>NW_012102454.1:644231-655295 GCF_000951045.1 Mandrillus leucophaeus | reverse complement strand
GGATCTCAGGGAGGGGGCTTGTTTGTTTGTTTTAATAATATGCTGTGATTGCTGACCTGGATTCAGATTCTGGCTCTGCCAGTGGCCTGCTGGTGGGGAGGGCGGTGGAGGTGCGGGTGGGCTCCAGCGGGCGGGGGCCGGGCTGGCACAGCCTCGCGGCTGCAGGCGCCCAGCCGGGGGCGAGAAAACGCGGAGTCAGCTGCTCCCGTAGCCCCGCAGGCTGCAATGTGACACCCACAGCCGCGGGAGGGGGGTGGGGGGAAGGCGGCGCCCGGAGACTGGGACAGGAAAGACGGAGGGACAGGGAGAGATGGAGACGGGAGGAAGGGGGCGAGAGACAGAGAAGGACTCAGAGCGCACCTGAGTGGTCCGCTGGGAGGCTGGGGACGTGGGGGTCAAGGGGGAGACGGAGACAGAGAGAGGGATATTGGAGACAGAGAGAGAGAAAGAAAAAGAAAGAGAGTTAAGAGACTGAGCGCGATGGAGAAAGGGAAACTTGAGAGAGGCAGAAGGAGATGGAGAGAAGAGAGAGGGAGATGGGGGTGCCCGTGAACACCGGGAGAGAATCTGGCATGGAGTTTTAAAAGGGATAGACGTGGAAAGGTGGAAAGGGATTAGGAGAGGTCTCCTTCTGAGCCCAGAGAGTGGACACAAAGTGGAGGGACCTTCAGAGAGACCCCTGAGAGGGACAAAGATGGGAGGGACTGAGACAGAGGCCCTCAGGGAGTCTGAAAGGGACCGCAGCAGGGGCGGATGGATGAGAAGTCCTGAGGATCAGGAGACAAGGACAGCACAGGGCTGCAGCAGAAGAGACACCGCGTTAGCTACAGAGTGCTGGGAGGCAGGAAGGAGGTGCCAGGTAGGAGAGTGAAGGAATTCTAAGACTGGAATTCCATGGGGTGCAAAGGCCCTGGGGCAGGAGAGAGCTCAGGAAAGCTTTGAGTAGTGGATGGGATTGGGGTGGGAAGAGCTCTAGAGGCGAGGACCCTGGGGAAGAGGGGATGATGGAAGCAGGAGAGGCTGGGGAGGGGATGGCTCACACAGGGGCTTGTGGGGCTGGGAAGAGGGGCTGAGTGTGGATCAGCCCCAATTCCAGTGCCCACCTCCCCAGAATCCCCCACCCCCAGACCTTCTTTTCTCCCAACCCATTTCTCCTGGAGCTAGCTGGTTTTGCAATTTAATGGTGAAAACGACTGCCACCTTGAACTTCTAACTTAGCTGGAAGTGTCATTCTACTACCTAGGTGCTTGGGTTCCTCCAGCAAGGGACTTTCTGAGGAAGGGGCACTCGGGTAGCAAAAAGTCTGAGTTACTGGCAACGTTGACAGTCCCTATGGGGCCTCCCATGTACAAGGCCCTACCTAATGTATGAAAATGGGCCCAGCCAATGCTGGAAGCAGAGGACCATTTCTTTCAACAAGAGAGAGGGAAACTGAGACCCAGAGACGAATGACTTGCTGAGGTCACACAGTGAGTGACAGGGCTTAGCCTGGCATCCAGTCTCGTCTGCTGGTAATCATTGAGGGGGGAACAGATGGTTTGTGAGGGGTCTGGCATTGCTTAGGGCAATGGGTGCCTCTGCCTGACCTGAGCCTGCTGTCCCCACAGTGTCCTCAGCCTGGGGGGGCTGCGTGGAGGTGGACTCGGAGACCGAGGCGGTGTATGGGATGACCTTCAAAATTCTTTGCATCTCCTGCAAGCGCCGCAGCGAGACCACCGCTGAGACCTTCACTGAGTGGACCTTCCGCCAGAAGGGCACTGAGGAGTTTGTCAAGGTGTGTGGGTGCCGGGCACGGGTGTGGGATGGCGGGAATCCGCGTGTGGGAGGCAGTGGGCTGGATCTCAGGGAGGGGGCTTGTTTGTTTGTTTTAATAATATGCTGTGATTGCTGACCTGGATTCAGATTCTGGCTCTGCCAGTGGCCTGCTGGTGACCTTGGCCAAATCAGTGAGCCTCTCTGAAAGTCAGTTTCCTCCTCAGTAAAGATGGGGTGGCAGTGGTCTCTAGCCCATAGGTTTGCGTGAGGACCGAATGCATTGACGCACCTGGCACATGGTTGGCACGAAATAAATGTCAATGGACTTATTTGGCACCAGCAAACAATGTCTCAGATAGTCATTACAGAGGGAAGACAGAACTTTTTTCTTTTTTTTAACCTCCTTTGAAATACGTGTGTACTTTGCATTACATATGGGAGAGGGAACCATAAACTTCGATGACGTGCTGGAGAATTGGGGTCTCCAGCTGCGGGGATCAGACTGCCCTGTCCCTGCTGGAGGAGTGTATCTGGTGGCTGGGAAAGAACTGCAGAGAATGATGGCCTAGAGGCCAGATGGGGCTTGAGAGGATGACTGAGGAACGTGTGTGTGCACATGTGCATCTCGGTTGGAGGCAAAAGCGAGGTCTGGATGACTCCAGGCATGATCCTAGCCCCCGCCCCCCCACCCCTGTGCCCTCTCTGCCTGAGGTCAAGGCGTCTGAGCCCATCTATGTACCATCTGTGTCTGTGGGTGTCACGGCAGGGGAGAGAATCAGGGTCAGGTGAGGGAAGAGAGGCCCAGGCAGCGACACCTCCCCCTCCCTGGCTACCCCTAGATCCTGCGCTATGAGAATGAGGTGTTGCAGCTGGAGGAGGACGAGCGCTTCGAGGGCCGCGTGGTGTGGAACGGCAGCCGGGGCACCAAGGACCTGCAGGATCTGTCTATCTTCATCACCAACGTCACCTACAACCACTCGGGCGACTACGAGTGCCACGTCTACCGCCTGCTCTTCTTCGAAAACTACGAGCACAACACCAGCGTTGTCAAGAAGATCCACATTGAGGTAGTGGACAAAGGTGAGTTGGGCGCTGCCTGCCTCTTTGCCGTCACCCACCGGCGAGCCAGATGGAGGGACAGATGGCAGGTAGTGGACAGGACAGGCTGGCTCTGTGCCTGGCCAGCCATCCGCCCACAGCAGCGGGCTGGGGGAAGAGGGGAGCATCCTCTCCCGCCCACTCCAGCTCTGGCCTCTGTTTCCCTCCAGCCCACAGAGAGGTCAAAGCATGCATCTCCCCCACAGATGCTCCGGGTACAGAACCCAGCTCTGTCACCTGTGCTGCATGATCTCTGGCAGGTGCCTTCTGTCTCTGAGCCAAAGGGTTGTCCTGGGCTCGCCCAGGATAATAATCTGATGTGTTTCTCGGGGTGTAGTTTGAGCCATGATTCCATCACGGGCGTCATGAGGATTGAGCAACTGCAGGCACATGCCCAGCTTCCATCAGAGCCTTGCACGTGGTGGTGAGGGTGGCGGTTCTTACTGTTTGAGTAACTCAGCCCTGCTGCCCTCTGTCGTGATGAGACAAGAGAGCGTGCCACCTAGAGCAGAGTTCCACACACCCCTCTGCACTCCTGCCACAGGGGAGCTGCGCTGGCCTGCAGAGTCTCACTCAACACCTCTGAGGTGGGCCCAGGGGTCCTTTCTAAAACTCTCAGGTGAGGCAGTGTGGGGCCACAGGTGTGGGGCCCACCCTCTGAGCAGCAAGGATCTACAGCGCTTTCGGATGTCTCATCATTTTGCCTCAGCCGCCCTGGACCCCTTGTTTGAGGGAGGTCCACCCCTTCTCTGAACCATCTTCTGCTCAGCATCAATTGCAATTGTCCAGGGCCCTGTGGCCACTGGCTTAGAGGCGGGGAGATAGCCCAGGTTTGAACCAGCTACAAGCCGTGGCAAGAAGGTCTCGCGGGGCCACGGCACACACATCCTCACGGGCAACATGCACTGCCCGTCTTTTCCGTGAGATGGATGCCGGCCTCAGTGCCTTACAAGGAGTTCCTTAGTGAATCCTCTCCCCACCCTCGGGGTTGGGACTCTTCCTATCCCCATTTTACAGATGAGAAAACCACGGCTCAGGGAGCGAAAGTTATGTGGCCAAAGTCATGTGATTGGGAGCTGGACTTGAACCCAGAGGAGCTTGGGTGACTGTGTTTCCGTTCTTGGCATGATTCACTGTACTCTGTGATCAGCCAGAGCCTGTGGGTTTCTTTTTATAATGAGCATTTTTACGTTTATTGTCAAAGCGGTGTAGCCAAATGCAATTCAGCAGGCATGTCTGAGCCACTCTGGTGTTCGTCATGCTGCTGGGGGGTGGGGGTCAGCCGCAGAGGTGGACGATGGAGCCCCGCCCGCGGAGTTGCTGTGACAAAGACGCCCCTGGTACTGGGGCTTTACAAAACCTGTTATTGCTCTTGCAAATCTGTAGAGGTGAGATGGGAGAGGGTGGGAGGCCCCAGGGCACTGTTCAGCCACCTAGGTGCTTTCCATCTTGTTATTGGCGATTGGCCAGGGTGTTGTGTCCTCTGTACACCTTGACCCAGTAGAGCCTCTCTTTTTTTTTTTTTTAAATTTACATTTTTATTTTTTGATACAGAGTTTTGCTCTTGGTGCCCAGGCTGGAGTGCAATGGTGTGATCTCGGCTCACTGCAACCTCCACCTCCCGGGTTCAAGTGATTCTCCTGCTTCGGCCTCCTGAGTAGCTGGGATTACAGGCATGCGCCACCACGCCCAGCGAATTTTTGTATTTTTAGTAGACATGGAATTTCACCATGTTGGCCAGGCTGGTCTCGAACTCCTGACCTTAGGTGATGATCCACCTGCCTTGGCCTCCCAAAGTGCTGGGATTACAGGCATGAGCCACTGCACCCGGCCTGAGCCTCTCTTTTTTAGGATTGTCCACTGTTATCACACTACATCCCAGAGCCCGTATTTTTACCAGCATTTACCGTTGTATGCAGTTCCTTATGTTGGCCCTGCAGAGTTTGTTTTCTGCACTATCCACCCAGTTCTAGTGTTTTTTACCCACCATATGTAGTATTGCCTTTTAAACATCACCCACTATATTATAGTATTTTATATTACCCACTATAGTATATTTTATGTTACACAATATATTATACTATCATAATATTGCCAAGCACAGCAGTTTTTTGTTTTTTGTTAAAGAGAGACCAAGTCTCACTCTGTTGCCCAGGCTGGGATACTGTGGCATAATCATAGCCCACTGCAGCCTCAAACTCCCCAAATCCAGCGATCCTCCTGCTTGAGCCTCCCAAGTAGGTGGGACTACAGGTGTGAGTCACTATGCCCAGCTCTCTCTCTCTATATATATATGTCTTTTTTTTGTAGAGACTGGATCTTGCTATGTTGCCCAGGATGGTCTTGAACTCCTGGCCTCAAACAATCTTCCCTCCTTAGCCGCCGTTAAGTGCTGGGATTACAGGAGTGAGCCTCCACACCTGGCCTGCAGTATTGTTATTATAATCCATCACGCTGGAGTATTTTTAACATTCCCCACCATGGTGGGTATTTTTATTATCCACCATGCTATGCTATAGTATTTTAAAAATCAATCCTATTGTAGCATTCAAAAATATTCCATTCTATACTATACTATATTCATCATCACCCCTGATACTACAGTATTTTTAACATGACTCACTGTGCTACTGTATTTTTTCATTACCCACAATACCACAATATTACTGTATTTGTTAGCACTGCCTGCCGTTCCTTATTATTATTATTTTTGTGATGGAGTCTCTCTCTGTCACCCAGGCAGGCTGGAGTGCAGTGGCACAATCTCGGCTCACCGCACCTCCCGGGCTCAAGCGATTCTCCTGCCTCAGCCTCCCAAGTAGGTGGGATTACAGGTGCACTCCACCATGCCCAGCTAATTTTTGTACTTGTAGTAGAGACGGGGTTTTACCATGTTGGCCAGGCTGGTCTCGAACTCCTGACCTCAGGTGATCACCCGCCTCAGCCTCCCAAAGTGCTGTGATTACAGGTGTGAGCTACCGTGCCCGGCCTATTATTATTATTTTGAGTCAGAGTCTCACTCTGTCGCCTAGGCTGGAGTGCCGTGGCACGATCTTGGCTCATTGCAGCCTTCACCTCCTGGGTTCAAGCGATTCTCCTGCCTCAGCCTCCGAAGTAGCTGGGATTACGGGTGCATGCCACCATGCCTGGCTAATTCTTTTTTAGTTTTAGTACAGATGGGGTTTCGCTATGTAGACCAGGCTGGTCTTGAACTCCTGGCCTCCATTGATTCACCCACCTTGGCCTCCCAAAATGCTGGGATGACACATGGGAGCCACCACACTGACCTTTTTATTATTTTTATCCACCATCTCGCTGCAGTTTCAGTATTGCCTATCAACCTCTATTGCCTCCTGGTAATGACCCCTGAGGAACGAGCCATGTCATTTCCATAGGAGGAGGCGACGGGTCATGGTGGTGAGAACTTCACTGACCTGGAAGAGGTGGAGAAGATGCTGGGAAGCTGCTGGGGGCTGCCCACCGGTGGTAGGAGCAGGCAGATGGGGACCCATGGGGACAGGAATCCTATTTTGGATCCACACAACATGAGTGGAAAATGCCTTGAGGCGCAGCAGCGTCTGAGGCGGGTGAGAAATCCGGCCTGCAGAGTCGCGGCTGGCCTTCAGATCTGCGGGCTGCCTGTGAGATGCCATGTTACCTAAACCCATTTGGGCACTGAGTTCCAGGAGCGGGGGCATGAATTCCGATGATGGGGCTTTATCCGGTGTGCATCCAGCTCAGAGTGGTTCCTGAGGCCAGCCACTGTGGGCAGCCAGGATGCGCTTGTCCTTGAGGTTTTCCGAGGCATCAAGGAGATGGCTGGATAAAGAATTTAGCACAGAGCTTGACTGACAGCAGGTGCCCACTACATGAGACACACTAATAATGTCTGTGGAGGCCGGGTGCAGTGGCTCATGCCTGTCATCCCAGCACTTTGGTGGGAAGATTTCTTGAGGCCAGGAGTTCAAGACCAGCCTGAGCAATACAACGAGACCTCATCTCTACCAAAAAAAAAAAAAAAAAAAAGGAAAAAATTCACGGAGCCTGGTGGTGCACACTTGTAGTCCCCACTGCTCAGGAGGCTGAGGCAGGAGATTGCTTGAGCTCAGGAGTTCCAGGCTGCAGTGAGCTATGACTGCATCACTGCGCTCCAGCCTGGGCAATACAGCAAGACCCTGTCTCTTATAAAAATAAAGAAGTCTGTTGAAAAGAATGAATGAAGGAAGGAAGGAAGGAATGAGAAGGAAACCCTGTCCCAGCTCCTCCCACAGGGAAGCTGGGGCAGGCAGGGGGAGCATCCAGCCCCACTCCCTCCCTCACTCTGGCCCAGAAAGCACTGGTGCCATCTGCACAGGGTGGAGCCACAGAAAGTGCCCCACTCGCAGCAGAGGGAGGCCATTTGAGGACAGCAGGGAAAATGGGATCTCAGCCATCCAGGAGGGGGCCAGAGATGTGGGATGGACACCTAGGAAATCCAGCCGAGGACACCAGAGTGGCTTTTGACTCTGGCCCCTGGCTGAACGCGTTCCCTTTACAGTTTAAATTTAGGCTCAAGGAGAAGCTGGCAATTGGCGGGGCCAGTGCTGTAGAGAGAATGTAGAGTTTCCGGAAAATAGCCAGCACTTCAGCAGTGCTGACTATGTGCTCATCCAAGCATGTTACGGATGTTAACTCATTTCCTCTCCCAGCAACCCTGTGAGAGGGTCTGCGTATTCCCACCTCCATTTTACAGAGGCTCAGAGAGGTTCAGTCCTTTGCCTGAGGTCACACAGCTAGTAAGAGGCAGAGCCAGGATTTGAACCCTGGCAGTCTGGCCCCAGAGCCCTGGCTGTTAACCATTAGGCTTTACTGCCCCAGTTATAATAACATTCATAAAAGTGAACCTTCATTGAATGCTATTTATAGATCAAGCACTATTCTAATGATTTTAAAGCATATTTAATTCTCACAGCACTCTGATGAAGCAAGTATTAATTCTACAATTGAAGAAACAGAGGCGGCTGGGCGCGGTGGCTCAAGCCTGTAATCCCAGCACTTTGGGAGGCCGAGACGGGCGGATCACGAGGTCAGGAGATCAAGACCATCCTGGCTAACCCGGTGAAACCCCATCTCTACTAAAAAATACAAAAAACTAGCCGGGCGAGGTGGCGGGCGCCTGTAGTCCCAGCTACTCGGGAGGCTGAGGCAGGAGAATGGCGTAAACCCGGGAGGCGGAGCTTGCAGTGAGCCGAGATCCGGCCACTGCACTCCAGCCTGGGCGACAGAGCGAGACTCCATCTCAAAAAAAGAAACAGAGGCCCAGAGACACTGAGTCACTTGCCCAAGGTCACACAGCTGGCCAGTGGCAGAGCCAGCCTTTGAACCTGAGCCTTCTGGTTGCAGAGCTACGGCTTTTAGGCACTGTGCTGAGGGCCTCTGGAATGACACAGATGTGCCCTCGAGTTACACAGGGAGGCAGGTTGAGGGTGACGCCCACCAGGCCCACCCAAGGCTGGGCATTAATAATCACAGTGCATACACCAGGCCCAGGGAGGTCGAGCCACTTGCCCAAGCTCACACAGCAAGCTCACAGCACACTCAGGCTGTCACGCAGTCTGGGCTACCCCCTTAACCCTGCCTGGCCCCTGCAGCCAACAGAGACATGGCATCCATCGTGTCTGAGATCATGATGTATGTGCTCATCGTCGTGTTGACCATATGGCTCGTGGCAGAGATGGTTTACTGCTACAAGAAGATCGCTGCCGCCACGGAGACTGCTGCACAAGAGAACGCGTGAGTGGGGTGCCTGCGAGGAGTGAGGGCACACAGGGCAGCTTCGCACTTGCCAGAGAGGAACACCCGGAGCCGGGCGGGGAGGAGGCAGTGGAGCGGCCCAGGGCGCCATCTCTCAGCACCACCCAGAGGGGAGCGCTCCCTGTCAGACATGGGATAGGGGTGTCAGACCCAGTCCCTTCCTCCCTCAAACCCAGGAGCCCAGGCTCCCAGCCAGATTCCTCAAAGACCCTGAGGAGTCCACCCGTAGCCCCCTCCTCTAACTAAGGAGCCCTGTGTACTTGGGGTGGAGCCCGCTACCTTCCCCCATCCCCTGGGGGTTGGGTCGGTCTGATAATGGGGTCACTGTATACCTGGCCTTTCCCCCACAGCTCGGAATACCTGGCCATCACCTCCGAAAGCAAAGAGAACTGCACGGGCGTCCAGGTGGCCGAATAGCCCCGGTAAGGCGGATGGGCGGGCAGAGGAGAAGGGGATTGGGAGGGGCCAAAGTCCCCCAGGTCCCTAATTCCCCCTCTCTTGTTCCCCTTCAGGCCCTGGGCCCCGCCTCAAGGAAGAGCCAGCCCTAATGGGGACTCTCCAGGCACCGCCTGCGCCCAGTGTGGGGGTGGCCACTCCTGGGCCCGGGAAAGCCTGAGTCCTGCCGACGGAGCCGCTGGGGTGGGAGGGGCAGGGGGATTGGCTCGCACCCCCGCCTTGGCCTCCTCCAGCTCCTGCCCCGCCGGCCGCGCACCGCCATGCATGATGGGTAAAGCAATACTGCCGCTGCCCCCACCCTGCTTCTGCTGCCTGTTTGGGGAGGGGGGCGGTGAGGTGGGGGCAGCGGCCCCGCACCCCTCCTCCTTGCTGATTTGCACACATTGGCCGCTTCAGACATGCACTTCTGGGGCCAGCCCCTCCCCGCCTCCTCCCTGCCCGGCGGCAGGGATCGCGATGATGGGCTGGAGCAGTCTGGGGCAGGGGGTTCTGGGACCCACTCCGACTCCCCTTCCCCGGCATCATTTCCTCTCCCGCTTCCTCCGGCTGGACCTGGGGTCCCCCCTCCCTGTAATGCACTCCTGCCCCGGCCCAACCTCGCCCTCTCTCACCAGCCTTGAACTGTGGCCACCTAGAAAGGGGCCCTTTCAGCCTCGTCTCTCTTTACAGAAGTAGTTTTGTTCATGAAATAAAGACTCTTGGACTTGATGCATAGTTTCGAGTGTGAGCCCCGTCACCTTCCCCCCATCCTCGTCCCCGAATCCTAGAGCCCGCTTTCCAGGGACCCCACCTGAGGGCCCACAGGTGAAGACACTAATGTCTGATCCGTGTCGGGGTTGGGGGAGCCATTCGCTCGGCGGGGACCATGAGGGGTGAGGGAGAGTAGAACGGAGCCAGGAAGCGAGGGAGTGCTGTGGAGGGAAGAGAATGGAGGCTGATGCTGGGGTGCAGGGGTGGCATGGGGTGTGCGGTGTGCCCAGCAGTGTGGGTCTCTGGAGAGGTGGGCGCTGGGGAGGAGAGGGAAGGAGAGACAGGTATGGATGGAAAAGCAGAGGAAGCCGGAAGCCAGGCTAAACCAGCGTGACCCAGTGAGGGGCCCTGGGCTGAGTGGAGGAAATGGGTGCGGTGGAGATGGGTTTGGCTGGGCACAGCGGGCACGTGTGGGTAAGCGGGTGGGGCCGGTTGTGCGGGAGGCCTATCTGGAGCAAGCAGCGGAGGCTGACTGTGTCCGGCGTGTGGTTGAGCACGGGCAGGTGTCTGGCAGTGACCCTGCGCGTCTGGTGTTTACCTGGCCCTGGGTCTGACGTGGACCGCGCCTGGCTGCTGGCGGGACAGTGTGTTATCTGCCTGCGGACGCTTCCGGCCACTTGGCCTGGGCCTCTGCCCTTAGCGCTGTGTTTTCCGGGCCAAGCCCCCCATCCCCCCCATCTAGTGCTAGGACTTTCTGGCTCCAGAGGTCACTGCGGCCGGGCGGAGGCTGCCAAAGCAAACCAGCCCCGTGACTTGTAGGAAGGCAGCGGGGGAGGGGCCGGGGGAGGATGAGCAGGGCAGGCGGGAGAGGCTGGGGCTGGGGTCGGGGCCCAGGAATTGAGCAGGGAACTAGGCAGAGGTGCAGCAAGTGGCGGGCGCACCTGGGGCTGGAGACTGCAGACAGGCCGAGGGGGAAGGGGTCACCGGGTGGGGATGGAGTGGGCTTAGGGAAACTGGGGCCCTCCATCTGATCTCTTCTGGTCACACCCCCACCCTTCAGCCTGCACTTTCTCCCTAAACCCCCAGTCGTCAGCCAGGCGTGTCCCTGTTCCCACACCCCCGCAGACAGGCACACCTGGGTCCCCCTGGAAGTCCAAGGCGAGCCCCATAGCTGGGCCCGCCTGGTCCAGCCCCCGCAAGCACGGCCCCATCAGCTAGGTGGCCTCCAGCGCTGCCAATCGAATGGTCCGGCCCCTCCCCGCCCCTTCCCCC
>NW_012102454.1:639549-644106 GCF_000951045.1 Mandrillus leucophaeus | reverse complement strand
CCGGAACCACCTCCAGGCTCCGCCCTCACCTGCCGGTCCCCCGCCCCTTGCCCAGCCCCCTCCTCCTCAGGTGAGGCAGCCTGGCCTAGCAGGCCCCACGCCACCGCTTCTGCCTCCAGGCCACCCGCTGCTGCGGGGCCACCATGCTCCTGCCCAGGCCTGGAGACTGACCCGACCCCGGAACCACCTCCAGGCTCCGCCCTCACCTGCCGGACCCCAGGGTAAGGACCAGGGCCCCCAGACTCACAGTTCCAGCCCTGAGGACAGGGGTTCCCTCATACCCCCACCCAGCCTAATGCCCACCTCCTAATGGAGGGGTTCTCGGGGACCTGAAGAGGGTGCACTGTGACGTCCCCCCAAGCACCTAGGTGTTCTGGCCTGCTCTTCCTTCAGACTCAGCGGTTGAACCCCAGTCCTTCCTCCCCAGACCCAGGAATTCCAGCCCTCAGGCCCCTCCTCCCTCATACTAAGGAGTCCTGGCCCCCAAATTCCTCCTTTCCCAGGACTTATGATTTCAGGTCCTCAGCTGTCTCCTCCCTCAAACCCGATCCTCAGTCCCCGGCTCCACCAGGCTTAGGCATGGGGGTCCCCAGCCCTGCAAATCCAGGCGTCCCCCCACTGCTGGTCAGACACTGACCCCATCCTTGAACCCAGCCCAATCTGCGTCCGTGATCACGGCGTGCTCTGGCCAAGGCCCAGTCCCTACAGCCTGCCTGGATGGACGCCTGGGACTGGGGGCGCCAGGACTGGGCTGGGCTGGGCTCCCCCAGGCCCTGCCTCCCCGTCCATCTCCTCACAGGTCCCACCCTGGCCCAGGAGGTCAGCCAGGGAATCATTAACAAGAGGCGGTGACATGGCGCAGAAGGAGGGTGAGTCCCCTTCCCTGAGCCCCAGCTTTGGTTCTGCCTGGCGCCCCGCCCTCTGTGCTCTCTTCTCTACCCTCTACTCTTCGGAGCCCCCTCTCTCTGGGCACCCCTCCCAGATGTATCCCCACCCCCTCTTAGTCCTCCTCCACCTGATTAACTATTAACTACATTTTCTGTGCAGCTGTGCCACCACCAGCCTCCCTTCTACCCTATATGACCTTCCTGGCATGCTGCCTCAGTTTCCCCTCATCCCCCAGTGATTTCTCAGCTAAC
Source organism: Mandrillus leucophaeus (assembly GCF_000951045.1). NCBI lineage: Eukaryota > Metazoa > Chordata > Mammalia > Primates > Cercopithecidae > Mandrillus > Mandrillus leucophaeus. The sequence continues at coordinate 642,967 of NW_012102454.1, read as the reverse complement.
CCTGGACTTGTCCTTTACTGGGGCTGAGGCGGGGAGGCTGTAGCTGTCATGGTTAAGGACACAGGTTTGGAGTCAAACACACAGGCTTGCATTTGAATTTGCTCTTGCCACCTTTTTTGCTGTGTGATCTTATGCAAGTGACATTATTCTCAGGGCTTTGGTCTCCCTCTGGGTCAAGCATGGATCCCAGTCCTCCCTCCATGAGGTTGCTGAGTGCATGAGACACACCAGGCACTGGCTAGGGCTCTGCATATAAGACACATGCCGTCAACCAGAGCTGTCATGACAGAGGTTGGCAGACTCAGAGTCCCAGAGACCCAGGACCCCCACCGATTCCAGACATTCCTCCACCTCCTGGCACTGTGGGCAAAAGAGCAGAGGGAGGACTTTGGACTGGGCCTGGATGGATGGAGAGGGGAGAGGCGGCAGATAAACCACCATAAGGATGACAGAGAGAAACTGCGTGATGGAGTTGCTGGCTCTTGGGAGGCTCCGGGCAGCCCTCAGCTAGCCTGGCTTCCTTTCTACCTCTCACACACGGGACCCAGCTGGAGGGGCGCATGGAGGGGCGGCCTGTTCTTTCCGCCTTCTCCTAGCTGGGGCTGACTCCCTCTCTTCTTCCTGCAACCAGGCTAGCTGGGCTCAGTCCCAGGCAGTAGCATTTTCTAGCTCTATGGCCCTGGGCAGGCGGCGTGTTCTCTCTGGGCCTCCATTCTCTCATCTGTGAAATGGAGAGGGTGACAGTGCATGTCCGACAGTGTGGGGCGAGGCCTGAAATGCCAGGATGGGCAGGAAGCACTGAGCGCGTTGGCTGAAATGATTAGTTCAGATCTCTGGCCTCCTCGGGTCTCAGCAGAGCTGGCAATTCAGACCCCAAACCATTCAACTGCGGTCCAGAGGGCACCCAGGCTCCCAGTTACTCAGGAGAAGGCACTGCACCCCTAGCTGAGCAGGTGGATGACAGAGTCCAGCTCCTTGGGGACAACATCTTTCCTGGAGCTGCCGGAAGGACAGCACCCGGGCTTGGGCCTATGGGTGAATGAGCCAGGGAAGAAAAGCAGAAAATGTCTGGATGGACAGAGATGGCCTGGGTACAAAGAGAAACAGACACAAAGTGGGCTCTGGTGCCTCCCTGGCAGCTCCTGGCTGGTCTTGGAGGGGAGTCCTGCTGTCAGGGCTGGGGATGTGGGAGTCGAACCCGAACACAGATGCTGAAGCGTTCCAATTCGGCACTTACTTGCCGGGTGACCCGGGTTTGGTGGCTGCTAGACTTTGGGCCTCCTTTTCTCATCTATAAACTGGGGGTGATGGCAACGGCGCCTTCCTCGTGAACAGCTGCAAGGATTTAAGGATGCTGTGCAGGACTGGACGGGGTTAGGGCAGGGCGGTGTGTCCGTGTGTGGTTCTGAGATCCGTTGTGGCTGCTGTGGCTGCTGTTGGTGGTGTCACTGTTATTGCTGCTGGCCTCTGGGTGCTGCCTGGGAACTTGGAACTGGAGGAGGTGATATTGGAGTTGCAATTCCAAAGATGCCAGGCAGAGGGAAGAGCAAGGCTCTTCCTCTTCTGTGGGAAGCTGGGAGGTGACACAGCGCTGGTGTGCACATAGCCAGTTGTGGTAATTCTGGAGGTGAAGTTGGAAGTGGAGCTGGGTGGGAGAAGAGGTGTGCAAGCTGGACCAGGCAGGGGTGGGACTGCTTTGAGGAAGAGCCGGCCAATTCCTCGCAGTGCCAGGTCTCTCCACAAGGTGGCGCCAGTGGTTAGTCCCTGCTTCTCTTGTCTAACTTTTATTTCACAAGTTCTACTGTTTGGGTTGTTTCTGGAAGCTCTCTCTGGTGCCTGATAATGACCCACATGGTTGTCTGGGAATTGGGGTAAACATACTTCCAATTCTCTAAAAGCCATGCTTATGCCCTAGTGGGGCTGGAAATGCCAGGCTGAGGGACTTAAGCTGTCCTGGGGGTACTAAGGAGTCACAGAGGGCTCTATAGGTAAAGAGGGGACAGGTTGGATTTGGTATCTCTGTAGGTTCCCCAAGCCTCCGTGTAGAGGGTGGGCTAGAAGGGAGACTGAGCCCACCAGTTGGATGGGGCTGGAGCAAGGTGGAGATGGAGGGAGAGAAGGAACCGGGAGAAGGAGAGTCACTCAGGAGGATTGGCAGGCTGTAGGGGGACGGGAATGTTATGCAGATGGGGATGGTCCTAGGAGTGAGGGCCGGCCTCTGAGACAGGACCTGGGAGGAAGAATATACTTGGGGAGACATTGAGGTCATTCTGGGACCTGGTAGGGGTAAAGAGACTAGGAGGTCCCAGGGAAAGGTATTAAAAAGGTATTTAAAGGACTGCAGGAACCCTGACCTGGGACCTGGAAGACCGTCTAGGGCTGGGGACAGAGGGGAAACTGAGTCCACAGAGGTGGATGGACAGACTTAGGGGTAGGGAGCAGTAGGGGGGAGGCTGCGGCCAGCCCTACAAACTCCACATTTTACGGAGTAGGTAGAGCGTGGGTGGAGACAGAGACAGCAGCCTCAGAGACAGGAAGGAGAATCAGATGTACGTGGTGTCCCGGAAGTCCAAAGAGGAGATTCAGGAAGCTGCAGTCATGTAAGATGAGGCCCGAGACACACAGCCACCAGTTGAGTGGATTTTCAGAGCCAGAGAGCCAAAGGTGTCACGTGTGAGGGTCTTTGCAGCCAAATGGTGGAGGTGGAAGAACTGACCTGTGACAAGACCCAAGGCAGCCGGAGGGGCCTGGAGAAAGCAGGGGCAGAGAGTCTCAGGGAGACATGGGGGTGGCGGAGGTCTGGTTTACCGAGGGAAATGGCCCTGCTGCTGGGATCAAAGAATTGATGATGACATGTCGCCTGTCCCAGTAGAGACACGCAGGGAGGAGGATGAGGATGCGTCCCACACCCTGGGCCAGATGAGGATGCTGCCTGTCCCTGTAGAGACATGCAGGGAGGATGCCTGTCATACTGGGGGAACCCCAGGATGCAGATGCTTCCTGTCCCACTGGAGACACTGAAGTCCTCTGAACCAGGCAGCATGGAAGGAGGTTCTTCCTCTCACCCTAGGAGACACATACATAGTGGCGTTGCTTCCTGTCCCACCAGATGTGCCAAGGCCTCTAGGCTGCGTTCTGCGTGGCCTAGAGCCCTGGCAGGCACAGCTGAAAACAAAGGAAGCAAGACCAGCCCCATGGCTGTGGGGAGGCACGACCTCCCGCCGGAACCTGGAGAATGGTCCTGGGCAGAGTTGGGGGGTGGCAGGCCTGAGAGCCCCTTGCAGGACAGGCAGGGGTCAGCCAGCAGTAGCTGGGCTGGTCTGGCCCACTGGGGCCTCTTTTGGGGAAGACAGTGTTCCCTCATGCCTTGATGGGAGCCACTGAGCTCTCAATTTTTTTTTTTTTTTTTTTTTTTTTT
>NW_012102454.1:636001-638834 GCF_000951045.1 Mandrillus leucophaeus | reverse complement strand
CAGATAATGTCCACCCCGGGAAGGTCCTATACCACTCCCTGCTCTGTTCTGGGCGCTGGCCTGGTGCCGTGCTCACCAGCCACACCACCATGGGCGCAGATGGGAGAGCTGGGAGCTTCTGCTGCCCCGGGGGTGCTTTGCGGCTGCCAAGGGCAGTGGAGCCCAAGCCAGGCCCAGCTGAAGGCTTTCAGCAGCCTTTACTCTTTGGTCCTCTTATAATCCCTAGTGAAGCGGTTGGCTTTTAATCTCCAGGACCTCTTTGCGCTGGGAATAAAATCCCTTTTCCTGTGCCACCAGGCCTCCCCAGCTGGCCCCAGCCTTGGTTCCCACTACCTTCCCCAAGCTCCAGCCATCTGGTCGTCTCGATGGCCTCTCCAGCCTCTGACATAACAGAGCCTGCTTATTCTTGCCTCAAGGCCTTTGCCTGTGCTGTTCCCTCTGCCCACAGTGCCCTTCCTTGCGGTCTGTGCATGGCTGGCACCTCACCTTTCAGAGCTTAGCTCAGAAGTCTCTTCTAGGGGAGGCCCTCTGATCCCTGATCCCCCTGCAGCAGCCCATTTGCTGCCCCCAGCCTGCACGGTTTTCCTCACAGCCTCTGCCACAATCTGGAAATTATCGGGTTCATTTACTTGTTTCCTTGTTAATGTCTCCCACTCCCCACCCACACGCATGAGAATGTGAACCCCTGAGAGGCGTAACCTTATCTGTCTTCTCTGGGTTATGTTCCCGGAACCTAGAAAGGTGCCAGGCACACAGCGGATGCTCAGTAGGATGGTAAACAAATAAAGCTCCATTAGGCTGATGAAAAAACTGAGGGTCAGGCGTGGTGGCTCACACCTGCAATCTCAACACTTTGTTTGGGAGGCTGAGGCAAGCAGATAGCTTGAGTCTAGGAGTTCATGACCAGCCTGGCCAACATGGCAAACCCCGTCTCTACAAAAAATACAATAATTAGCCGGATGTGGTGGTGTGCGCCTATAATCCCAGCTACTCAGGAGACTGACAGGTGGGAGAATTACCTGAGCCCGAGAGCTTGAGACTGCAGTGTGCTATGATCGTGCCACTGCACTCCAGCCTGTGCAGCACAGTGACACGCTGTCTCAAAAAAAAAAAAAAAAAAAAAAGAAAGAAAAAGAAAAAAAGAAAAGAAAAAACTGAGGCTGAGGCTCAGCGAGGGGAGGGGAGTCACTCAGGCCCACACAGCTCTAATGATTTATAAAGCATTTATAAAGCACTTGCTATGTGCCAGGCACTTCTGCACAGTGACAGACTGGAGGGCTTCGTGGCTGTACACAGGGGACCTGGCGTCAAACCTGCTCAGGGTTCAGGATGCTGTTCTGCCTCTTCCAGGCTGTCACTGTGGGCACGTGACCCCCCTTCTCTGAGCTATCTGAAAGACAGGAATCATAGCTGTGGGATTGAAATAAGGACTAAATGAGCTGATGTATTTAGAGCAGTGCTTAGCACCTAGGAGGCATCTATACAATTTGGGCTATTATTCTTCTTCTTGAAAATAACTTTAAATTATTATTTTTACAAGTAGGTGCTCAGTGGATGCCCATTTAATAGATAAGAAAGTTGAGGCTCAAAGATAGGATGGCACCTGCCTTGCATCCCAGCTAGGAAGGGGTTGGGTCAATATTTTTAAATGGGGCTGGCCAGGTGCAGTGGCTCACTCCTGTAATCTCAGCACTTTGGGAGGCTGAGGAAGGAAGATCGCTTCGGCACAGGAGTTTGAGACCAGCCTGGACAACATAGCAAGACCACATCTGTAAAAAATAGATACATAAAATCAAATGAGGCTGGCAGATTTTCAAGTGGAGGGGCAAATTTGATCTTGCAACTGGGTACTGTGAGAGAGGTCTGATTTAGGGAGTATCTAGGGGCAAAGTATCTAGAACAGCAGAAACAACTGAGGCAGCAAGGAAATGCCAGCGGCAGGAAAGAGAGCTACCAAGAGGGCAAAGGTTGGGAGTCACAGTCCCAAGAAGAGACGACCCAAAGTAAAGACAGAAATACAAAAGCACAGTGTCACTGGGGAGGAGACATTCCCTAAGTGCCAGTAAGCGCAGGGCGGAGGCAGAGACAGTGGCAGGTGGCCCGGCCATGCCTGCCTCCCAGCTGGAACCCTGGGGGAGCTGGGCACCTGGTTGTTCACGTGGCAGGGGAGGGACAGCCCTGTCAACTGCCGGCCTCGGGAAACTGGGCCCAGGGAGGGCAAGCTTGGGCATAGTAAGTTAGCCCTGGGGGCAGGGCAGAGCTGGCCTCATGCCCAGACCCTGCCGCAATGAGGACAGGCCTGGCTGTGGCCCCAGCATGGTGTCTGTTGCAGGTGGCCGGACTGTGCCATGCTGCTCCGGACCCAAGGTGGCAGCTCTCACTGCAGGGACCCTGCTACTTCTGACAGCCATCGGGGCGGCATCCTGGGCCATTGGTGAGAGCGGTTCCTGTGCTTCTGACCTCCCCTGGCCCCTGCAGCCTCCAGCCTGCCTGCCCTCACCCCTCCCTTCTCTGCAGTGGCTGTTCTCCTCAGGAGTGACCAGGAGCCGCTCTACCCAGGTGAGTGGAGCAGGCTGGGACCCTCTGGGGGAGCCCCGGAGGACACCTGTATCTGGCGGGAGCTCAACAATCGTATTTGTTGAATAAATGTACAAATGCATGCAGAAATGCGAATCATAATAGTGCATTTGTATCGAGTGCCTGCTATGTACCAGGCACTATTCTAAGCACCCCACATGTCTAACCCAGACTTTTTCAGACACCAGTGTATTACTCATGAGTGCCTCATAAAATTAAATTAGTGAGTTGGAAAACCACGTTTTTTTTTTTTTTT
>NW_012102454.1:633202-634221 GCF_000951045.1 Mandrillus leucophaeus | reverse complement strand
TGGTCTCAAACTCCTGACCTCAGGTGATCCGCCCGTCTTGACCTCCCATCCACCCATCTCGGCCTCCCAAAGTGCTCGGACTACAGGCATGAGCCACTGCACCCAACCTCATTTTTAAAATGTTAGTAGAGATGGGATCTTGCTATGTTGCCCAGCCTGGTCTTGAACTCCCAAGCTCAAAGCAGTCCTCTCAGATCGGCCTCCCAAAGTGCAGGGCTTACAGGTGCGCACCACCACAACCCATTTTCCTATGGGGACGCTGAGGCACAGAAAGGCTGAGTGACTTGCCCCAGGTCATGGAGCTAGTCAGTGTCAGGACTGGGATTTGAACCCAGGCAGCCTGCGTAGCAACTGTATATAATGTCTACACTTGATTACTTGTTAAAAAAAAAAAAAAAAAGAACAGCTGAATTCATTGCCATAGTGAAGACTAACGTATGCCGGGCCCTGGCTGCAGCCTTTACCCAATAGGCCTACGAAGTTGGGGCTGTTAATGTCACAACATTTTGCATGTGGGGGAAATTGAGTCCCAGTGAAGCAAACTGACTTGCCCGAGACCACACATCAGAGAAGAGACAGAGCGAAGGGATCATGCCCCTGCCAAAAGCTCCTCCAGGACAACACGTGGCATTGAGGTAAAATCCCAACCCATCACAGGCTCCAAGGCTCCTAGTGTGGGGGCCCCTCTCTACCCCCACCTCACACTGGCTTCGAGCACCCTCGGGGCCCAGTACCTCGCTCAAATGACCTGCTCACACAGAAGTCTATACTCACCCACTTCTTTCTAGCTCACACCTGGAGGCAGATTTCAGTTCTGCACAGTTCCTTCTGAGCTGTAGGGCCTCCCACCAGTCCCTACCCTCTCCCAGCCTCAGTTTCCTCATCTGTGAGATGGGGGTAAGAAGAATCAGTGAGAATAAGAGGAGATAAAAATCTGTGCAGTACTTGGGCGGGGCGCAGTGGCTCACAGCTATAATCCCAGCGCTTTGGGAGGCTGAGGCGGGCAGATCACCTGAGGT
>NW_012102454.1:624500-631831 GCF_000951045.1 Mandrillus leucophaeus | reverse complement strand
AAAAAAAAAAAAAAAAAAAAAAAAAACCCTGGGCCTTGACCTTGGAATTCATGGTGTGATGAGGACCCCACAGCCAGAGATGCCAGGCGTTCCCTGCCCCAACCCCAGAGCAGGAGGCCATAATTAAGGCAGGCCAGCCAGGTGGCTTTTCAGTCCCAGCCATAGCTGAATACATTAGGCAGGGAGACATGCAAGGGTTTGTATGAGACCCACAGAAGGAACAGGGAATATGCAGGTCTGGGTTCAAGTCCTGGTTTTGCTGGTTAGCCATGGCCCCTGGGCAACTTTATTCCTCTGAGGCTCAGTTTTCCCATCTGTAAGATGGGCATAGAAGTGGTCACTGTTGGCCGGGCATGGTGGCTCACACCTGTAATCCCAGCACTTTTGGAGGCCGAGGCAGGTGGATCACCTGAGGCCAGGAGTTCGAGACCAGCCTGGCCAACATGGTGAAACCCCATTTCTACTAAGAACACAAAAGTTAGCCGGGTGTGGTGGTGGGTGCCTGTAGTCCCAGCTACTTGGGAGGCTGAGGCAGGAGGATCGCTTGGACCCGGGAGGCAGAGGTTGCAGTGAGCCAAGATGGCGCCACTGCACTCCAGCCTGGGCAACAGAGCGAGATTATGTCTCAAAAAAAAAAAAAAAAAAATGGTTGTGGGATTGAAAGAGCCACTTGGATAGGATGCATAGCATGGGGCCAGCCCACTGACACCCCCAGTAAACATAGCCAGTGCTATAATTACTGTGCTGTTGTTTAACCCTCCAGAGGGGAAGTCTCTTGAGAAGCTGTCCAGGGCAATGTTAAAACTTGGGGTTTGAAGTCACTCAGACCTGATTTCGAATCCTCTCTCCCTGCTTCTCATGCACTTGGTGGTGATGGGGAAGCCACTCCACCTCTCTGAGCTTCAGCTTCCCCGTCTGGAAATGGGGGATGATCTTTGTGGCTCCTAGGGCGTGCGACGAGGCCTTGGTTGATGGTGGGGGCACACAGTAGGTCCTCGGCTGGGGACAGTTCTACTTGGAAATCCTGCTTCTCCTTATCCTGACCTGTGGGGCTGTGGGAAGATCCTTCAGCTGGTGTGTAGCCTCACCAGGTTCCTTCTAAGAGGATGCAAAAGCAAGTTTTCATATGACTCAGTTTCCCAGAATGTGCTCTCAGAGCCCAGGCCAGGCGGGTGGCTCCTGAGAAAAGGACAAAAAGCCTGGGCGTGGTGGCTCACACCTGTCATCCCAGCACTTTGGGAGGCCAAGGTGGGAGGATTGCTTGAGGCCAGGAGTTTGAGACCAGCCTGGATAATATAGCAATACCCTGTCTCTACAGAAAAAAATAAACTTAAAAGGTGTTTTTAGCTCAGGCTTTGCTGGATTCTAACCTGGCTATTGTCACTCAGCTCTATCCTAACATAAAAAAGTAAACAAATTAGCAGGGTGCAGTGGTATGCACCTGTGGTCCTAGCTACTTGGGAGGTTGAGGCAGGAGGATCGTTTGAGCCCAGGAGGTTGAGGCTGCAATGAGCTATGATCGTGCCACTGCACTCCAGCCTGGGTGATGGAGCGAGACCCTGTCTCAAAAAAGAAAAAAAAAAAAAAAGATGGCGGGGAGAAGGAAAGGAAAGGACAAAGACGTTCACAGCTGATCTCTCCCCGAACCTGCTCCCTCTGTCCCCATCTCTGTCCGAGCCATCTTTTCAGGCTCAGACCAAACCCCTCGGTTACCCTCCCAGTTCCTCCAGCCACCCATGAATCAGATCTTGCAGGAAGCCCTGTCAGCTCCACCTACAGAACCTCTTCAAAATCTGAACTCTTCTTCCCCTCGACTGCCCCCACCTTGCTCCAGCCCCCTTCCCCTTCCTGCTGCCTGCTGGACATTCCAGAACCTCCTCCCTGGCCTCCCTGCTCCCATCCCTGCCCCCTAATCATATCCCACAAAGGGGATATTACTCACTCACTTAACCGGCAATTCTGGAGAGTCTTAAAACCTGGCTGCCTCAAGGGGCTTTTAAAACGTTATCAGATGGGGACCGGGTGTAGTGGCTCATGCTGCCGCCAGAGGGAGCTGGTGACCACCTGAGTCAGGTCAGGGCCCTCTCCTGGCTGCACCTCACACCAGGTACCAGCAAAGCCCTGATATTGCTCTATTTCTAGCTCCCACCTCATCTCCCCCTCCCTGGCTCACTCTACTCCGGCCTCCCGCTGTTCCTGGAGAACTCCCCCCAATCCCCCGCACCAGCCTTGGGATCTTTGCACCTGCAAGTCTCTCTGTCTCCATGCTGATCTCACACACCGCCTGACACTTTCTCACCCCCTGCAGGTCTTTGTTCCTGCACCACCTTCCCAGGGACACTCTCCTTGCAGCGATTGAAAAGTGCAACCTCACCCCACCCCCCACACTGGCACTCTCCTCCCTCGGTGGCATTTTATTTTTCTCCGTGGCCCCTTCCTATCTTGTGACACACAATATATCCTACTTATTTGTCCCGTTCATGATCTGTCTCACCTACTGGGCTTTGAGTTCCACAGGGGTCAGGGTTTTTGTCTGATTTGTTCATTGCAGTGGTGATTTGTTCACTGCCTAAAATAGAGCTTGGCAGGTACAAAGTGTTTGATAAATAGAAATCAATACCCCAGGGGCTGTGACCTGACTTAGGTGTTAACAGGTTCCTTTGAGGTGTGTGGCGAGCAGACTGAGGGATTTCAGGGAACATCTGTTCTCACCACAAATTGCCCCCCAACCAGCCCCAGACATGAACAGTCTCCCGGGAGCTCCCTCTAGCCTTCTCGTATATTCCAGCCCTGCCTCATGTCACAATTTGTAATGATGTGTTTGGCGGGATGACATTTCTATGGCCATCTGTCTCCCTATCCCCCATAATGTGGTTTGCCAAAAGCAAAGCCCAGGGCTGTCTCGGTCATCTCTGTGTCTCCAGCATCACCCCTCACTGGGCATGGAGTATGTGTCCAGTTAACGCTTGCTGAGTGAATGAATACTCCATTCACTGCTTGGAGAATTATGCACGTTAGCATATTCAAGGCTCTGACAAGTCCTGCAGGAAAGATCATTATTGTTTTCTTTCTTTCTCTCTTTCTTTCCTTCTTCTTCTTTTCCTTCTGACTACAGGATATTGATTAGCAATCTGGCAATAGTCAAGATTGGCAATCTGGTGTATTAGTCAAGGGTCTTCAGCCTATAAAAGACAAAAAGAAACAATAAACGGCTAAAAACAAAAGGGGATATGATTAACTCGCTTAACTGACAATCACATAGATTCTTTAAACCTGGCTGCATCAAGGGGCTTTAAAATGTTATCAGATGGGGGCCAGGTGCGGTGGCTCACGCCTGTCATCCCAGCGCTTTGGGAGGCTGAGACAGGCAGATCACTTGAGGTCAGGAGTTCGAGACCAGTCTGGCCAACATGGTGAAACCCCCGTCTCTACTAAAAATACAAAAAATTAGCCGGGTGTGGTGGCGCGTGTCTGTAGCCCCAGCTACTCAGGAGGGAGAATGGCTTGAATCTGGGAGGCAGAGGTTACAGTGACCCAAGATTGCACCACTGCATTCCAGCCTGGGTGACAGAGTGAGACTCTGTCTCCAAAAAAAAAAAAAAAAAAAGTTATCAGATGGGGAATGAATTCTGATATTAAAAACTGATGTTTATGTATACTATATTATTAAAGTTATTTTTCATAAAATGTAGAAGGGTAAGTTTAAGAAATGAGAAGTATTTATACCAAAACTATTAAATATTATTTGATTTAAAGATGTAAATGTCTTGTTGGACAAAGAAATCAAAATTTCCATTAGACAGGAAAAATAAGTTCAAGAGGTATATTGAACAACATGGTGATTATAGTTAATAACAATATATTATATACTTGAACATTGCTAAAAGAGAATTTAAGTGTTCTCACCACACACAAAGGGTAGTGCATGTGTTAATTAGCTTGATTTAGCCATTCCACAATGTATACTTATTTCATATCATCTTGTACACTATCAATCTATATAATTTTTGTCAATTAAAGTAAATACATACTTTAAGGCCGGGCGCAGTGGCTCATACGTATAATCCCAGCACTTTGGGAGGCCGAGGCAGGCAGATTACCTGAGGTCAGGAGTTCGAGACTAGCCTGGCCAACTTGGTGAAACCCCCATCTCTACTTAAAATATAAAAAAATTAGCCAGGCATGGTGGTGCATGTCTGTAATCCCAGCTACTCAGGAGGCTGAGGCAGAAGAATCACTTGAGCCTAGGAGGCAGGGGTTGCAGTGAGCTGAGATTACACCATTGCACACCAGCCTGGACAACAGAGTGAGACTCTGTCTCAAAAAAATAAATAAATAAAAATAAAATAAATACATATATATACTTTTTTGAGATGGAGTCTCACTCTGTCGGCCAAACTGGAGTGCAGTGGCAAGATCTCAGCTCACTGCAACCTCTGCTGCTCGGGTTCAAGCGATTCTCCTGCCTCAGCCTCCTGAGTAGCTGCGATTACAGGCACCTGCCATCACGCCCAGCTAATTTTTGTAGTTTTAGTAGAGACGAGGTTTCACCATCTTGGCCAGGCTGGTCTTGAATTCCTGACCTGGTGATCCACCCATCTCGGCCTTCTAAATAAATACATATTTTAAAAGATAGAAATCACTCTGGAAGGAGAGTTCATCTGTTCGATATAATAATAATAATAATAATAATACTCCATATAGCTATGGAAAAGTTCATATGAAGAAATCAGGCTACGATCTACAGACTGGCAACAAATTTGTTCTTCTATTTTCCATATGCTGTCTGTGTACATATAAAGTGAGAGGTCTTTTTGTATGAGTTAAGAGTGTGGCCAAAGACAAATGGAAAAAGACAAATGATAAACATACTAATAAACAGCTCCAGTTTCTCCACAAAAAATACAATAATAAAATAAAATGTTATCAGAGATCTCTTGGCTCTCCTCCATATTAGCTTGCTTTCTCCCTCAAGAGAGTGAAGATGACCCTTAACAGATCCAGCCTTCTGTGCTGGATTCTCTTGGGAACTTGGTTAAATGTCTTTTTATCTTCCTGAATGTCCAAGTCACCTTCCAGACCTGCAGCTCCTGAGCAGCCAACTTGGGACTTCTAGGGGAAAGGGAAGTTCCCCCAGTTTGCCGAGGGGCCGGCCACAGCCCCAAGGCTGCTGTTCATTGGTCAGTCCTGAGTCCTTGAGTCTGGCAGAGTGCCATGGCGCTCTGTAATCCCACCTGTAATCTCAGCATTTTAGGAGGCTGAGGCAAGAGGATTGCTTGAGCCCAGGAGTTTGAGACCAGCCTGGGCAACATGGCAAGACCCGTCTCTACAAAAAATATACAAAAATTAGCCAGGTGTGGTGGTGCACGCCTGTGGTCCCAGCTGCTCAGGAGGTTGAGGTGGGAGGATTTCTTGAGTCTGGGAGGTCAAGGCTACAGTGAGCCAAGATCATATCACTACACTCCAGCCTGGGCAACAGAGCGAGACCCTGTCTTTAAAAAAAAAAAAAAAGTCCTTGAGTCATGATTCCAGATGCAATCACAGATGTGGGGGCTGCAGCCCTCCAGTGGGCTGGGGTTCACGTCTACACCACATGGCCGTAGCACAGGCCAGGAGGGGCTCCGGCTGGAGAAGCACGTGGGGAGCCTGGCTGTGGGACCCAGGCGGCCCCGGGCCCTGTCACCCTGCAGTGCAGGTCAGCTCTGCGGACGCTCGGCTCATGGTCTTTGACAAGACAGAAGGGACGTGGCGGCTGCTGTGCTCTTCGCGCTCCAACACCAGGGTAGCCGGACTCAGCTGCGAGGAGATGGGCTTCCTCAGGTACTGGGGGCCCTCAGAGGGGTGCGAGCCGGGAGGGGTGGGGGAGCAGGCCTAACCCCGGCCCTGCCCAGGGCACTGACCCACTCCGAGCTGGACGTGCGAACGGCGGGCGCCAACGGCACGTCAGGCTTCTTCTGTGTGGATGAGGGGAGGCTGCCACACACCCAGAGGCTGCTGGAGGTCATCTCCGTGTGGTGAGGAGGGCAACGGGCAGGTGGGGCAACACCTCGGACCCCCACGGCACTCCCTCTCCCCGTTTTCCTTCCACCTGTCTTAATTGGTCTATTTCCTTTTTTTCTGTGTCTCCAATCCCGTCTCTCCCAGTGACTGTCCCAGAGGCCGTTTCTTGGCCACCGTCTGCCAAGGTGAGACCCTAAAACTCAGAACCCTCTCCTTTAGACCCTCGGGGAGGCCACGTCCCCTCAGGCTCCCCAGGATGGGGCTGTGTCCTTTCAGACCCCCTAGGGCAGGGCCAAACCTGGGCTCTGGGGACCTGGGCTCCAGTCCCCTGTCGCCGTCCCTGGCTGACCCCTGTCCCACAGACTGTGGCCGCAGGAAGCTGCCCGTGGACCGCATCGTGGGAGGCCGGGACACCAGCTTGGGCCGGTGGCCCTGGCAAGTCAGCCTTCGCTATGATGGAGCGCACCTCTGTGGGGGGTCCCTGCTCTCCGGGGACTGGGTGCTGACAGCTGCCCACTGCTTCCCGGAGTGAGTGCCCCCCATGGTGCTGATAAGGGGGAGGCAGAGAAGCGGAGAGTGGGGAGGGGGGCGGATTGTGCCCAGACAGGTGGCCACCCTCCACCCCTTTCCCTGGTAGGCGGAACCGGGTCCTGTCCCGATGGCGAGTGTTTGCCGGTGCCGTGGCCCAGGCCTCTCCCCACGGCCTGCAGCTGGGGGTGCAGGCTGTGGTCTACCACGGGGGCTATCTTCCCTTTCGGGACCCCAACAGCGAGGAGAACAGCAATGATATTGCCCTGGTCCACCTCTCCAGTCCCCTGCCCCTCACAGGTAAGTCTGAGGGGTAAGCCTTGGGACTTGGGGACCTGAGGCCAGGAGGACAGAGGAGGGGACCACGGGCACAGGGGAATCAACTTATGGTTCAGGCATCCCTGGCAATAAGGGGAATGATCTCGAGGGAGCACAAAGTGAGCCTTAACTATCAATGGTCAGTGCAGTCAATTTGGAAAACTTACCGGCATTTCCCCAAGAAGCAAACATGAAGTTACCATTGGACCCAACGCTTCCACTCCTGGCGTAGGAGATATATACCTAAGACAAATGAAAACTGTGTCTACACCAAAACTTGTACATCAATGTTCATAGCAGCATTATTCATAATAGCCCAAAGATGGAAACAGCCCAAGTGCGTTTCATTGGACAAATGCATAAAGAAAATGTGGTATATTGGCTGGGCATGGTGGCTCAAGCCTGTAATCCCAGTACTTTGGGAGGCCGAGTTGGGCGGATCATGAGGTCAGGAGTTTGAGACCAGCCTGGCCAACATGGTGAAA
>NW_012102454.1:595964-623530 GCF_000951045.1 Mandrillus leucophaeus | reverse complement strand
AGAAAGTTGATTGATGGTGGCAGGGTGGGAGGTGGGGATGGGAGATTGGGAGGTGACTGGTGAAGGACACAAGGTTTCTTGTCTGGGTGATGAAAGATTCTAAGTCGATCATGATGATGGTTGCACTTGTCTGTGACTATACAAAAAGTCAGTGACTTGGTGCCTTTGAAAGGAATTGCGTAATATGTGAATAATAGTTCAATGAAGCTGTTACCAAAAAACTAATAAAATGAGAAGAAAATTTGTTAAAAAATGAATGAATCAGAGTTAGAAAGTAAGTTAGGAGTCATTCCCTCTGCAATTCCCTGGAGTACTTCCTTGGTCTTACTGAGAAAGACTCACTTGGGTGCCAACGTGTCCTTAACACCTCTCCAACACGTACATCTTCCTTTTGGATTAAAAACAGGCCTTGGGCTTCAGATTTCAGCAGCCCACAGTGTAATAATAATAATAAAAATAGGCCGGGCATGTAATCCCAGGCCAAGGCAGGGGGATCGCTTGAGCTCAGGAGTTCAAGACTCACCAGGGCCACATGGCAAAACCCCGTCTCTACAAACAATAAAAAAAAATTAGCTGGCCATGGTGGTGCGTGCCTGTGGTCCCAGCTACTTGGGAGGCAGAGGCAGGAGAATCACCTGGTCACCCAGGAGATCAAGGCTGCAGTGAGCCATGATCACACTACTGCATTCTAGTCTGGGCAATAGAGCGAGACCCTGTCTCAAAACATAATAATAATGACGGTGATAATGATGATCATGAAATAGTAATAGCGATCATGATGAGTGTACACAACACAGTAAAATAATCTGGTAAACATAGCAGTGAACACCAGTGCTGGCACGCAGCTTCCTGTGTGCCAGGCACCGTTCGAAACATGTCCTGTGTATGGACTCACTTAGTTCTCACAGCAACCCCAGCACACCCTGGTAAGGGGGCGTTCTCTTTAGATCCTGTTTTACCACCTGGGAAAAGGTCCCAACCCAAAGAAGGCAAACAATGCCCCGAATTCATACAGCTGGTAAACGGAAAGATTTGCGTCCAGGTGGACTGGCACTGGAATCTGTGCTTGTGGCCCCCACGCTGTGGTGACGGAGAATCTGGCCATGCTGGGGTTGGCATTATGTTTATTTTTATGTTTATTTTCTTTTTCATGATCTGTGATACTGGTTTCCCATTGAAGGGAGTGATACATGCTTTTCTTTAAAACCAAACCCTGTCCTGACATAGTGGCTCATGCCTGTAATCGCAGCACTTTGGGAGGCTGAGGCGGGCAGATCACTTGAGGTCAGGAGTTCGAAGCCAGCCTGACCAACGTGGTGAAACCGCATCTCTACTAAAAATACAAAAATTAGCCAGGCGTGGTGGCAGGGGCCTGTAATCCCAGCTACCCTGGAGGCTGAGGCAGGAGAATCACTTGAACCCGGGAGGTGGAGGTTGCAGTGAGCCAAGATTGTTGCCACACCCTTCTCAGACTTAGTGAAAAGAGTGAGGGAGTTAACCCTGAAGTAAGAATGTGTCTTTGAGGACACAGGTAGACAGGTGGAAGCCACTGGGGTTTCAGACACAGGGCCGAGGGGGTCACAGCATGGGCTTTGGGGTCAGATTCAGGTATTTGCCAACTGCGTGATTTTGGACACAGGGCTTCACCTCACCGTGCCTCAGTTTCCCTTATCTGTAAAATGACTTCCCAGGGTTATCGAGACAATTAAAAGGGTTAATATGAGTAAAGAGCTTAGAGGACTGCCGGCACATAGTGAACATTGGTAAATGTTAGCAGCAATTGCTACTGTTGTTAATACTTTTACTAGTTATATGAACACTTGCTGTTTGCCTGGCATGCTACTCAATGACTCACCAATTTCTCACTACAACTTCTGGGGATAAGTGATTATTATTTCCATTATACGTCTGAGAGCTGGAAGACTCAGGCAGGTGATGTCATCAGCAGGCTGCAGGCAACAGGCAGGGCTGCCAGGAACCCTTGCATAGGTTGTGCACAGCACAAGGACACCACATCTCAGGGGTGCCATTCTCTGTGTAGACCTGTGTATTTATTATTATGATCTTCTGACAGGTGGAAGTCAAATGTCTCAAGATAGGAGTCTCTTTCTTTTCTTTCCTTCTTTCCTTCTTTCTTTGACAGAGTCTTGCTCTGTTGCCCAGCCTGGAGTGCAATGGTGCACTCTTGGCTCCCTTCAACCTCTGCCTCCCAGGTTCAAGCGATTCTCCTGCCTCAGCCTCCCGAGTAGCTGGGATTACAGGCACCTGCCACCTGTAATACCAATGCTTTGGGAGGCTGAGGCAGGAGGATTGCTAGAGCCCAGGAGGTCGAGGCTGCAGTGAGCCATGTTCCTGCCACTGCACTCTGGCCTGGGTGACACTGCAGGCTTAGAAATGAAAACAAGCGGCCAGGCGTGGTGGCTCACACCTGTAATCCCAGCACTTTGGGAGGCCGAGGTGGGCAGATCACAAGGTCAGGAGATCGAGACCATCCTGGCTAACATGGTGAAACCCCATCTCTACTAAAAATACAAAAAAATTAGCCAGGCGTGGTGGCGGGCGCCTATAGTCCCAGCTTCTCTGGAGGCTGAGGCGGGAGAATCTCTTGAACCCGGGAGGCAGAGCTTGCCGTGAGCCGGGATCGTGCCACTGCACTCCAGCCTGGGCAACAGAGTGAGACTCTGTCTCAAAAAAAAAAAAAAAAGAAAGAAAAAGAAAAGCTGTGTTAAAACAGACTTGTTATGAAACTTTGGACACATGACTTGGCCTCATTTTCCCCCTCTGTAAAATGGGATAATACAGACCTTACCTCTCTGGACTGATGGAAGATTAAAGAAAATGGTGCAGGAAGGCGCCTAGTATGCAATGAGTTCTCGGTAGATGGCAACTTCTGTTGTGGTTTTTTTGTTTGTTTGTGTGTTTGTTTTTGAGACAGAGTCTTGCTCTGTCACCCAGGCTGGAGTGCAATGGCACGATCTCGGCTCACTGCAACCTCCACCTTCTGGGTTCAAGTGATTCTCCTGCCTCAGCCTCCCAGGTAGCGGGGATTACAGGTGTGTGCCACCATGCCCGGCTAATTTTTGTATTTTTAGTAGAGACGAGGTTTTGCCATGTTGGCCAGGCTGGTTTCAAACTCCTGACATCAAGTGATCCTCCTGCCTCGGCCTCCCAAAGTGCTGGGATTACAGGCATGAGCCACCGTGCCTGGCCTATTGTGGTTATTTTAAAAGGACAGAGGGCAGGGTGTGTTAGGGGCCATGGTGGGAGCTAGACAGAGGTTTGTACCAGGTAGGGCAGCCCAGCAGGGGCTGGACCAGCATGGTCTCTCTCACAGAATACATCCAGCCTGTGTGCCTCCCAGCTGCTGGCCAGGCCCTGGTGGATGGCAAGATCTGTACCGTGACGGGCTGGGGCAACACGCAGTACTATGGTGAGTCCTGCCCTCTGCCTGTGATGCCACTGTTTGGGAGACTCTGAACTGGGCTGGGGATGGGCAGTGTGGCCGGTTGGATGAGTCTTGACCATGAGGAGTAGGGATGCTGAGGGGAATGGGGTGGGCACCAGGAGGGAAGGGGGATGTGTACACCCCCCAGCTCTGGCCAGCCTTGCCTGCACACCCCCAGGCCAACAGGCCGGGGTACTCCAGGAGGCTCGAGTCCCCATAATCAGCAATGATGTCTGCAATGGCGCTGACTTCTATGGAAACCAGATCAAGCCCAAGATGTTCTGTGCTGGCTACCCCGAGGGTGGCATTGATGCCTGCCAGGTGAGGGACTCTGTAGGGGCAGCCCCCTGGCCGCTGCCACCCCAGGGATGGAGATGCAGGGGAGTGGGTGGTTGGGCTCCCTATTTAAAAGCCTGAGGGCTCTGGGACCACAGCCCATGGTCATCCCGAGGGGCGTCTCCTGTCCAACCACCTTGGCCCCTAGCCAGGCCTCCCTTTCCCCTCCCAGGGTGACAGCGGTGGTCCCTTTGTGTGTGAGGACAGCATCTCTCGGACGCCACGTTGGCGGCTGTGTGGCATTGTGAGCTGGGGCACTGGCTGTGCCCTGGCCCAGAAGCCAGGCGTCTACACCAAAGTCAGTGACTTCCGGGAGTGGATCTTCCAGGCCATAAAGGTGAAAGTTGGGCCCAGATGGGAACCAGGGTGGGGATGTTTGGGCCTCTAATGGGGAAAGGGAGGCAGAGATTTGTTTTAGGAGGCCTACGCTCAGGCCTAGAAGAGGGCCCCCCTCGGGAACAGATGGACTTTGAAGGGCTCCTGGGGAAGGGAGGCCAGTGGTGGGATATGGAAGCCTCTCAGACCTCGGGAGCTGCCAGCTGTCTTTCCCCAGACTCACTCCGAAGCCAGCGGCATGGTGACCCAGCTCTGACCGGTGGCTTCTCGCTGCGCAGCCTCCAGGGCCCGAGGTGATCTTGGTGGTGGGATCCACGCTGGGCCTAGGATGGGACATTTTTCTTCTTGGGCCGGGTCCACAGGTCCAAGGACACCCTCCCTCCAGGGTCTTCTCTTCTACAGTGGCGGGCCCACTCAGCCCCGAGACCACCCGACCTCACCCTCCTGACCCCCATGTAAATATTGTTCTGCTGTCTGGGACTCCTCTCTAGGTGCCCCTGATGACGGGATGCTCTTTAAATAATAAAGATGGTTTTGATTAATGCGGCCTCCGAGCTTACAAATGTACACAGCAATGAGGACGTTTTGGCGGGAGGGAGAAGAATTAGGACCTGGAGCAAATCAGGCAGAGAGTGTGGGTCCCTCAGTTACCACTGATTTTAGATATAAGATTTTAGTTGGTTCACTTAACTGGAATTTTCCTGGAGCACGTTGGCTTCAGGTACAGCTGGATCCAGCTGCTCTCTCAAATCTGCCTTACTCTGTGTTAGCTTCATTTCCAAGCAGCCTCTCCTACAACCAGCGAGGGAGATGGCCCCTTCCACACAAACTCTTTCCCAATCACTTCTGCAGAAAAAGTCCCAGGCAACAAAATTCTAGGCCCAGCTCCCATTGTACAGATTTGGGTCACGTGCTCATCCCTAGGCAAATCACTGTGCACCTGATGCACGGGGTAGGGGCGGAGCAGGGTGGAGTGGGAGGAGCTAGGCCTTCAAGAACCATGTGACCTGAGTGTGGGAATCCCAAAGAAAAATAGGGTGCTATTTCCAGAAGTGGAAGTAGATGCTCAGGGAGCAAAAAAGACATCTACCTTGAACCAACACGGAAAATGAGGCCCTGCAGGGTGGAGACAGGGACACCAGACGCTGGGAACACAGCCTCCCCGCCAACCCTTTCTCCATCTGGGCAGCTTCTGGGGAGGGAACCCCCTTCTCTAGAGCCTCTGCAGAGCCTCTGCAGAGCCTCATGCAGCCCCGGTGGCCACCAGGGGGCACTGCTGCCTCAACATTGTGACACAATCAGGGGTTTTTCTGCCTGGAATCGGCCACGGATTGCTGAAACCTGCGGTTCTGCTGAAGAAAGGCTCAGCGGGGGGCCTGTTCACCACGACTTTAAATAATAACAATTATAATACATCACCCAACCGCCACAGCTCCCAAGCACTTTCCTTTTTTTTTTTTTTTTTTGAGACAGAGTTTCACTCTTGTCTCCCAGGTTGGAGTGCAGCTGCGTGATCTTAGCTCACTGCACCCTCCGCCTCCCAGGTTAAAGCAATTCTCCTGCCTCCGCCTCCTGAGTAGCTGAGATTACAGGCGTGCGCCACCACGCCCAGCTGATTTTTGTATTTTTAGTAGAGACGGGCTTTCACCATGTTGGCCAGGCTGGTGTCAAGCTCCTGACCTCAGGTGATCCGCCTGCCTCGGCCTCCCAAAGTGCTGAGTGTCACGCGCGTCCGTGTGAAGAGACCACCAAGTAGGCTTTGTGTGAGCAATAAAACTTTTTAATCACCTGGGTGCAGGTGGGCTGAGTCCGAAAAGACAGTCAGCGAAGGGAGATGGGGTGGGGCCGCTTTATAGGATTTGGGTAGGTGGTGGAAAATTACGGTCAAAGGGGGTTGTTCTCTGGCGGGCAGGGGCGGGGGTCACAAGGTGCTCAGTAGGGGAGCTTCTGAGCCAGGACAAAGAATTTCACAAGGTAATGTCATCAGTTAAGGCAGGAGCCAGCCATTTTCACTTCTTTTGTGATTCTTCAGTTACTTCAGGCCATCTGGATGCGTGCAGGCTTGGGCTCAGAGGCCTGACACTGGGATTACAGGTGTCTGCCGCCACACCCAGCTAATTTTTGTATTTTTAATAGAGATGGGGTTTCACTATGTTGGTGAAGCTGGTCTCAAACTCCTGACCTCAGGTGATCCACCCACCTCAGCTTCCCAAAGTGCTAGGATTACAGGTGTCCACCACCACACCTGGCTAATTTTTGTATTTTTAATAGAGACAGGGTTTCACCATGTTGGCAGGCTGGTCTCGAACTCATGACCTCAGGTGATCCGCTCACCTCAGCCTCCTAGTACAAGTGTAAGCCACTGCGCCCAGCCCAACTTCCTAAAATGTAAACAACCTACAAGAGCTCCTTTGAGAAACACAACTATGCATTTGGAAAACGATCCCAGCGTCAGTCCCTGACCCCCACACCCGTGGCGAGGTTGAGCCCCACCACGGCTTTGTTGGTCAGGAACCCCCAGGCCCACAACTCGTTAGCAGAGCCTCAGTGCAGTTTCCCCAGACGTCTACCTCTGGCTGTCGTGTTCTACCCAGAGGATGTGGGATGTAATTTGAGACCTGTCCTAAGGCTTGCTTTGCTGGAGACATACTGAGTTACAACAAGGAGTGACTGAGTTTTCCTTTGTAATTGCCAGCTGAGAAACGTACTGTACCTATGTTTTAGGAAGTTTGGGGACTCTGAGAGAACACGGTCCACCCTGGGGGTTCTGAACCGACGTGACCATGTCCTGGAGGGACACGGTTCGCCCTGGTGAGGAGGAGGGCGGGTGTGAGGGGCACTGAAGAAGGCTTGGCCCTGCCCTGGGAAGTCTGGGGGGATGTGGCTTTATTCTAGGGGATCCGATGGAAATTTGGTCATTAAAAGTCAACAGGCAGCCTGCTGGGAAAATAAAAACCAGGTGGCCATGTTCCCGGAAAGGGGTCCCAATCCAGACCCCAAGGGTTCTTGGATCTCGTGCAAGAAAGAATTCAGGGTAAGTCCACAGAGTAAAGTGAAAGCAAGTTGATTAAGAAAGTAAAGGAATAAAAGAATGGCTACTCCATAGGCAGAGCAGTCCCAAGGGTTGCTGGTTGCAAATTGTTATGGTTATTTTTTGATTTAGTCTTGATTTCTTGTTTAGTTATGCTAGACGAAGGGTGGATTATTCACGCCTCCCTTTTTTAGACCATATAGGGTAACTTCCCCAACATTGCCATGGCATTTGTAAACTGTCATGGCGCTGGTGGGGGGTGTAGCAGTGAGGACAACCAGAGGTCACTTTCGGGGCCATCTTGGTTTTGGTGGGTTTTCCTGACTTCTTTACTGCAGCCTGTTTTATCAGAAAGGTCTGTATGACTTGTATCTTGTGTGGACCTTCTATCTCATCCTCTGACTTAGAATGCCTTAATTTACTGGGAATGCGGCCCAGTAGGTCTCAGTCTTACTTTATCCAGGTCCTATTCAAGATGGAGTTGCTCCGGTTCAAACGCCTCTGACAGCCATTCTGAGTTCTGTCTGCATTATTGCTTTGTTGGAGGAGTGGAGGGGCTGGGGAGATTGTGATTCACTCAACAGCCATTCACTAGTTTCCCTTGTATGCCAGGGGTCAGTGAGCCTCAGTTTCTCCTCCTGCTCCCAACAACCTTGCCACTCACCCCAAGGAGCCAGGAAGATATTAAAAAAGAATAATAACAGTGACAAGGTTGCTTTGAGGTCCTGCCAGGGTCTCGGTCTTTAGAAAAGCTGAATATGAAAATTACTCCCATGTCATTGCGGTGCTGCTCAGAATCAGAAATATTTGACCCATCTTATGGAATTAGTGCAACTATATCAGGAACCCAAGACATGCTTTGCATTCCTATTTAGCACTTATATCTACATAGTCCCTTTCAAATATAGAAAAGCTTTCTGGATGTCACTTGGAACAGATAGCTCCATATGTGGTTATAAGTTGGCATTCTTCCAGTCGGGTTGAAGGAGAAGTGTACAGTTACTCTGCCACAAAAGTTATTTCATACATAAAATCATGGCCATGATTGGCAATGACGGTGAAGGCCATTCATTTTATATTCAGAAATAATTATTGTGAACATTCAGATAGCGGCATAAGTAGGGAGATGGACTTTAGTTTCTGCATAAAAGGTAACACTGTTTCAGTCCTGCAGTTATGAAGCGAGGAGCTGTTTTGGCTCTTGCTGCATGACAAACTACCCAAAGCTAGTGGGTACAGTAAATGCTCACGGATTCTGCGGCTCAGAAAGTTGGACAGGGAATAGCAGGCACAGCTTCTCTCTGCTCCATGATGACCAAGTCAGGCCAGGCATTGTTCTAGGTATTGGAGAAATACAGGGGACGGAACAAACTGTCATGTGCATCCATGTGAAGAGACCACCAAACAGGCTTTGTGTGAGCAATAAAGCTTTTTAATCACCTGGGTGCAGGCGGGCTGAGTCTGAAAAGAGAGTCAGTGAAAGGAGATAGGGATGGGGCCGTTTTATAGGATTTGGGTAGGTGGTGGAAAATTACAGTCAAAGGGGGTTGTACTCTGGCGGGCAGGGGCAGGGGCCACAAGGTGCTCAGCAGGGGAGCTTCTGAGCCAGGAGAAGGAATTTCACAAGGTAATATCATCACTTAAGGCAAGGACCAGCCATTTTCACTTCTTTTGTGGTGGAATGTCATCAGTTAAAGCAGGGACAGGGCATTTTCACTTCTTTTGTGATTCTTCAGTTACTTCAGGCCATCTGGGCATATATGTGCAAGTCACAGGGGATACAATAGCTTGGCTTGGACTCAGAGACCTGACATTCCTGTCTTCTTATATTAATAAGCAAAATAAAACAAAATAGTGTTGAAGTGTTGGGGTGGCAAAAATTTTGGGGGGTTGGTATGCAGAGATAATGGGCGATGTGTCTCAGGGCTGCTTCGAGTGGGATTAGGGGCGGCGTGGGAACCTAGAGTGGGAGAGATTAGGCTGAAGGAAGATTTTGTGGTAAGGGTTGATATTGTGGGATTGTTAGAAGGAGCATTTGTCATATAGAATGATTGGTGATGGCCTGGATGCGATTTTGTATGAATTGAAAAACTAAACAGAAGACAGAAGGTCTGAGTAAGAGAAGGAGAAAAAACAGGTATTAAAGGACTAAGAATTGGGAGGACCTAGGACAGAGCCTAAGGGGGTTCAGCATAATCACTTGCTTGGTTGGTGAGTTTTTAGGCTCTAGCCAAGTTTTTGGGGTGCGGTTAAAGTTGGTCTGGTGTCTGGAATGAGACTGGGACCTAATGAAAAGGAGTGTCCACCCAGGAGCTCAAATGGGCTGGAACCTGTAGCATTCCGAGGACAGGCCTGAATTCTGAGAAGGGAAAGTGGTAAAAGTATTTGTCTAGTCCTTTTTAAGTTGGTGACTGAGTTTGGTGAGGTGTGTTTTTAAAAGACCATTAGTCCCTTCTACCTTTCCTGAAGATTGAGGATTGTAAAGGATATAAAGGTTTCACTGAATACCAAGAGCCTGAGAAACTGCTTGGGTGATTAGACTAATAAAGGCCAGTCTGCCATCAGACTGTATAGAGGTAGGAAGGCCAAACCGAGGAATTATGTCTGACAGAAGGGAAGAAATGACCACGGTGGCCTTCTCAGACCCTGTGGGAAAGGCCTCTACCCATGCAGTGAAAGTGTCTACCCAGACCAAGAGGTATTTTAGTTTCCTGACTGGAGCATGTGAGTGAAGTCAATTTGCCCATCCTGGGTGGGGGCAAAACCTCGAGCTTGATGTGTAGGGAAGGGAGGGGGCCTGAGAAATTCCTGAGGAGTAGTAGAATAGCAGATGGAACACTGAGAAGTGATTTCCTTGAGGATAGATTTCCACAATGGAAAGGAAATGAGAGGTTCTAAGAGATGGGCTAGCGGCTTGTAACCTACATGCAAGAGGTTATGAAATGACGACAGAATAGAATGGGCCTGTGAGGCTGGAAGGAGATATTTTCCTTGGTCTAAGAACCATTTGCCTTGTGTGGGAGGAGATTGATAGGTGGAAGTTTCAGCGGGGGAGTAGGTGGGAGTGACCGATGTGAAGGCGGAAAACTGCTGTGAGGGATAGAAGTTGGAACGCTAGCTGCTTTTTTTAGCTAACTTATCAGCATAAGCATTGTCCTGAGAGACGGGATCTGATGCCTTTTGATGGCTGCTTTTTTAGCTACCTTATCAGCATAAGCGTTGTCTTGAGCGATGGTGGGGGGAAGAAAATAGATTTTGGAAGTTAAGAGAACTGTAGCGAGTGAGTTGAGCACAGTTTGTGATTTTTAGGGCCTCTAAAAGTATTGAGGCAGCAGCAGTGGCAGCCACTGCACACAGACATGAGGGCTAGGCTAAAACAGTAAGGTCAAGTTGTTTGGACAGAAAGGCTACAGGATGCGGTCCCGGCTCTTGTGTAAGAATTCTGACCTTACTAACTATGCCTAGGAAGGAAAGGAGTTGTTGTTTTGTAAAAGGGATTGGGGTTTGGGAGATTAGCTGGATACGATCAGCAGGGAAGGCACGTGTGTTTTTATAAGAATTATGCCGAGATAGGTAACAGATGAGGAAGAAATTTGGGCTTGACTGAAGTGATTGGGGCTGCCTGTGAAGCCTTGCGGCAGTATAGCCGAGGTAATTTGCTGAGCCTGATGGCTGTCAGGGTCAGTCCAAGTGAAAGCGAAGAGAGGCTGGGATGAAGGGTGCAAAGGAATAGTAAAGAAAGCATGTTTGAGATCCAGAACAGAATAATGGGTTGTGGAGGGAGGTATTGAGGATAGGAGAGTATATGGGTTTGGCACCAGAGGGTGGATAGGCAAAACAATTTGGCTGACAAGGCAGAGATCCTGAACTAACCTGTAAGGCTCGTCTGGGTCTAGAACAGGTAAAATGGAGGAATTGTAAGGGGAGTTTACAGGCTTTAAAAGGCCATGCTGTAGCAGGTCAGCGATAACAGGCTTTAATCCTTTTAAAGCGTGCTGTGAGATGGGGTATTGGCATTGAGTGGGGTAAGGGTGATTAGGTTTTAATGAGATGGTAAGGGGGGCATGATCGGTCACTAAGGCGGGAGTAGAGATATCCTATACGTGTGGGTTAAGGTGGGGAGATACGAGGGGAGGATGCGAAGGAGGCTTTGAACTGGAGAAAAGGTGGCAATGAGATGTGGCTGGAGCCTAGGAATAGTCAGGGAAGCAGATAATTTAGTTAAAATGTTTTGGCCTAATAAGGGAACTGGGCAGGTGGGGATAACTAAAAAGGAGTGCATAAAAGAATCTTGTCTAAGTTGGCACCAGAGTTGGGGAGTTTTAAGAGGTTTAGAAGCCTGGCTGTCAATACCCACAACAGTATGGAGGCAAAGGAAAAAGGCCTTTGAAAAGAAGGGAATGTGGAGTTGGTAGCCTCCATATGGATTAAGAAGGGGACGGACTTCCTTCTACTGTGAGAGTTACTTAGAGTGTCTGTGATGGTTCTGTAGGCTTCTGAGGCAATCGGGCAGTGTCAGTCTTCAGCTGCTAAGCCAAGAAGATCTGGGAAGCAGTCAGTCATGGAGCCTTGGGCCAGAGTTCCAGGGGCTCTGGAAGTGGCTGCCAGGTGAGTTGAACAGTCTGATTTTCAGTGGGGTCCCGCACAGATGGGACACGGCTTAGAGGAGGAATCCTGAGCTGTGGGCATTCCTTGGCCTAGTGGCCAGATTTCCGGCACTTGTAGCAAGTTCCTGGGGGAGGCGGTCCTGGAGGAACGCCTGGCTGCTGCACTTCAGGCATTTGTAAGTTCTTGTGCGCTGGAGATGTGGCTGGGGTTTCTCTCACAGTGGAGGCAAGGAATTGCAACTCAGAAATACATTGCTACTTGGCTGCCTCTACTTTACTATTGTCCACCTTGAAGGTGAGGTTAATTAAGTCCTGTTGTGGGGTTTGAGGGCTGGTATTTAATGTTTGCGGTTTTATTTAATGTCGGGAGTGGATTGGGTAATAAAATATATATTGAGAATAAGACGGCCTTTTGACATTTTAGGGTCTAGGGCTGGAAAGCATCTCAGGGTTGCTGCCAAACGAGCCATGAACCGGGCTGGGTTTTTCATATTTGATGAAAAAGAGCCTAAACGCTAACTGATTTGGGAGAGGTCGGATAAAGAAAAAGGAGCATTAACCTTGACTATGTCTTTAGCTCCAGTCACCTTTTTAAGAGGAAATTGCTGGGCAGGTGGGGGAGGGCTAGTCACAGAATGAAACACTATGCCAGACCAAGTGTGAGGAGGGGAGGTGATAAAAGGATTATAGGGTGGGGGAGCAGAGGCTGAGGAAAAATTGGGACTTAGCTCAGCCTGGCGAGGAGGGGAGAGGTCAGATAGGTCTGTAGAAAAGGAAGATTAGAAAGATTCAGCGACGCTTGGGGTTGGGACTGAGGGGACAGGTGGGAGGGAAAGAAGGAAGATTTGGGACGAGCTGCATTGGGAACAGAGACTAGGGAGGGACCGATGTGTAAAAGAATGCCTGGACGTCAGGCACCTCAGACCATTTGCCCATTTTACGACAAGAATTATTTAGATCTTGTAGGATGGAAAAATCGAAAGTGCCGTTTTCTGGCTATTTGGAACTACTGTCGAGTTTGTATTGGGGTCAAGCTGCATTGTAGAAGAAAAGTAGAAGGCATTTAGGTTTTAGGTCAGGTGTGAGCTGAAGAGGTTTTAAGTTCTTGAGAACACAGGCTAAGAGAGAAGAAGGAAGAATGGAGGGTGGAAGGTTGCCCATAGTGAAGGAGGCAAGCCCAGAAAAAAGAGAGAGCAGAGACACGGAAAGAAGGGATTTGGGGGTTCTTGCCCTCCAGAAAAGTGGGAAAGGGGTCAGGACGCGGAGATAAGGGGTCGGAGTGTGGAGATAAGGGGTTGGGGGGTTCTTGACCCCCAGAAAAGCGGAGAAGGGGTCAGGAGGTTCTTGCCCCCCAGAAAAGCAGAGAAGGGGTAGAGACAGGGAGAGAAGGGGTCGGGGTTCTTGCCCCTCCCCCCCAGAAAACCGGTACTTGCCGCTCAGGGTGAAGGACCAAGGCAGGCGTCCCCATGTGGTCAGACACCTCTGAAACTTGGGTGAATAATCAGGCAGGCGTCCCCGCGTGATTAAACACCAAGGGAAGACTGTCTTCCCGAGTCCGTGACCGGCACCGGAGTTTTGGGTCCACGGATAAAACGCGTCTCCTTTGTCTCTACCAGAAAAGGAAAGGAACTGAAATTAAGAGAAGGGAGAGATTGAAGTGTGGCGCCAAGATTGAAAGGGGAAAGAGGTTGAGGGATAGTGAGAGAGGTTAGAGAAGAGAGTAAAAAGAGGCCAATTACCAGATTTAAAATTGGTGAGATTTGGGCTGGTCAGTCTGAGGACCCGAGGTCGTAGGTGGATCTTTCTCACAGAGCAAAGAGCAGGACAGGGGATTGATCTCCCAAGGGAGGTCCCCCGATCCGAGTCACGGCACCAAAATGTCATGGGCGTCCGTGTGAAGAGACCACCAAACAGGCTTTGTGTGAGCAATAAAGCTTTTTAATCACCTGGGTGCAGGCGGGCTGAGTCCAAAAAGAGTCAGCGATGGGAGATAGGGGTGGGGCCATTGTATAGGATTTGGGTAGGTAAAGGGAAATTACAGTCAAAGGGGGTTGTTCTCTGGCAGGCAGGAGTGGGGGGTCATAAGGTGCTCAGTGGGGGAGTTTTTGAGCCAGGATGAGCCAGGAAAAGGAATTTCACAAGGTAATGTCATCACTGAAGGCAAGGACCGGCCATTTTCACTTCTTTTGTGGTGGAATGTCATCGGTAAAGGCAGGGACCTCGTAGGGCTCACATGCTGCCAGGGTGGCCGGGTCTGAGGTGGGGCAGCCACGACAGAGTGATCAGGGCTCAGATGATGGAAGCGTAGGGCCACATGGGAGCACAGAGGAGGGGCTGGCCCAGCCTGGAAAGTCAGGCCAAGTTTCCCAGAGGAAGGGCCACAGGAGCTAAGGCCTGAATAACAAGTCAAAGCCAATAGATAAGCAAGGAGATGCTGAATGTTCTAGGGAGAAGGAACAAGGTTTTCAGAAGCCCAGCGGCTGTGTGGAGTTCAGCCAGAGGTGGGGGAACCTGGAGAGTGATGAGACTGAGGCATGGTCCTGGGTTGTGTCTGTGGGGCCTTGAATGGCAGGCAAAAGGTGAGGACTTTATCCTGAAGGACTGGGCCCCTAACTTCCAGGACCCCGAGGCGCAACTCCTTTTCTCTGCCCATAGTCCCCCACTCCTCTCAGAGCAGGAATCAAGTTCAGCATCTTGTAAACAAAATCTCTCTTTGTCCAAAGGAAACAGCCCGTTGCAAGCTCCAAAGGCCAACATAAGGGACTGTTGGTGGGTGCTCTGGCCTCTGGCCTGCCTGGCCCACCCCTCCTCCCAAAGCCAGAGACAAGCCCTGGGGGCATCACACGCTTTGACTAAGGTTAACTGAACACCTACTAAGCGCCAGGCAGCATTCTAGGCACTGCAGACACAGCAGTGATCCAAACAGACAAAACCTTGCCCTCATGGAGGCGACATTCCAGTGGAGAAGACAGAAAGAGTGCCAATAAGTAGGTGATTAAACAGTAAGTCAGGTGGGGCAGTGCTGGGGAGTGCTGGAGAAGGGGCATGCAGTATTAAACTAGGGGGTCAGTATTAAACTGAAGTGCAGGGAGGTGCCCTGGGAGTGGAGACTGAAGGAGGTGGGGAAGGGAGCCAAGTCGGCTGGGGGAGCAGGGGAGACATTCCAGGCAGCGGGAACCCAGGAAACCCATCCAGGAAGGGTACAGGCATCTCCCCCAGCCCCCAGACTCTGGGCGCCCAAATCAAGAGGAACTTTGAGCTAGAAAATCTCCCACATCCCACGCCAGGACATTTCTCCTTTTCTGACTTTATTAATCCTGAGACTGGGGGACAGCCCCCACCCCCAGCACTCACACACACACCCCCCCCAGCAATCTCTCCTCCAGTATGTTTTTTCCCCTGATCTGTGAAACCCCCAAAGACAAGGGTTGAAGATGGGGTCTGTCTTGGTCACAAATGTGTCACCAG
This sequence comes from Mandrillus leucophaeus, assembly GCF_000951045.1. Taxonomy (NCBI): domain Eukaryota; kingdom Metazoa; phylum Chordata; class Mammalia; order Primates; family Cercopithecidae; genus Mandrillus; species Mandrillus leucophaeus. The sequence continues at coordinate 608,307 of NW_012102454.1, read as the reverse complement.
AACCTGCCATAAGGCCTTTAAAAGCATAGGTCAGGTCCAGGCACAGTGGCTCACACCTGTAATTCCAGCACTTTGGGAGGCCAGGGTGGGTGGATCACTTGAGGTCGGGAGTTCAAGACCAACCTGACCAACAGGTGAAACCTCGTCTCTACTAAAAACATACACACACACACAAATTAGCTAGGTGTGGTGGTGGATACTGGGGGAAACCCCACCCCCAATATTTAACGTGGGTTCTTTTCTATTTCCCTAAGTATCAGCTGGTCTGAGAAATAAAGCGAAAGAGTACAAGAGAGAGAAATTTTAAAGCTGGGTGTCCGGGGGAGACATCACATGTCAGCAGGTTCCGTGATGCTCCCTGAGCCGTAAAACCAGCAAGTTTTTATTAGTGATTTTCGAAAGGGGAGGGAGTGCACGAATAGGGTGTGGGTCACAGAGATCACATCCTTCACAAGGCAATAAAATATCACAAAGCAAATGGAGGAACACCTAGATCACAGGACCACAGGATGGGGCGAAACTAAAATTGCTAATGAAGTTTTGGGCACACATTGTCATTGATAACATCTTATCAGGAGGCAGGGTTTGAGAGCAGACAACCTGTCTGACCAAAATTTATTAGGCAGGAATTTCCTCATCCTAATAAGCCTGGGAGCGTTACAGGAGACCGGGGCTTATTTCATCCCTTTGGCTTCGACCTAAAAGACGGCCGCTCCCACGGGGGCCGTTCATAGGCCTACGCTCAGGGTGCATTCTCTTTCTCAGGGATGCTCCTTGCTGAGAAAAAGAATTCAGCGATATTTCTCCTATTTGCTTTCGAAAGAAGAGAAATATGGCTCTGTTCTGTCCGGCTCACTGGCAGTCAGAGACCAACGCCCTCTCCCTTGTTCCCTGAACATTGCTGTTATCCTGTTCCTTTTTCAATGTGCCCAGATTTCATATTGTTCAAGCACACATGCTCTACAAACAATTTGTGCAGTTAATGCAATCATCACAGGGTCCTGAGGCAACATCCATCCTCCTCAGCTTATGAAGATGACGGGATTAAGAGGTTAAACTAAAGACTGGCATAGGAAATCACAAGGGTATTGATTGGGGAAGTGATAAGTGTCCATGAAATCTTCACAATTTATGTTCAGAGATTGCAGTAAAAACAGGTGTATGAAATTATAGAAGTATTAATTTGGGGAACTAATAAATGTCCATGAAATCGTCACAATTTATGTTCTTCTGCCACGGCTTTGGCCAGTGCCTCCATTTGGGGTCCCTGACTTCCCACAACAAGTGCACGCCTGTAATCCCAGCTACTTGGGAGGCTGAGGTGGGAGGACCACTTGAACCCAGGAGGTGGAGGCTGCAGTCAGCCGAGATGGTGCCACTGCACTCCAGCCTGGGTGATAGAGCAGGACTCCATCTCAAAAAAATACAAAAGCATAGGTCAGATCTCATCAGATTCCTGATTAAAAGCATCCCTGGGTCCCCCCCTGCCTCTGGAATGAAAGATGACCTCCAGGCCTCCTCCTAAGAGGCCCCCACGGCTGCCTCTCCCTGCTCACCCTGCCTCCTCCTACACTGTCTTTGTCTAGCTCACTCCACACTGAGGGTCCAGCCGCACTGGCCTCTCTGCTGTCCCTGAACCAGGCCAGATGCCTTCCCACCCCTGGGCCTTTGCATCTGCTGTCCCCCCGGCCTGGAATGCTCTTTCCCAGACGTACACATGGCTGGCTCCTTCCATCATTCAGGCCTCGGCTCCAATGTCACCTCTGCAGAAAGGCCTCCCTAGCCACTGTCCTCAAATCAGCCCATGGGGCTTGGCCACTCTGTGCTACCTAAAGCTGGGTAACACAGATCTGACCCAGTTTCTCAATTTGAAATTATCTTTTATTTATTGCTAGTTTGTTGCCCATTTCCCCACTCTAGAACAGGTCAGCATACTTTTATGATAAAAGGCCAGATAATAAATATTTTAGGCTTTCAGGGCCACACTCTGCCACAACTACACAAAGCTTCTGTTGTAACACAAGAACAGTCACAGACAATACATGAACCGACAAGCTGGCTTCCATTAGGACATTATTTATAGACATTGGAATTTGAATTTTACATGATTTTCACACCTCACAAAATTTCTTCTTTTGGTTTCTTTTTTTCTAACCACTTAAACATGTAAGGACTATTCTTGGATTGTAGGCTGTGCCAAAACAGGTGGAGGGCCAGATTTGGGCCCCGGGGTGTAGCCTGTCAATGTCTCACTAGAACATCTGTTTCACGAGGTCAGGGATCTCTGTCTTGGTCATTGCTGTGTCCCCAGGCCCTGGGATGATCCTGGCATATAGTGGATGCTAAAGTTGAACAAATATGTGCTATAGAGAAGGCTTCGATATATTCATTAATTCCTCCAACAAATGTGCATTGAGGTTTGCCATGAGCTGGGCTCTGGGGAGATAGCAGGGAACATAATTTGAACGTGGGGCAGAGAGTTGACGTCCTTGCATTGAATGACTTGTGTTCCTCCAGAGCTGACCTGTCCCCGCTACAGCCACTACGAGCTGTGTGGCTTCTCCTGTCCCAGCTCCTGCACCGAGCCTGCCCTGCCCGACAGTTGCCCAACACCATGCCAGGATGGCTGCCAGTGTGACCCAGGGTCTGTGCTCAGTGGCACGGACTGTGTGTCCCCCATCCAGTGCGGCTGCTCCACTGGAGGCAGGTACCACCCGGCCAGGGAGGCCTTCTGGGCTGGGGAGCACTGGGAGCAATTCTGCCACTGTGAGGCTTCCACCCACGCCATGTGCTGTTCCCCCTCCTCCTGTGGGCCGGGGCAGAGATGTGGGACCCTCAGGGGCATCTTTGGGTGCCACCTGCTCTCCCGTGGCACCTGCCAAGCAGCTGGGCACTCACACATCATCACCTTTGATGGGAAAACCGTTGAGTTCTCGGGTACCTGTGTGTCTGTCTTTGCCGAATCCTGTGGCTCCTCCAGCTCACTGCCGTTCCTCAGGGTACAGCTGGGAAAGGAGAACAGATCCAGCAGCCCCCTCACGCTTATCATGGAGGTATCTGTCCAGGTTAATGGCACCCAGGTCCACCTGCGGAGGGACAGCCCAGGCATGACTCAGGTAAGCACCGGCTTTGGGGACATGTCATTCCTAGGAACCCCAACCCTTCACCCAAACCCATAGCCCCAAGGGAAAAACTTACTCTGTCTCCATTATTTCTACATTTTACCTCTATTCTCTGATTATACACCCATTTTTGACTATATCCATCAGATGCATTCAGTTAAAATAACAGAAACACTCTCAGACCAGCTTAAGAAAAAAAAAAAGAATTATTGATTTACACAATTGAAAAAAAACTATAGGTGTATGGATTCAGGCATAGCTGGATCCAGATGCTTGAACAATATGTCTCAAATCTGTCTCAATTTCTGGGCTCTCCTTTCCTTCATTTTCAGACATGCAACATCCCATCCCACCTTGTAGGGACAAGCACAGCTGCCAGGTTAGCAAATGTCACTGGAAGAAAAGTGTCCCTCATTGGCCCAGCTTGAGTCATGTGACCACCCCTGAATCCCTGGTGGACTAGCTGATTGGCTGGGCCTGGGTCATGTGCTGGAAGTTAGGGTGGGGTTGACTTTCTGTGAACCACATGGATTGATTTTGGAGGGGGGAGTTCTCAGGGAAATCCAGAGAAAGGAGAAATGAATGCAGAGCAGGATAAAACAAGAGATGGTCGCTATTATAGTTCTGTCTTTGTTCCATCATCTAAAAATGTTTTACATGTATTTGGGCCAGGTGCAGTGGCTCACATCTGTAATCCTAACACTTTGAGAGACCAAGGCGGGTGGATCCCTTGAGCTCGGGAGTTCAAGACCAGCCTGTCTCAAGCAGGCAATATAGCAAGACCACGTCTCTAAAAAAGAATTAGCTGGGTATGTTGGCACATGCCCGTAGTCCCAGCTACTTAGGAGGCTGAGGTGGGAAGATCGCACGAACCCAGGAGTTCGAGGCTGCAGTGAGCCATGATCATGCCACTGCATCCAGCCTGGGGCATACAGTGAGACCCTATATCAAAAATATACCAACATTTTTACATGTATTTGAACACCTACTATGTGCCAAGCAACACTGACCCAACTGTGGTCCTATGCCCCCAAGCCTTCCTTTGATTCTGCCTGCTCCTTAGGTAAATAGTGAGACAACAGCGCTCCCCATAAGCCTGAATGGGGGCAGCTTTGCTGTCCACTGGAATGGCCTCTTCTCCCTGCTTCAGTGGGACTTTGGCCACTGGCTCAGCACAGATCTCACCTACAGCCTCACCCTCACCCTGCCCCACCTCTACGAGGGTCACACCTGTGGGCTCTGCGGCAACTTCAACAGCGACCCCAGTGATGACGCTGAGGCTGACATTACCTTGGAGAAGCAGAGCAAGGCTTGTGGGGACAACTGTGGGGCTGCCTGTCCAGTCTCAGTCTGCAATGACCAGGGGCAGATTGTGTCAGCCAGGAGGCAGTGCTGGCTCCTACAGGACCCCCAGGAACGCTTCAGCCACTGCCACTGGGAGATCAACCCAGACTCATATGTTTCCAGCTGTGTCGATGACTTGCGTCTTGCTGGAGGCAACGACCACATCCTCTGCCTGGCCGTGTAGACATATGCTGCCATCTGCCAGGGCGCCAACGTCACCTTCAGGCACGGGAGGAGTTCTTCCTTCTGTGGCGAGTCATGGTTGAGCAGGGCAGGAATTCATCTGCATGCTCTGTACGGCCACACACAGACTGACATCCTTCCGCACTCCTGGGCTGCCTGAGTGCCCCAGCCACTTCCGATATTCCAATTCCAGCACGGGAAGGTCTTCCGGGCCCTCCTCCTAGGCTCCAGCTGGACGCATGTGGATTGGTAGGGGGCCTGTTTGCTACTGATTGCTATTTTTTTTGTTTTTCTTTTTGTTTTTGAGACAGAGTCTCACTCTGTCGCCCAGGCTGGAGTGTAGTGACATGTTCTTAGCTCACTGCAACCTCTACCTCCCGGGTTCAAACCATTCTCCTGCCTCAGCCTCCCGAGTAGCTGGGATTACAGGTGCCCGCCACCACACCCAGCTAATTTTTTGTATTTTTAGTTAGAGATGGGGTTTCACCATGTTGGCCAGGCTGGTCTTGAACTCCTGACCTCAGGTGATCCACCTACCTCAGCCTCCCAAAGTGCTGGGATTACAGACATGAGCCATGGCACCAGTCCACTATGTATTTGGAATACCACCCTGGGGTGATGGGATCCCTGGCTCCCCGTCAAGGGGATGTCCTTTTCTACCCTCAGAAAGCCTGACTTGAGATGCCACAATAATAATCCCAACAACTGCTAATACTTATTGAACATCTACAATGTCCCAGGCATGGGGCTGAAGGCTCTGTGTACCTCTTGCCACCACGGTCTCAGAACCACCCTGCAAGTGAGAGGCAATAACTGTTATTATTCCCATTTTACCTTTGGGAAAACAGAGGCTCCCAGAGGTAAAGCCATTTGTCCACAGCTAATCACAACAGACAGAGTTGAGACTTGAACCAAGACTTACTTTCTCCAGAGACAAGTTTTATTAATAGCCATATCCTCCAATTCTTTCTTTCTTATTTAACTATTATGGAAAATTTGAGCATAAAAGTAGAGAGAATAACCTATTGAATGCCCCTGTACCCAGAAGGCAGCCTCAACAACAGCCAAGTTGTGGCCGACCTGTGTCCACCTCCGCCCCTCCCTTATTGATTTATTTTGTCTAAAGCAAATCCCAGACATTGTGTAAACCTGCAAATACTCCAGCATGATTTTCTAATAGATTATGACTTTTAAAAAGAAAAAACCTGCTGCGGCCGGGCGCAGGGCTCACGCTTACGCCTGTAATCCCAGCACTTTGGGAGGCCGAGGCAGGCGGATCACCCGAGGTCAGGAGTTCGAGACCAGCCCGACCAACATGAAGAAACCCCGTCTCTACTAAAAATACAAAATTAGCCGGGCGTAGTGGTACATGCCTGTAATCCCAGCTACTCAGGAGGCTGAGGCAGGAGGATCGCTTGAACCTGGGAGGCGGAGGTTGTGGTGAGCCGAGATAGCGCCATTGCACTCCAGCCTGGGCAATAAGAGCGAAACTCCGTCTCAAAAAACAAAGACAAAACAAACAAACAAAACAACCTGCTGTGATTTGCTCACACCTAACAAAATAAGCAGTAATTCCCAGATGTCATGAAAAGCCTAGTCCATGTTCAGATTGTTCTGATTGTTCCTAAAACATCCTGCTTTCCTCCCTTGCACCAAAGCTTTGCTGGCCCCTGATGCTTGCCCATTAAGGGTTCCTAGCTGGTTCCAACATGAGGTGCGCAATCGGGGCAAGGTCCTGTTCTACGGGGTGGGGGTGGAAGGTGCCGCTTTCTTGCTCAACCAACAGGCAACAAAAGCCTGTCCGGTACCATCCTGGGGGTCAGGACACCCCTAAAACCAGGTCCTAACCCACCTATGTTAGAGCCAAATGTGAATCTCTGACACCTGGGCCGTAGGGAACCCTCAAAGGGTTTGGAGTAGGGGAGTGGGGGGTAAGACAGTGTTCTTGGAGTGAGAAAGGTGGGCCACCTAGGGGTTATTTCTGGAATAACAATAGGAGGCATTTATCCAGGGCTCCCAGGGTGCTGGGCGCTGTCCCAACCACTTAATTTATTTTAACTTGCTTAACCTTCAAAGCCAGTTTGAGGTCAGTACTCTTTTTGGAGAGATGGGTACGGAGTTGTGGAGAGGTTAAGCACCACTACAGAGCCGGGATTTTAAGCACGCGGTCAGGGAGTTGGGCAAGTGTGGCCTGCAGATCCTGTTTCCTTACCCGCGCCGTTTCTCCTGCCTGCACAGCCGCCACGTGTCCGAAGCACAGTAGCTACCAGCAATGCTTGGATCCGCGCAGGGCGCGGCTCTGCGTCCCCCCGGCGCTGCTTCCGCCCCGCGGCCGCCCTGCCTGCTCCCAGGGCAGCGCCTGCGATAACGCTCACCTGTGGGCAAGGGCCAGGTGCGCGCGCCCGGAGGAGAGCGGCTCCGCGCACGGCGGCCCCTCCTACCAGGTGAGCTGGGGGCAGGGTCTTGCTGTTGTGAGGGAGTCGTTCCATCATGGGGGTCAGGGAGCCCCCAAAACATGCCAGGGATGGGCGCCCAATCCGGGACACCTATATTCAATTGTGCGGATGGCACACTGTGGGTTCACAATGTGTTGACCTGCTTTATTACTGATGATTCCAATACTGCTATTAATTACTAAGGTCATTACCTGTGTGCTAAGTGCTTAATAATATTATTATTGGCTGGGTGGGGTGACTCACGCCTGTTATCCCAGCACTTTGGGAGGCCGAGGCCAGTGGATCACCTGAGGTCAGGAGTTTGAGACCAGCCTGGCCAACATGGCGAAACTCCTTCTCTACTAAAAATACAAAAATTAGCTGCATGTTATGGCCCACGCCTGTAATCCCAGCTACTTGGGAGGCTGAGGCAGGAGAATCACTTGAGCTCCGGAGGAGGAAGCTGCAGTGAGCGGAGATGGCGCCACTGTACTCCAACCTGGGCAACAGAGCCAGACTCTGTCTCAAAAAATATATGTATTATTATTATTACTGTTAGCACTATTGACTTTTTAAAATATTAGCCATTATTTATTGAGTGCATGGCCCCCACTACATACTTTGGCAATGTAATAGTAGTAATAATAACAATAATCAAAACAGCTCATTTTATTTATCATTAATAGGTACAAGACTCTGTCCTACATGTTTTAGTATTGTGGTCAGTGCTATTTTCTATTTTTTTATTTTTTATTTTTATTTATTTTTATTCATTTATTTATTATTATTATTATTATTATTATTATTATTATTTGAGATAGGGTCTTGCTCTGTTGCTGGGGCTAGAGTGCAGGGGCGTCATCTTAGCTCACTGCAGCCTCAAACTCCCTGGCTCAAATGATCCTCCCCTTCAGCCACCTGAGTAGCTGGGACTTCAGTTGCGTGCCAACATGCCTGGCTAATTTTTAAATTTTTTGTAGAGATGAGGCCTCACTGTATTGCCTAGGCTGGTCTCAAACTCCTGACCTCAAGGTATCCTTCTGCCTCAGCCTCGCAAAGTACTAGGATTACAGGCGTCAGTCACCACACCCAAACCGTTTGTATTATTTTGATGGCCAACATTTGAATAGTGATCACACATCAGGTCCCATACTACTACTAATAATAATCAAAATGTGGGCTGGGAGCGGTGGTTCACGCCTGTAATCCCAACACTTTGGGAGGCTGAGGCAGGTGGATCACCTGAGGCTGGGAGTTCGAGACCAGCCTGGCCAACATGGTGAAACCCTGTCTCTACAAAAATACAAAAATTAGCAGGGCATGGTGGCAGATGCTGTAAACCCAGCTACTTGGGAGGCTGAGGCAGGAGAATTGCTTGAACCTGGGAGGCAGAGGTTTCTGTGAACTGTTGTACTCCAGTCTGGGTGATAAAAGTGAGACTCCGTCAAAAAATAAAAATAAAATAAAAAATAAAATGTGGCCAGGCATGGTAGCTCACGCCAATAATCCCAGAACTTTGGGAAGCCAAGGTGGGTGGATCACCTGAGGTCAGGAGTTCTAGACCAACCTGGCCAACATGGTGAAACCCGTCTCTACTAAAATACAAAAATTAGCTGGGCGTGGTGGTGTAGCAGGACTAGCTGCAGACATAACCCCTCAGACACCGACCAAAAGAAGGAAGGGCTTTATTCCTTTATCCCAAGGTGGGTGGATCACCTGAGGTCAGGAGTTCTAGACCAACCTGGCCAACATGGTGAAACCCGTCTCTACTAAAATACAAAAATTAGCTGGGCGTGGTGGTGTAGCAGGACTAGCTGCAGACAAAACCTCTCAGACACCGACCAAAAGAAGGAAGGGCTTTATTTGGCCAGGAGCTTCGGCAAGACTCACATCTCAAAACCCGAACTCCCTGAGTGAGCAATTCCTGTCCCTTTTAAGGGCTCACAGCATTAAGGGGGTCTGTGTGAGAGGGTCGTGACTGATTGAGCAAGCAGGGGGTACGTGACTGGAGGCTGCATGCACTGGTAAGAATGAAACAGAACAGGAACAGGGATTTTCACAGTGCTTTTCTATATAGTGTCTGTAATCTATAGATAACATAACCGATTAGGTCAGGGGTCAATCTTTAACTGCCAGGCCCAGGGTGTGGCACTGGGCTGTCTGCCTGTGGATTTCATTTCTGCCTTTTAGTTTTTACTTCTTCTTTCTTTGGAAGCAGAAGTTGGGCATAAGACAGTATGAGTGGTGGTCTCCTCCCTTAGTGGCAGGCGCCTGTAATCCCAGCTACTCGGGGGCTTCAGGCAGGAGATCACTTGAACCCGGGAGGCAGAGGTTGCAGTGAGCCGAGATTGCGCCATTGCGCTCCAGCCTGGGCGACAAGAAGGAGACTTCGTCTCAAAAAAAAAAAAAAAAAAAAAATTAAAATGTATTGGGGGCTGGGCACAGTGACTCACACCTGTAATCCCAGCACTGCGGGAGGCCAAGGTGGGTGGATCATTTGAGGTCAGGAGCTGGAGACCAGCCTAGGCAACATGTCCAAACCCTGTCTCTACTGAAAAATACAAAATTAAGCTGGGCATGGTGGCACATGCCTGTAGTCTCAGCTACTTGGGAGGCTGAGGCACAAGAATCGCTTGAACCTGGGAGGCAGAGGTTGCAGTGAGCTGAGATAACACCACTGCACTCCAGCCTGGGTGACAGAGCAAGACTGCATCTCAAAAAGTAAACAAATAAAATAAAATGAAATACAATGTGTTGGATATTTACTTTGTGTTCATACCTGGGCTAAGCATTTTATGAATAGTAATAATAATAATGGCTAATATATGAAGAATTTGGGCATTTACAATGTGCCTTGTGTAAGCATATTAAAATAATGGTGATATTAACAATAATGGCTAGTATGTACCAGGCATTTGCTGCGTTCCTGTGCTAACCACTCAATGATCTATAATGATAACCATTGTGAACATATTTTAGTCCTTTGCTGCGTGTGTAATCCTGTCATCAGGATCAAAGGTAATATTTTCTGAGTGCATATTATGCCCTGAGCACTGGGCCAGCATGTTATTAGTAAAGGTATCAGATATATGTCAAGAACTTGGTTACTGTAGGCTAGCAGGGTGGTGAGAGCCTCAGGCGTATGACCGCACTGACCTTCAAACAGCCTTTGATTGCCCCCAATGTGCAGAGGGGTAAACTGAGGCTACAAGATGCACAGAGATCTCAAAGGACAGAGCTAGGTCTGGACCCCAGGTCTCTCTGACCCCAAAACTGTGCTGCTAACCACTAGGCTGTGCTTTCCACTAAGAGAAAACAGGTGTCACAAGTTTGCTGCCCTCTGGGTAAGGCAGTAGCCTGTCGTGACGGTCAGACCCCCAGTTGTTGACTCTGGGCATGGCATTCATGCCCATCCCATGCTGAGCCAGCCCCTGAGCCTCTGCTCTTCTGGGTCAGCTGCCAGGCCAGCCTCAGGCCTCCACAAGGCCCTGTTTGGGTCCACCTGGGCTGGGCAGGGCAGGGCAAGCTGATCTGGCCTCTCTCCCCAGGTGGGGGACCTGGTCTGGCTGAACCGATGCACCCGCCGCCGCTGCAGCTGTGATGGAACAGGGCATTTCTGCTGCAGCCCGGCGTGCTGCCCCACTGGGGAGATCTGTGGTCTTCAGGGCAGCCAGCGGGGTTGCCAGAGCCCCCTGGGCACCTGCGTGGCCACTGGAGACCCTCATTACTTCACCTTCAATGGGGCCATAGCCCATTTCCAGGGCACCTGCACCTACCACCTGGCCCATGCCATCCATCCATTCATCCATCTATCATCCATCCACTCATCCATCCTTCCATCCATTCATCCATCCATCCATCCATCCATCCACTCATCCATCCATCCATCCATCCATCCATCCATCCATCCATCCACTCATCCATCCTTCCATCCATTCATCCATTCATCCATCCATCCATCCATCCATCTATCCATCCATCCATACACTCATCCATCCTTTCATCCATCCACTCATCCATCCATCCACCCATCCACTCATCCATCCATCCATCCATCCACTCATCCATCCTTCCATCCATCCACTTATCCATCCATCCATCCATCCATCCATCCATCCATCCACTCATCCATCCTTCCATCCATCCACTCATCCATCGATCCATCCATCCATCCACTCATCCATCTTTCCATCCATCCACTTATCCATCCATCCATCTATCCACTTATCCATCCTTTCATCCATCCATTCACAAAATTTTTCTGAGTATCTGCTTTGTAGCAGGCCCTGTTCTAGGCCCTGGAGACACAGCAGAGAACAAAAGAGACAGGTCTCTTCTCTCCTAGAGTGCACATTATAATAGTGAGAGACAGTAAAAAATAAATACATAATATTTCAGATGGTGATAAGTCCTAGAAAAATAAAGCTGGAAAGGAGAATCAGGAGTGCATGTGCGTATGGGGTGGGAGTTATAATTTTTAAACAGAGTGAACAGGAAAGGCCTCATTGAGGAGGTGACTTTGGAGCAGAGACTTGCTGGAGGGAAGGAGAAGCCTTATGAGCAATGAGGGAAGAGCCCTGCAGGCTCAGGGAACCTTAGGTGCAAAGTCCAGACGCAGAAATGTCCTTAGCCTTATTAAGAAAGAACAGGATAATCCCAGCAGTTTAGGAGGCCAAAGTGGATCACTTGAGGCCAGAAGTTCAAGGCCAGCCTGGGCAACATATTGAGACCCCCATCAGTACTAAAAATTAAAAATTAAAAAATTAGCCGGGCATGGTGGCACGTGCCTGTAGTCCCACCTACTCGGGAGGTTGACGTGGGAGGATCACTTGAGCCCAGGAGTTGGAGGCTGCAGTGAGCCATGGTGGTGCCACTGCACTTCAGCCTGGGGGACAGAGCGAGGCTCTGTCTCTAAAATAAAATAAAATACAATTTTAAAAAAGAAAGAAAGAGACTGGGCATGGTGGCTCACGCCTGTAATCCAAGTACTTTGGGAGGCTGAGGCAGTCACATCACGAGGTCAAGAGATTGAGAGCATCCTGGCCAATATGGTGAAACCCCGTCTCTACTAAAAATACAAAAATTAGATGGGAGTGGTGGCACACATGTAGTTTCAGCTACTCAGGAGGCTGAGACAGGAGAATCGCTTGAACCTGGGAGGTAGAAGTTGCAGTGAGCTGAGATCACATTATTGCACTCCAGCATGGGTAATGGAGCAAGACAGAAAGAAAGAAAAAAGGAAGGGGGAAGGGGAGGGGA
>NW_012102454.1:577387-595691 GCF_000951045.1 Mandrillus leucophaeus | reverse complement strand
GGAGGGGAGGGAAGCCAGTGGCGAGTGTGGCTGGAGTGGAGTAAACCCAGGCACCCAGGGAGAGTAGGGTGAGGTTGGAGCGTTAATGGGGACAGATCCTGTAGGGCCTTGTGGGTCACTGTAAGGACTTTGGCTTTCACTCAGAATGGGTTGGGAGTTCCAGGGATTTCGGGTAGGGCTCTGAGCCCAGGAGAGCCCTGATCTGACTCAGGTGTTAGCAGATCCCTCTGGCTTCATGCAGGGGACGGATGGCCGAGGACCTGGGGGAAGCAGGTAGACGAGAGGAGGCTAAAATGATTGTTCAGGCAGAACATGGCATTGGTTGGAATCAGGAAGAGGGCAGTAGAGGGAGTGAGAAATGGTTAGATTCTGGAAATATTTTGAAATGATCAGCTGTGGGGTGAGAGAAAGGGCAGGTTCCAACTTCGTGTCCTGGACAGAGCTGCCTCTGCCTGAGATGGAGAAGGTGGGAGAAGAGGCTTGGGGTAAGATCAGGAGTTCAGAGTTGAACGTGGGGAGTTCGAGGTGCCTCTTTTCTCCCAGAGCTGGGGCGCGGCAGGATGCGGACGCCTGGAATTCTAGGACGGGTGAGGGCTGGAGGTAGACATTTGGGAGCTGTCAGAATACCGCTGGGGTTTACAGCCCGGCAGGTGGATGAGAAAACTAAGGGAGGGGAAAGGAAGGGGAAGGGGCTAAGGTGAGCTCGGCAGTGTGAGGTGTGAGGTCCTTGGTGGCGTGGAGCAGACAGCTGGGCTCGGAGATTCGTACACCTTACCTGCCGTGGGGTCATGAGGAGTGTGTGGACGGCACTAGGGGGTGGAAGGTGGTGGGGGAGGTGGATCCTGAGCTTTTCCCCTGCACTGCAGGTGGATGGCCAGGCAGTGAGCCTCCCGGTGCGGCTGGGCCCTGTGGCCCGCGTGTGGCGGGAGCAGGGCCTGGTGCTCCTGGAGGTGGGCACCCGGCTCCAGGTGCAGTTCAACAGCCACAATACGCTGTTGGTGCGCTTGGCACCTGAGTTCCGGGGCCACCTCTGTGGCATCTGTGGCAACTTCAATGGCAACCCCAGTGCTGACAAGGTGCTGCCCAGCGGGGTGCCCGCCCTCAGTGTGCCGTCTTTGGCAACGCCTGGTGGATCTAGGACAGCCGGCCTGGGTGAGTGGCTGCCTGGGACCAGGAAGGGCCCGGGTTGGGAGAAATCCAGGACTCAGGGAAAACAGTGGGCAGACAGGCAGCCTTCGAGGACAGACAGGTGGAAGAAGAGGGTGCGAACTGCACACACGGCTCTCTGTAGAATCAGGAACAATGATTATACCCATTCACGGATGGGGAAGACTGAGGCATGGAAGGGAGAAGCATCTGTCCAAGTTCCCACAATAAGAAATGATGGAACAGGCTGGGCATGGTGGTTCTTATCTGTCATCCCAGCATTTTGGGAGGCCAAGGCAGGAGGATCACTTGAGCTAAGGAGTTTGAGACGAGTCTGGACAACATACCAAGATCTCATCTCTACTTAAAAAAAAAATAGCTAGGCCTGGTGGTGGTGCACACTTGTAGTCTCAGCTACTCTGGAGGCTGAGGCCGGAGGATCGCTTGAGTTCACGAGTTCGAGGTTGCAGTGAGCCGTGCTGGCACCACTGCACTCCATCCTGGGTGACAGAGGGAGACCCTGTCACAAAAAGAGGGGAAAAAAAATGGTGGAACAGGGATTTGAGCCCAGGCATCCTGGCTTCAGGGTCCCTGATCCTAAATACTCCACTCCCCCACCTCTCACAGGGGAGACAGGAAGCACTCCCCGCCACAGAGACCTTATTTATTTATTTATTTATTTTTATTTGAGTCCTGCTCTGTCGCCCAGGCTGGAGTGCAGTGACACGATCTCGGCTCACTGCATTCTCTGCTTCCCAGATTCAAACAATTCTCATGCCTTAGCCTCCCGAGTAGCTACCATTACAGGCACATGCCACCACACCCGGCTAATATTTATATTTTTAGTCGAGACAAGGTTTCACCATGTTGGCCAGGCTGGTCTTGAACTCCTGACCTCATGTGGTCCACGCACCTGGGCCTCCCAGAGTGTTGGGATTACAGGCATGAGTCCCTTTGCCAGCCTCCCTTCACTGAGACCTTAGTCCTGCAAAGTCCAATGCACCAACCACACGTGCTGTTTAAATTTATGTGTAAAATAAATTAAATATCTTCTGTCACACTACCTATATTTCAAATTCTCAGTAGCCTCTGTTTGCTAGTGACTGTGGTATTGGATGGCACAGATTTGGGAATTCGTCCAAGTAGCAGAACTGGGATCTGAAGCTAACAAAGTTGGTTCCGGAATCCATGATCTAACTAATAACTATCCTGGCCGGGTGAGGTGGCTCACACCTGTAATCCCAGCACTTTGGGAGGCTGAGGCGAGTGGGTCACCTGAAGTCAGGAGTTCGAGACCAGGCTGGCCAACATATCAAAACCCCCTCTCTACTAAAAATACAAAAATTAGCCGGCCATGGTGGTAGACACCTGTAATCCTAGCTACTTGGGAGGCTGAGGTAGGAGAATCGCTTGAACCGGGAGGTAGAGGTTGCCATGAGCCGAGATCGTGCCACTGTACTCCAACCTGGGTGACAGAGCGAGACTCCATCACACACACACACAAAAAAAGAAATTAATGACTCCCTCATGTTGAGTGACTGTATGAAAATCTTTTGTCACTACGGAGTTGAGGTTTTTAAACGTGTCTAAAACTGCATCAGGAGCTGTGAGCAGCTGGGAGGGAGAGCCTGGCTAGGGCAGAGGAGGAGGACTGGCCGAAGGTGGCCAGGCGGGAGGCAGGAGGAGGAAGAGGCTTGGAGGTGGCGGTGCTGAGTCCTGTGATCCCTCAGCTGCGGGCGGGACCCTGGCGGCGCTGAGCCCTGCCAGGACAGGCCCCGAGGGGAGCAGCTCTACAGCGTTCTGACAAACCGCTCCGGGCCCTTGGCCAAGTGCCACGGGTACGAGGGCCCTGTGTCCTACACACAGGCGTGCGTCTTTGACCTCTGCCAGCATGGCACAGGCAACAGCATGCTGTGCACCGCACTGGAGGCCTACGTCCAGCTCTGCGCCCAGCACCACGTCCGCCTGCCCTCGTGGCGAGCCAGCCTGGGAGGCAGTACGTGCTCCTTTGCTTTTGCTGCCCCCAGCTCCAACGAGGGCCTCCCCACTTGGCTAGCTAGGATGTCCCCTTCCCCGGTGAATCAGAAACCCTCCTCCCCAGGGAGACCCCAGCCCTGCCTGGGATGTTAACCCAAGCTTCAAGCCAGACCAGGGCTCCCCTTGGGCCCTTCCTAATCCTACCTCTCACCTCCCCACACTGGATCCTGATTTGTCCGAGTTGCTCACTGTGTGCTACAAGTTTGAAGTGGACTGTGGGCGTGACATGCATAACAAACCACATGGTTAAAAGTTTCACCAAGAACAATCAGGAGGCCGAGGCAGGAGGATCGCTTGAGGCCAGGGGTTCAAGCCTGGCCAACATGGCGAAACTTTGTCTCTATAAAAAATTTAAAAATTTAGCCACAAGTGGTGGCACGTGCCTGTAGTCCCAGCTACTCAGGAGGCTGAGGTGGGAGGATCACTTGAGCCCAGGAAGTCAAGGTTGCAATGAGCCAAGATTGTGCCACTGCCCTCTAGCCTGGGCAACAGAGACCCTACCTCAAAGAAAAACACAAACAGGCTGAAGAAATAAATGGTGGTGGCCTGAGGGCAGTTTTTTTTGGAGAAAGAGCTATTAGGACTCTGTCACTTTTTTTCTTTTTTTTTTTTTTTTTGAGATGGAGTCTCCCTCTGTCGCCCAGGCTGGAGTGCTGCGGCGCAATCTCGGCTCACTGAAACCTTCACCTCCTGGGTTCAAGCAATTATCTGCCTCAGCCTCCCGAGTAGCTGGGATTACAGGTGCCCGCCCCCACGCCCAGCTAATTTTTGTATTTTTAGTAGACACAGGGTTTCACCATCTTGCCTGATCTGATTTGTCAGAAGGTAACAAGCCTGACCTTGTGATCCACGCGCCTCGGCCTCCCAAAGTGCTGGGATTACAGGCGTGAGCCACCGCGCCCAGCAGGACTCTGTTACCTTTAGAACAGGGCAGAGGGCCCCAGTCCTGAGCTTCAGAGGATCCACCCACTTTGGCCTCTTCTGGCTGCACCCCACTCCGTGGGCTTTAGAGTCCTCTGGGAAATGCCCCTGACTCCTGAAGTCTGGGCCCTGCATGGCCCTCCCCTTCTAGACCATGCTCTAGGAACGGGGATTCCCTGCCTAAGAGGCTCAGAGCTGCTTCCAGGGCCCACGCCGGCCTCGTCCCCACGTCCATCCTCACAAGAGTGGACCATGTGGCTGACGTGATACATTCTAGGCAGCATTGCAGGAAGCAGGTGTGGAGCAAGCTGGGCAGAGCGGTATAGGCTGGGTGTATGGGGATGCAGTGCCTGTTGCAGAGAGGGCCAGAGCTGGGGCTGCACAGAGAAGAGATGGGCCCAGGGCAGCCTCTCCTTGGATGCCAGATCCCATCCAGGAAAAGCTGGAAATTCTGATTTTGCACCTGGCCACCAGGACACTAGGGAGGTTTATGCATCAAGGCGGGAGGATAGAACGTATTCCATGTAATAGTGTGACAGCTTTATTTGTAATTTTAACATGAAGATGTATAAGGCGTGCGCCTCCATTTCTACTCTTGTCTGAGCCCCACAGGGTTGATGCACGTTGGGCCCACCTGGGGCTCAGTGGATGCTTTAGCTGGCCACGTGGTAACACGGTGAATCCTGTGGTGATGGGCCCAGGGGGCCAGGACTGAATCCCACTGTGCCATTTGCTAGCTGTGGACCTGGCCCTAGTGGCTTTACATCTCTGTGCCTCAGTTTCCCATCTGTAAAAGGGAAGTGAATGGGACCTACCTGTGTGTGAGGACTAAGAGGTGTGAATTGCCTAGGAGAAGGCATTTAGTAAGGGCATAAAAGCATGTAATCAATAAATAGCACAGATGAAGTGTGGTGGCTCATGCCTTTGGGAGGCTGAGGCAGGAGGATTGCTTGAGCCCAGGAGTTCAAGATCAGCCTAGGCAACATAGCAAGACCCTATCTCTATTTAAAATTTACATTTAAAATTAAAAATAATAGTACATAAATAAAACATATAACTGCAAAGTCAAGTCAGTTTTGTATCACTAGTACCACGTCCCTACCCACAGCAGGCAGAGTAAAGATGCAGTCTTTAAAAGTCTGAGGCCAGGCATGGTGGTTCATGCCTATAATCCCAGCACTCTGGGAGGCTGAGGCAAGCGGATCACCTGAGGTCAGGAGTTCGAGACCAGCCTGACCAATATGATGAAACCCCGTCTCTACTAAAAATACAAAAATTAGCCAAGTGTGGTGGCATAAGCCTGTAATCCCAGCTACTCGGGAGGCTGAGACAGGAGAATCGCTTGAACCCAGGAGGCAGAGGTTGCAGTGAGCAGAGATCACACCATTGCACTCCAACCTGGGCAACAAGAGTGAAACTCCATCTTAAAAAAAAAAAAAAATCTGAACTCAGGAGCCAGGTGTGGTTCACGCCTGTAATCCCAGCACTTTAGGAGGCCGAGGCAGGCAGATTGCTTGAGCCTGGGAGTTTGAGACTAGCCTGGGCAACACAGTGAGACTCCACCCTACAAAAATAAAAATATTAGGCTGAGCGTGGTGACTCATGCCTGTAATCCCAGCACTTTAGAAGCCAAGGCAGGTGGATCACCTGAGGTCAGGAGTTGGAGACCAGCCTGGCCAACATGGTGCAAACCCCTCTCTACTAAAAATACAAAATTAGCCGGGTGTGGTGACCGGCGCCTGGGAGGCTGAGGCAGGAGAATCGCTTGAACCCGGGAGGTGGAGTTTGCAGCGAACTGAGATCGTGCCGTTGCCCTCCAGCTTGGGCTATAGAGCGAGACTCCATCTCAAAAAAAAAAAAAAAAAAAAGAAGAAGAAGAAGGAGAAGGAGAAGGAGAAGGAGAAAGAAAAGAAAAAAAAAGAAAAAAAATTAGCTGGGCATGGTGGCACACACCTGTAGTCCCAACTACTCAGGAGGCTGAGGCTGTGCACTTCAGCCTGGGATACAGAGTGAGACTTTGTCTCCAGAAAAAAAAAAACAAACAAAAAACGGTTAAGAAAAAAAGAAAAAGAAACAAGCTCAGGTCACATTCCTTCCGTCTCAAAGCCCTCCCACGGCTCCACCTCACTAAGAGTGAAACGGTGGCCTCTCTGCCCTTGTCCCCTCCCACCTGCCCCTCACTCACTCTGCAGCAGCCACAATGACCTCCTAGTGTCCTCCCGTACCCCAGGAAGGCTCCCACCTCAGGGCCTTTGCACAGGCTGTTCCCTCTGCCTTAAGCACTCTTCCTGGAGGTCCTTATATAACTGATCATTCTCATCCTTGAAGTCTCAGTGCAAATGTCACCTTCTCCAAGAAACCCTCCCTGACCATACACGTGAAAAGGCCACCACTCCTAGCCTCTCTCTACTGTAACCCTTCTCATTTTCTTTCCTTTGAAGTATCTGTCAGTCTCTTAAATCATCTTTTCTGTCAATCGCTTCCTTGTTTATGATCTGTCTTCCTTTTGACAGAGTATGTATTCTTCAAAGGTAGGAACTTTGTTGAAAAATAGACAAAAATCCCTGGAAGAAAGACAACAAACAAATACAGAAGTAAATTTCTGGTATGTCGAAAGGTAACAGCTAGTTCTGGAGAAGAAAAAAGCAGGAAAGGGGTGAGGGGCCAGTGAGGGTGTTACCCTTTAAGAGAGGGAAACAGTCCAGGCACAGTGGCTCATGGCTATAATCCCAGAACTTGGGAAGCCCAGACAGGAGGATCGCTTGAGCCCAGGAGTTCAAGACCAGCCTGGGCAACATAAAGAGATCCCGTCTCTACAAAAAATCACGTAAATTAGCCGGGCGTGGTGATGTGTGCTTGTAATCCCAGCACATTGGGAGGCTGAGGCAAGAGGATTGCTTGAACCCAGGAGTTCAAGACCAGCCTGGGCAACATAGTGAGATCCCACCTCTACAAAAAATCAAGTAAATTATCCAGGCGTGATGGTGCATCTGTAGTCCCAAGTCGGGAGGCTGAGGTGAGAGAATCACTTGAGCCCATGATGCTGAAGCTGCAGTGAGCCGAGATCATGCCATTGCACTGTAGCTTGAGTGACAGGGCAAAACTGTCTCCAAAAAACAAAAAAAGAAAAGAAGCAGTGAAGTGTGGAGCAGAGATCGGAAGGAGAGACCGGGAGCCATGTAGATACATGGGGAGGGTGTCCAGGCAGAGGAACAGAGGCCGGAAGGGTGCCTGGTGTATTGGAGGAGTGGTGGGGAGATCCGGAGAGCTGGCGCAGACTGAGCGGACGAGTGAAGGGGTGAGTGAGACAAGATGAGGAGAGAGGACAGAGGTTCATTTTGTGGGACTGCCCAGGCCACGGTGGCGAGTTTGGATTTTCTCCAAGTGTACTAGGGAGCAATGGAAGGGTTTTGAGCAAGGGAGGGATAGGATCTGATGTGTGGTTTCAAAGGGCTCCTTGGGTGCCATGTGCAGAGTGGATCTCAGCAGTGGCAGGAGCAGGGGCCCAGGAAGGGCACGTGTCTGGACGTGGTTGCCCGACGCAGCCTGGGTGTCTGCGTTCCAGATGAACAGCTCCCAGGCTGGCCTGCCCCTGACCCTGGCTGGGGGGCACACTCTGGGCCTTCTCCACGCCCTTGGCCATCACAGTCCAGGTGGCACCCGGCCTCTCCATGACCTTTCATGAATCCCATGCCCTCTGGGTGGTAGTGCCTGAGACCTACACCAACACCCTCTGTGGCCTGGGCGGCGACTTCAGCATGGATACCCGGGATGACTTCAGCGGCTCTGACAGCATGTGGCTCTCTGATGCTAACAGCTTAACGGGGGATCCAGCCCCTCTGTGCCCACCAGACAAGGCAGCCCTATACCAGGCCTTTTATGGCTTGCTGGGCACCCAAGATGGGCCCTATAGGGCCTGAAGTAAGGACGTGGATCCCCAGGTCCATGTGGAGAACTGCATCCATGACCTCTGTGCCAAGGGGGGGCTCAAGAGAGTCGCTGTGTGCCGTACTGGGGCGCTATACCCAGGAATGCCAGCAGTGCAGCCTTCCCATGCAGCCCTAGAGACACCCCATGGCCTGCGGTGAGTGAGTATTCCAAGGAGGGTCTTTCTCAGCCTGATGTCCCTGGCTGGCCCAGTACCACCTCCAGGATGTCCTCCTAGGTCAACACCACCCAAAGTGAGCCACTGCATGCCTTGCTGGCCAACTGTTCCCCCGAAGAAACTACCTGCTTAAAACTCTGCAATAACAATGGCAGATGACACTGAGCGCTATTGCATCAGTCAGGATGGTCTGGGTTATGCTGAAATGACAAACTGACCTGAACATGACTCAGCATGACCAAGGGTGTTTCTTCATCACTATCTTCATCACCTTTGTCGTCACCACTGTCACTATCATCATTACCATCACCATCACCACCATCACCATCACCATTATCATCACCACCATCACCATTACCACCATCAACATCATCATCACCATCATAACCATCACCACCAGCATCACCATCACCATCACTACTATAATCACTACCACCACCATCGTTGTTACCACAACCACAACTATCATCACCACTACCATCATCACCACTATCATTACCATTACCATCACCACTATCATTACCACCGCCATCAACACCATCACATCACCAACATCACCAGTACTACCACCATCATCACCATTACTATCACCATCA
The DNA here is from genome assembly GCF_000951045.1 of Mandrillus leucophaeus. Classification (NCBI taxonomy): domain Eukaryota; kingdom Metazoa; phylum Chordata; class Mammalia; order Primates; family Cercopithecidae; genus Mandrillus; species Mandrillus leucophaeus. The sequence continues at coordinate 586,886 of NW_012102454.1, read as the reverse complement.
CCACCACCACCACCATTATCACCACCATGATCGCCCCGCCACCATTATCACCAACATGATCGCCCCGCCACCGTTATCACCACCATGATCGCCCCCCCACCGTTATCACCACCATGATCGCCCCGCCACCGTTATCACCATCATGATCATGCAATCACCATTATCACCACCATGATCACACTGCCACCGTTATCACCACCATGATCACACCACCATCATTATGCTACACCCTGATGATGCCTCCACCTTCCCTCCTTTGCCTTTATGACTTACTCTTGGCCCCCACAACCCTCTCTCTGCTCCCTTGGTCCTCTTCTGGTTGGAAATGCTCCAGAATAGTAATGCCTGCTCAATTATTTAACTCCTGTTTTCTTCTAGAGCTGGCCTGTCCTCCCCACAGCAATTACGAGCTCTGTGGCTCCTCCTGTCCTAGCTCTTGTGCCGAGCCTGCCCTGCCCAACAACTGCCTGACACCATGCCAGGATGGCTGCCAGTGTGACCCAGGCTTTGTGCTCAGTGGCATGGACTGCGTGTCCCCCGTCCAGTGCGGCTGCTCCATGGGGAGCAGGTACCACCCGGCCCGGGAGGCCTTCTGGGCTGGGGAGCACTGTAAGAAATTCTGCCACCGTGAGGCTTCCACCCACACTGTGCACTGCTCCCCGTCCTGTGGGCTGGGGCAGAGATGCGGGACCCTCAGGGGCATCTTTGGGTGCCACCCACTCTCCCCTGGCATTTGTCAAACAACCATGCACTCACACATTGCCTCCTTTGACCGGAAGACTGTTGAGTTTCCAGGCACTTGTGCTTCTGTTTTTACCAAGTCCTGTGGCTCCTCCAGCTCTTTGCCCCTTTTCAACTGGGGAAGGAGAACAAGTCCAGCAGCCCCATTGTGTTCATTTCAAAGATGTAGGTTCATGGGACCCAGGTTTGCCTGAAGAGAGAGCCCTGACCTGATGAGGTAAGCACTCATTGGCATCCAGAGACTCTTGAACTGATTGAAGCTAAGAGAAATACACTGGCTCAAAACTAAGTAAAAATCATGTGATAGCCTAGTGAAAGTGTAGAGATTCTGGGTCCACAGAAGTTCTCTATATACCACTTTGGCTGCTTTGGTTACAGAAAGCCTCATAAAAAGTAACTCAAACCAGCCACAGATTGTGTTTTACGATTTTTTAGATGAATTACATAACTGAAAATTCCAGAGGGTGATCAGGCATGGTTTGATCAGGGTGCTAACTCAGTTTCTCAGCATTTCTCTTGATCTGTGGTTCTCTATAGCATTAACTTTGTCCTCAGGCTGGCTTTTCTTGTGATGGCAAAGTAACTGCCAATTTTCCAGCCCTTAAATGTGTATTCCCCATTGTCCAAAACCCAAATCTTTTCTTACCCTAAGTAAGCAACAAAAATTCCAATGCTTCACTTTAATTAAACCCCACTGAGCCAATCACTGTGGCCCAGAGGTTTTCTTAAGCCTATCTAATCCTCTCCTCAGGAGTTGTAGGTGGGAGAGATCCTGCCCCACCTCGCACCTCTGGCAGCCACTTCTTGCAGGGAGAGAGGGCAAAATGGGAACCCACCCCAGTGTCCTTAAGTCCCCCCAAACCAGTATTTCATCTTAACAATCTTCAAAGAGTGTAAATGGCCTGGTAAACCTCCACTCTGAGACCTGAAGCTTTTGTCTAGAACCCACAGGGGTGGATGTGTTTTCTACGCCAGAGGGCCCCTGCCTACAAGAGTTCCATTGTCGGCTATTGGAAAACACACAGCCACACCCCTCCCACTCCACCCCCTTCTAGGAAGGGAACCAGCTTTCAGAATTAGTCATGCTGTCAGCGTCCCACACAACGAGCCCATTGACTCCAAAGGGCAGCCCAGCAGATGGACTGCTCGTATTATCCCAGTGGTACATATGGGGAAACTGAGGCCCAGGAAGGGAGACTTGCTTGCCTAACGTCACACAAGGAGAAAGTGGCGGTGCTAGGATTTGAACCCAGGCTGTCAGGCTCTGAGCCCTTCCCTCTTGTCTGTGGGCCTACTGTGTGCTCCCAAAGCTGTGGCCAAATTAAGGAGGTGGCATGCCTGATTTATCTGTGGTGGGGCCTGGGACGTATAGTAACTCTCAAGAATGGTGTTCCTTAGTCCAGGCACAGTGGCTCACGCCTGTAATTCTAGCACTTTGGGAGGCCGAGGCAAATGGATTACCTGAGGTCAGGAGTTCGAGACCAGCCTGGCCAACATGGAGAAACCCCGTCTCTATTAAAAATACAAAAAAATTGCACTTTAGGAGGCCAAGGTGGGCAGATCACCTGCGGTCAGGAGTTTGAGACCAGCCTGACCAACAAGGTGAAACCCCGTCTCTACTAAAAATACAAAATTAACCGAGCGTTGTAGTACGTGCCTGTAATCCCAGTTACTCGGGCGGCTGAGGCAGGAAAATCACTTGAACCTGGGAGGCGGAGATTGCAGTGAGCCGAGATCATGCCATTGCACTCCAGCCTGGGCAACAAGAACGAAATTCCATCTTAAAAAAAAAAAAAAAAGAATGGTGTTCATTCACCTACTCATTAAATACTTCCTGGGCACCTACTATGTGCCAGACCCTGGGCTCAGTGCTGGGGAAACAGTAGTGGGTGGAACGGTTGAGATCTCTCCATCGTGGAGCTGAGATTCCAGAGGAGAGAGAGACAACAGGCCTGACCAGTAAGTGTGAATTATATAGTTTGTCAGGAGGCCGTATGCATTCGTGCGAGGGAAGAAAATACAGAACGGGGGCCGGGCGCGGTGGCTCAAGCCTGTAATCCCAGCACTTTGGGAGGCCGAGACGGGCGGATCAGGAGGTCAGGAGATCGAGACCATCCTGGCTAACATGGTGAAACCCCGTCTCTACTAAAAAATACAAAAAACTAGCCGGGCGAGGTGGCGGACGCCTGTAGTCCCAGCTACTTGGGAGGCTAAGGCAGGAGAATAGCGTAAACCCGGGAGGCGGAGCTTGCAGTGAGCCGAGATGCGGCCACTGCACTCCAGCCTGGGCGACAGAGCAAGACTCCGTCTCAAAAAAAAAAAAAAAAAGAAAATACAGAACAGGATGAGGAGGGGCGGTGGTGGCTTCCAGATGGAAAAGATGGTTTTAAACTGAGAAGCCAAGGAAAGCCTCCTTGAGAAGGTGATATTTGAGCAGAACCCCAAGAAAGAGGAGGAGAGAGGGGCCCATGTGCACATCTCGGGGCTGAGTCCCACAGGGGCTGGATGGGGCCTGGTGCGTTGGAGGAGCCACAGGGAGGCTGGTGTGGCTGGAGGTGAGTGAGGGGCTGGGGAGAAGAGATGATGAGGTCAGAGAGGTGATGGGGACCAGATGGAGGGGGACTTATGGGGCTAGTGAGGACTTGGCTTTTGCGTGGAGCGAGGTGCGCCCAGGACAGGGCTCTGAGCCAGGTGGGTCCGATGTGACTCAGGTGGTCCCAGGCTCTGTCTGGCTGCAGGTGGGGACAGAGTGCGGTGGGGCAGGGACCAGAGCAGGGAAGCCAGGGAGGAAGCTCTGGGATGTCCAAGCTGGAGGGGACAAAGGCTGGGCCAGGGTAAGGGCAGTGGGAGGGGAGAAGTGGATGGTTCTGGAAATATTCTCTGGGGTCTTATCCCCTCTTCAAACCATGCTGACTGTTTCTGGGGCCCTGAAGTTTACGTGGGCCCCTGGGTTTTGTTGTTGTTGTTGTTTTGTTTGATTTTTGTTTTTTTTGAGATGGAGTCTCGCTCTGTCGCCCAGGCTGGAGTGCGGTGGCGCGATCTCAGCTCACTGCAAGCTCCGCCTCCCAGGTTCAAGCTATCCTCCTACCTCAGCCTCCAGAGTAGCTATTACAGGTGTCCACCACCATGCCTGGCTAATTTTTATATTTTTAGTAGAGATGGGGTTCCACCATGTTTTTCCCGCTGGTCTCGAACTCCTGACCTCGTGATCCGCCCGCCTCAGCCTCCCAAAGTGCTGGGACCTACAGGCGTGAGCCACCACGCCCGGCCGCCCCTGTTGTTTTTTAGCGCTCCCTGCGCTCCCCCCGCAGTCGCACAGGGTGTGTGTGCAGCCAGACGTGGGCTGGAATCCTGACTGCCCCTTCACTAACTGGGTGACTTTCTGCTAAGCAGCTAAGCCCGGGTGCTGCAGCTTCCCCAAGTGGAAGAATAACTCCCCGCAGGCAGTTAAGTCCTGCAGCCACAAGCGCTAGGATTGTTGGTTGAGAATAGACAGTCAGCAATTGTAGGTAAATGACTCAGGCCGGAGCAGGGGTGTGGCGCTGGCGCAGGCTGAGTGCGGCACTGCCTTCTTGGATACCGGGGTGCAGGGGGAAGGGGATGTGGAGATGGGCCCCGGCTGCCAGCAGGCTGCTGGGTCAGTGCCTCCCCGCAGCCGAGGGTGCCAGCTAGGCTCTTAGAACTGCAGACTCATGGTCCTGCCTCTGCAGCCAGGAGGGAGCCTGCCAGCCGCAGCACCAGCCTCAGAGCCTTGGGGCTCCCACCATGCGGGGGGGTGAGGGGGCCGGAGCTGGGTGGCCAGGAGGGGTTAAGTCACCCACAGCCAGGAAGGGGCAGAGCTGGGCCCCACGGGGCTGTGGAGGGTGAACTGGTCCAGGAGGAAGGAGAAGGAAGACGTTGTGGGAGGACCAACAAAAACACAGGCAAAGGAAAAATATATGGAAAATATATAGACAGTAAAAGGAAAAATATATGGAGATAAAATATGTAATATATAATCTATAGTAATATACATAAAGATATAGTTTCTTAAGTTCATTTAAATTCTGTTTCCTTAACTGTTAGTTTACGCGGTTCTAAATTGACATTTCCTTCCACTTTTTCGGTGTTGTTTTTTATCTTGTGATTTATTTCTTTTTGTTAACTTTAATATTATATTTTTAAGGGCTGGGCGCGATGGCTCATGCTTGTAATCCTAGCACTTTGGGAGGCCCAGGTGGGCGGATCACTTGAGGTCAGGAGTTCAAGACTAGCCTGGCCAACATGGTGAAACTCCATCTCTATTAAAAATTACAAAAAATTAGCCGGGTGTGGTGGCGGGTGCCTGTAATCCCAGCTACTCGGAGGCTGAGACAGGAGAATTACTTGAACCCGGGAGGCGGAGGTTGCACACCGAGCCAAGATCTCACCACTGCACTCCAGCTTGGGTGACAGAGCGAGACACTGTCTTGTAAAAATATATTTTTTAATTGATTTTTCCACCAACTTTGGAGATTTTCAACTATAGAAAAGTCATGTAACCCGTACAATCCACTCAAATACCCTTCACGTAGCTTCCTCAATTCTTAATATTTTGCCTGATTCTCTTTATCTCTGTACATTCATGTAATTTTTTTCTGAGTTTCTGTGTCTCAGTAATCTTTTCCTGCCCTATTTCCTTGTCCAGGCGTTTTCAAAAGACTCAGTCTTCTCTGTTGTTGGTTGACCAATAAATAAACATTTAGCCTTTTTCTGGAGGGAGATCACAACACAGGACAGAGCTTTTCCTGAATCCTTCAGGCGGATGCGCCCTCTCTTCCTGGTCTGGGGAGGACAGTCCTGGGGCCTTTGCTGTGTAAACCATGCCCCGAGGCACCCCAGAAGCTGCATCTGTCGGGTCTGTGCTGTAATCATGGCCTTGTAGGTGGAAGGCAGGTCTGAGATGGGAGGTGACCGGAGCAGGTCTGGGCCGGAGCAACCGCAAGGCCCCCTCTCTCTCCCTCCCTGCCTCTCTCTCTCCCCCTCCCTCCCTCCCTCCCTCCCTCCCTCCCATGAAGCCTCAAACCAGGCAGAGCTAGGGCCTGGGTCACCCCAGGGAGACAGACCTGCCACCTCAGGAATGGCTTCCAGGTGGGAATGGGGGTCCTTTTAGTCCAGACCTTTCCAGAGATGCTGGAAACACAGCTTGTTACGTTGAAATGTCCTGCTGTTTAAATGTTAACAATTATTAATGTTTGCAGCGCTTTGTAAACTAAAGGAAAGGTACAATACTTGCGTTCTACCCTGGGGCCACCAGTTTACAATCCTTCTGTTAGGGACTGAGTCAGGCTGGGAGGGGGTTGCAGGGCTCCCACTTGAACCAGAAGTCCGTGTCCCAGATGTCTAGCGCCAAACGTGTTCCCTGCCCTCTCCTGTTTCCCTGTAGTTCCTGCCCACACCCAGGAACCCCAGCCATTTGCCCAAGCTCCCCTACCCCCCCACCCTGCCCCTACTCCCCGCATGATGGGGAAGCTGGCCAAGAAATTCATTCCTCCACACCCCCTGCCCCCATCAGCACCCCCACCTCAGCTCCTGCAAGGCCTCCATGGATAGGGGGTGGTGGGGGAGAAAGCCTTTCTTTTATAATTGTTTTAAATGTACTTTTATTTTTATTTTTTTAGAGACAAGATCTCTCTAGGTTGCCCAGGCTGGTCTTGAACTCCTGGACTCAAAGAATCCTCCAGCCTCAGCCCCCCAAAGTGCTGGGATTACAGGCGTGAGCCACTGTGCCCAGCCTGGTAATTAACAGATGCTTCGTCAGCACCCACTGTGCACCAGGCCCTGTTCTATAATTCAGATGAAACTCTGTGAGATGAGCTGACGTGCTGGCAGGGGAGGCAGATAGCACCACCAAAAAAAAAAAAAAAAAAGCAAACAGAAGTTTCCTAGAATATGCTTTGAAAAGAGTTAAGTCACAAGGTCATAGAGAGGTCAGGGGGTAGGTGCGATGGTGGTCAGGGAAGGCCCCTTGAGCGTCATGTCTTTGAGCTGTCCAGACGTGGGAGAAAAGAGCCAGGCAAGGGAATAGCCATCGCGAGGGCTCTTGGCCAGAAACACGCCTGGAGTGATCCAGGAACGGCAAGGACGCCCAGGTGGCCGGAGCAGACTGAGTGACAACAGGGGTTAGGCGGGGGCCCTGAACCTCCCGAGTTTGCCGAGTCCCTAAGATGGGGGACTCCAACTGGTGGCCCCAGGGCCTTATCCAACCACTGGATATTTTTCATTCTGTCTACAAAGTGTTAAGAAAACGAAGTTACCAACATTTAAAAATCAGGGCCGGGTGCAGTGGCTTGCACCTGTAATCCCTGCACTTTGGGAAGCCAAGGTGGGAGGATCACTTGAGATCAGGAGTTCAAGACCAGGCTGGGCAACATAGCGAGACCCCTGTCTCTAAAAAAAATTTAAAAATTAGCCATGTGTGGTGATGTGCATTTGTAGTCCCAGCTGCAGGGGAGGTTGAGGTGGGAGGATCATTTAAGCCCAGGAGTTGGAGGCTGCAGTGAGCCATCATTGCACCAGTACATTCCAGCTTGGGCAACAGAGCAAGAACTCACCTCTTAAAAGAAAAAAATAATCAGGGGCCAGGTGTGGTGGCTCATGTCTGTAATCTTAGCACTTTGGGAGGCTGAGGCAGGCGGATCACTTGAGATCAGGAGTTGGAGACCAGCTTGGCCAACATGGTGAAACCCCGTCTCTACTAAAATACAAAAATTAGCCGGGTGTGGTGGCACACACCTGTAATCCCACCTACTCGGGAGGCTGAGGCACAAGAATTGCTTGAACCCAGAAGGCGGAGGTTGCAGTGAGCTGAGATTGTGCCACTGCACTGCAGCCTGGGCAACAAGAGCAAAATTTCATCTAAAAAAAAAAAAAAAAATCAGGAGATTTCATCATAGAAGTCTCCATTTCTAGCTTCTGTTGATGAGTGATGACATCACAACAGCACAGAGACAGATGTCAGGGAGCCTGTGAACTCTTGGCCACTGTGTCACCTCACGTGGCTCCTGGAAGCCAGGCGGACAGCGATACGTCCACAGCCACACCATCTCCATGGTGGCGAGACAGGGCTACCTGCCAGCGCCCACTCTTCTCCCACAGATGCTGAGACCACAACGCTGTTCCACAAAGCCTCAGGAAGCCACATCGCCCTGTTCACCGGCCTCTCTGACCCCATCTTGCCCAGGAAGTGGGACCTTGGCATACCACTGTGACCACACCTCCCAGTCAGCCGGTCAGCCTGACCACTCAGGCTCTACCAGCAAAGGCAGGACCCCACCCAACCAGCACCCCTCTCAGGGCTGGGGGTGCCTCCAGGCGGCCCTCTCTAGGGCCAGGAGCCTGCAGAAACACTCCCAAGCCTTAAGTAAAGAGCAATGAAATGATTGAAACAAAATCAATAAAAGTTTGAATCAGGGATGGTATAACATGCTCTGGCTTCGATTCTGTGCCTTAATTCAGCGTTCCTGAAAACCTTGTGGTGTTCAGAAACTCTCTGTAGGTTTGGTTTTTTTTTTTTCATTTTGTAAGAATTCCCAGGATATGGAGAAATCACAGCCACTCACAGCCTCAACAGGTTCTTTGGGCCCACATGATTCCAAAAGCAAAATGAGAGAGACTTTTTCAAATATGTTTATTGTCTGTATTATATACAATATATTAATAAAACATATTACCTATGTGCATTTAAAACATAACTGAAGTCAAATTGGCCCTTAAGACTCACTCCAAAAGAGACCTGATCCCCGATAGGGTGCAAGTGACTGCACAAACTCTGCTCCCTACAGCCCTTCCTAAGGGTCTCAGTGTGCTCATCACACTGGGGTCTCATAGTCCTCATGACCATAAACCCTAAGCCCCAGCCCCAGCCCAACACACACTTGGATGCAGCATGTTCACGTCCAGCCTAGGAAGAATTTGTAGTTGACCTGGGTTGGGTAACAACCGTAAACATCTGTACATCAGAATGTAAGATCATGGTGTTTAAAACTACAGAACCTTCAGAGGTTGTCAGAAGGCTCTAATTGCTGGTCCCCCAGGTTGAAACCAGTCGACAGATGCGGTTTGTTTGACCTACAAATTTTTTTTTAAAATCTGAATCAAAGTTTTTAAATTAAACCTCTTTAAGGTAGTACATTTTCAGGATGCAAAATTCAAAACATATAAGAGGGCACGTGATGATGAGTGCGTCTCACTTCCACCCCAGCCTCCAGCCTCCCAGTTTCCTTCTACAGAAGCACCCATGGATGCCAATCTCCAAAAATATTTTATTCATTACAAGTATATGAATATGCATTATTTTACCGCTCACAAATGGTAGCACGCTCCACGGTTTCCCTACACCTTGTTTTTTTTCCGCTTAGCAAGCTGTCTGGGAAATACCTCTGTATCTATCCACGGGCAGGGGGGTTCCTCCAGGATTTTTAGGCGACAGTTTTCCAGTTCACCCCGTTCCGGTGAAGGGGAGAGCGTCCCCCGCCCTTCCCAGCCACCCTGCACGCACCCCGACTTGCTCTCTGATGCCTGCAGTTCCCAGGCTGCCCAGCAGAGGGAGACACCATTCCACTCCCAAGACCACCAAGGGGTCGTCCCAGACACAACCAAGCTTGAAGGGTCTGGGGAAGAGATGCTATCTACACAGACACAAAGACCCCCCCTAGCTAGACTGAGTTAGCCTCCGGGCCTCCCCTTGCTGTTTCTATCTCCTCCTAGGCCTCTTGCTTGGAGCCCTACCCCAGCCCCC
>NW_012102454.1:574717-577337 GCF_000951045.1 Mandrillus leucophaeus | reverse complement strand
CCGCCCCCTCCCCGCCCCGCTTTCTTATGGGAACTGGCCCCACCTTAACAGGGGTAGCAGGGAGCCTTGTCCTTGTCTAGGGCCTGGATTTGACAACTTGCCCCAGGGAACCACATAGAGAAAGGGTGTAGCGCTGGGCGAGCATTCCCCGCCCCCATCCCTCAGAGATGACAAGTGGGGGGTCCTTCTCTCTGCCCCCAGCAGGCCAGTTTCCGGCAGAGCCTTGACCTAAACCCCCTTTTCCTGTCCTGTGCTCCACACTCCCAGCAGCTGCTTCTCCCTGGCCTGGCCCTGCAGCCCTCCTCCCTGCCCCCACGATGGTGTTGGGGTCGCCTGGAGTCCAGCTGGTGTCCAGGGCAGAGCTACCCCTTTCCTGGCCCTACCCCTCCCCGTGACCCCAATCCTCCGCCAACCGCTCAAAGGATCCTTGTTCTCCATCCAGCCCCCAGACAAAAGTCCCTCTGTCTAAGAAGGCGGAATTGAGGGGAGGGGGCACCCCCAACTGGGACCATGGGGGAGCCTGCACAGACCCCATCCGGAAGGAATGCCTGGAGGAGGAGGAGCAGGAGACGGGGGAGGAAAAGGGGAGGGAGCCTTGTACAATGCAGGGGGCCTTATCTAGACTAGAAGGCAGCCGCCCCCAACCAGCGCCCACTCTGTAGACCCGGACATCTGGCTGTCCCAGCACCCACGGAAAGAGTTTGGCTAGGAAACTCCAGCCTGGTGCCTGGGAGCCAGTTCTCATTCTCCCCAGGGCAGGGAGCAGGTTATGACCAGGACTAAGGTCCCAGAGTCCCCACCCTGGCCCCTCCCTGCTGTTCCAGCCGCTCCCTCATATGCACCCCTGCCCCATCTCCTGACTTTGGTCATGCCAGCGTCTCTGATAACCCTGAAATTGTCCCTGCAGCAAGCTGTGGCCTGGAAGGGGACTTTAAGTCCGCCACAATTGCCAGCAATCCTTCCACCAGGCAAAACACATCATCTAAGGGAAAGAAGTCAGGTCGGAACACCAACACATCACTTCCCTGCATGGCCCTGGAGGCTCTGCCATTTAAAGACCCCAGAACCTTCCCCATTCAAGGTCCTCTCCTGGGCACGGAAGATTGGAGAGAGCTCCTCCCTTAATTCCAGGGACCGAGCTCCAACCCATCCAATTCTCCGTCTCACCTGAGGCTGCTGTGGCCCTGGTGACCCCAGGGAGCAACGTGCTGCCCATGGCTGGGATGGCTGGGGAGGGGGTGAAGCTGTCTCTTTAAGAGCAGGAACGGAGCCCCTGGGCCTTAGGGCCTCTGACTTGTTTTCTACCTGCCCAGGTTTGCTCAGGGCGTGGCAGCTTCGGATAAAGGCAGGACTCCGCCTCGCAGCCCCGATTTCTCCCGGAACCTCTGCTCAGCCTGGTGAACCACACAGGTGAGCAGCTGGGGCCCCCTTCCTCCAAGCCCTCCTTGGCTCTGCCCCTAAACGAGGGAGTATCTACCTGCCCACTGACCCTGCCACATAGAAGCTCTGCTGTTAAAGAGCCTAAAATCTTTGGAAATGTTTTTCTGGAGCCAGGAGATAGGAGAAAGTCCCTTCCCCTAATGTCCCTTTCCCCACCATTCTCCTCTCAGGGACTGGTTGAGCTGGCTGGGGTGAGGGCAGGACCGGTAAGTGTGGTTGGGGTGTCTGGGAAGACTGATGTCTGCATGGATTAGGGGTATCTGGGTTGGGGATATCTGGGTGGAAGAGAGGGGGGTGCCTGGGTAGGTAGGGGTATCTAAGTGGACCAGGTGTGCGTAGATGGACTGGGGACATCTGTGTGGATGAGGAGTGCTAGATGCACTCGGGGTGCCCAGGCACTGAGGGATGTGGATTCTGGAGACCTCCAGGAAAAGAGGACAGAGCTGTTGGGGAAGTTGTAAATGCGGAGTTGCTTGGGAGATTTCAGGAGCACAGAGCGGGCAGGATCTTTCTGCCCGCCCCTGTACATGAGACATTTCTCCTACGGTATGGAGAAATAGAGGGGATAGCAGAGGGCAGGTGGGGCAAACAATCCTCAGGCCGGCCTTGGGACCTCGTGACCAGGAAGGATCAGGGCAGGTAGACAGAGCATCAGCTGCAGGGCTGCCTTCCTCTCTAACCTGCCCACCAACCACATTGGTTCGGGAGCAGTCCAGGGCCTCTTCAGCAACAGCCTGAATGGGGAATGTGAGGGCAGACCCAGCTCCCGGCTCCCTGCAGCCTCCAGAAATGTGGGGCTGGACATTGTTTTGCAGAAGCTGGGGCTGGGGCTGGGGCGAGGCAAATACCATCTGTTAGTCTTGGCTGGATGACATCATGGGAAGGGGGAATAGTGGGGCCTTGCAGGCCAGAGGTGGCTTGGAGGAGCCCCTGGAAAGAGGCTTAAGAGGTGAGACTCAACAGCCACGGCGACAGAGCATAGGGCTTTAAGATGAATTTGCAGGGGTTACAGGATTACAACTGCAATGTGTGCTAATAATAGTGCCCCCTACATTAAGCTGCAGAGATTGAGCAAATAAGTGGGAAGCTAAGAAAATGCCCCGGCCGGGCGTGGTGGCTCAAGCCTGTAATCCCAGCACTTTGGGAGGCCGAGACGGGCAGATCACGAGGTCAGGAGATC
>NW_012102454.1:556217-574042 GCF_000951045.1 Mandrillus leucophaeus | reverse complement strand
AAAAATTAGCCAGGCATGGTGGCACACGTCTGTAGTCTCAGCTACTCAGGAGGCTGAGGCAGGAGAATCGCTTGAACCCAGGAGGCAGAAGTTGCAGTGAGCTGAGATTTTGCCATTATACTCTAGCCTGGGCGACAGAGTGAAACTCCGCCTCAAAAAAAAGAGAAAAAATAAAAACAATTATGATAACTATGCACTCAGTAGCATTTGGGCAGGAACAGGGCAGGGGAGGGCATGCTTGGAGGCCCGGGCTTGGTGCAGCCTTGCAGGCTGGGAGGGCAGGACTGATGCCAGATCAGGAAGGAGAGAGAAACAAGTTCCTTATGCTGAGCAGGTCTACCTGGGAAAGAAAGTGCTTTGTGGGGCCTAGGGTAGGGTCAGGGGCTGGGCAGGGGACTCAGGCTAGGCAGGGTCAGGGCTGGGACCGGGAAGGGCATGGGTGAGGGGTAAGGGGCAGGAGGTTCTGGGGAACAGAGATGGAGCTAGGGCTGCAGCCAGGCTGAGTTTGTCCCCATCTACCCCCAGTCCCAGCCTCAAGTCAATTGCTCCACACACCCCGCCCTGAGCAGCTTGAAGAACCTGCTCAGTCCGCAGCCTGAAGTCTGCAATGTTCTGGCAGGGCGAGGCAGGCTCTGAGCCGTCTATGGAGACACCCCCGGGAAGCGGGCCTCCTGCCACCTGGCTCCCAGCACCTGGCTTCCCCAAACACCCCAAGGCCCTGACAGTCCTTAGTTAGGAGCAGCTGCTGGGGAGCCAGGCCTGGCTTAAATCCTGCTTCCTGGCTAGGGCACCTAGTTTCGCCTCCCAGAGCCTCAGTTTCCCCATCTGTCCAATGAGGACAACAGCGGGCAGTGGTGCCCTCATTTGGTTGCGGGGCTATTCACAGAAAGCCTGAAGTCCATGTCCAATGAGTTATTATGGCTCCTCCCGCGTCAGGCCCGAGTTTCACCCAGTCCCCACTCCATGGCGCGGCTGCGGCTTATCTCTCAGCCCAGCGAGATGCCAGCCTTCCTGCCCTGGGTGAACTGCGCACCCTGCCTGGGGAGCAGGGGAGGAGGGTTGGGGAGCCATAGGCACAGGGCCAGCCTCCCGGTGGCTCTGCTAAGGCCAGACCTCCTGCCACCCCTCTAGGCCCGCGCTCTGACATGCAGAAGGTGACCCTGGGTCTGCTTGTGTTCCTGGCAGGTGAGTAACAATCCCCCAACTGCCTTTTCCTCTGGATCCCCTGGATGGGGGACTGCCAAGCCTCTGTCTCTCTCCTGTGCTTTTCTACTGCCCCAGGGAAGGTGGTAAATGTTAGAACAGCATCTCCTTGAGGGTAAGTAAAGTCAAACTAGTGATTGCCAGGGATACACAAGAAGAGCTGGCTCGCACAGCTGGAAAGTCACCATCTTCCCCATTCTCTCGCTCTTTCTTTCTTTTTTTTTTTTTTGAAAGGGAGTCTCTGTCACTCAGGCTGGAGTGCAATGGTGCAATCACAGGTCACTACAGCCTTGAACTCCTCGGGTCAAGCAATTCTACTCTCTTAGCCTTACACAGCTAGAACTCTAGGCACACACCACCAAGCCCAGCTCATTTTTAAATATTTTGCAGAGACAAGGTCTCACTGTATTGTCCAAGCTGATCTCAAACTCCTGGCTGAGTTTGATCCTCCCACCTCAGCCTTCCAAAGTGCTGGGATTACAGGCACGAGCCACACTGCACTGGCCTTGATTGACTATTAAACATAAATAACGGAAGCTAGAATACAATGAAATTACACCTTCAAAGCACTGAAATAAGATAACTGCCCAGCCAGTTCTCTTGTAAAGTTTCCAAAAACTTCAAGTAGAAGGCTCAGCTCGGTGCAACTGCATCTTTAACTTCCAAACACTTTTCCTCTTTTTTCTTTCTTTCCTTTCTTTTCTTTCTTTCTTTTTTTTTTTTTTTTTTGGGACAGAGTCTCGCTCTGTTGCCCAGGCTGGAGTGCAGTGGCATGAACTCAGCTTACTGCAACCTCCACCTCCTGGGTTCAAGTGATTCTCCTGCCTCAGCCTCCCAAGTAGTTGGGATTACAGGCATGTGCCACCATGCCTGGCTAACTTTTATATTTTTAGAAGAGACAAGGTTTCACCATATTGGCCAGGCTGGTCTCGAACTCCTGACCTCAAGTGATCCTCCTGCCTCGGCCTCCCAAAGTGTTGGGATTACAGGCCTAAGCCACTGCGCCCAGTCCCCTTTTTACTTTTTCACTGCAGCCTTGACCTCCCAGGCTCAAGGAATCCTTCCACGTCTGCCTCCCAAAGCTCTGGGATTATAGGCACACTTTTTATCCATTACACAGGGCAAGACTAGTATTCCCTGCAGGGTAGTGATCTAAAATTACATTTTCAATAAAGTCTATTTAAGTGTATAATAGTGAGTCATTTTCAATTATGTGCAAACACCAGACCAGGTGGGTGTGGACATGGTGGAAGCGGGAGGATGGGCTTTGAGCATGATGGGACTTGGGGAAACAGGAATCTGGGAACTGAAACCATCTGTCGTCTTGACCAGAAAAGTCCCTTGCTGCTGCAGAAGGCATGGATTAACCACGTGTCTGAAACACGAGACCAGACAGTGGCCAAAACCCTCCTAGATTAGGACCAATTTCAGGTGGTAGAATGCTGGCATGACTCGGAGGTGTGGGGCTGAGTGGGCGAGTTCACATTTCCATGATGGGATATGAGGGGATGAGGCGGCTGCTCAGTGACAGGACCCCTGTCCCTCAGGGGACCCTTTCCCAAGGCCCCTGAAACTCCACGGGCCCTGCCCAAGGGCTTGGCTGAGGCCAGCATCACCATCTCCCCTTCTTCCCCTCTTCTCCCACCAGGCTTGCCTGTCCTGGACGCCAATGACCCAGAAGGTGAGTCACACTGGACTCTTTCACCTGTCCCACCCCCAAATTCTCCCCTGGGTGGGAGCGGGGCCTGGATCCTGGCTGTAATCCTGGATTCATGATGTTTTTTCTTTCCTTGCAGATAAAAACAGTCCTTTCTACTATGGTGAGAGCCTGTGTCCCCATTCCCTTCCCCCCAACCCCACATACTGCTTGGTGCCAAGGGTTCCCACACAGGATTGGGTGAGGGTCTGATGTGAGCGTCACAGGACAAAGATAGGAAGGGACTAAGATGGGGGCACTGAAGAGTCCACATGGTGGATTAAAGGAACTAGAGGCAGCAACCTGGCCTTTGGGAAGGTTCTATTCCAGCAAGATAGTTAGACACACGCAGGAGGTGAGGACAGTTTGCAAGAAGCCATTGTTTGGTTCACATCAACTGCTGGGAGAAGTGTTGACTTGAGAAGACGTCCTGGAGGTGGTGAGCTGTTCGGTCAAAACCCTCATCTGGCCTCCAGGTTCCGATGACCTGCTCCCTACTCCCCGCTCTGCCCTCACCTCCTCCACGCTCCTCACTCCTTCTGCTCCAAGCCTCTCAGACACCGCAGACATACTGCCAGCCTCAGACCTCTGTACTTGCTGGTTCCTCTGCCTGGAACACTTCCTTCCATAGAACGAAATGGCTCCCTCCCTTCCCTCTGCTCAAATGCAGCCCCCTAAGAGGCCTTTCCTGACAACTCCCTCGAAAAGAGCTGCCCTCTGACTTGTTTTTTAGAGACAGGTCTCACACCGTTGCCCACGCTGGAGTGCTATGGCGTAATCATAGCTCACTGCAGCCTCAAATTCCTGGGCTCAAGCGATCCTCCTGCCTCAGCCTCCTGAATAGCTGGGACTGCAGTCATGCACCACCATATCTGGCTAATTTTTGTATACTTTGTAGAGATGGGGTCTCACTATGTTGCTCAGGCTGGTCTAGAACTCCTAAACTCCTGAAGTCTCAAAGCTCTGTATATTAGGTTGGTTCAAAAGTAATTGTGGTTTTTGCAACCGCTTTTCATGGCAAAAGTGCATTTTTTTTTTTTTTTTTTTGAGGCAGAATTTTGCTCTTTCACCCAGAGTGTGACTGGCTGGAGTGCAATGGCGCAATCTTGGCAGTCTTGGCTCACTGCAACCTCCGCCTCCTGGGTTCAAATGATTCTCCTGCCTCAGCCTGCCGAGTAACTGAGATTACGGGCGCCTGCCACCACGCCTGGCTAATTTTTGTATTTTTAGTAGAGAATGGGTTTCACCATGTTGGCCAGGCTAGTCTGGAACTCCTGATCTCAGGTGATCTGCCCACCTCGGCCTCCCAGAGTTCTGGGATATCAGGCGTGAGCCACCGTGCCTAGCCAAAAACGCACTTTTGCACCAACCTAATAGGTGTCAGCCACTATGCCCAGCCTGCCCTCTGACTTTCCATCGCCCACCCTGCTTATTTTTCTTCAGACCACTTATCTCTGCCTGACCCTGCATGACAGATCTTGTTTGCTGGTGTGTGAACTAGAATGTGAGCACTTAGGATTTTGTCTGTTTTCTTACGGCGGTGTCCCTGGCACCCTGCGCATCCTAGATGCTCCATATGTATTTGTCAAGAGGATGGGGGGACAGATGGAGAGGACATAGCCTGGCACTGAGGTCCCCTCCACTTTCCTCCTAGACTGGCACAGCCTCCAGGTTGGCGGGCTCATCTGCGCTGGGGTTCTGTGCGCCATGGGCATCATCATTGTCATGAGTGAGTGAAGGAGCTGGGGGGAGCAGGCGGGCCGGGGCTGGGGCTTCCCTCCCCTGACCACTCAGCTCTCCCCAACAGGTGGAAAATGCAAATGTAAGTTCGGCCAGAAGCCCAGGTAAGATACTGTTCCGGCATGCCCGCCTCAGGCTGGCTGGATGCTTTTCAGGGTGAAAGGGCTAACTGTTCCAGCAGGAGAGGCCTCCAGGCTCTGCCCTGCAGAGTTCCTGCTGCTAAGATTTCCAGGTTCATGGTTTCTAGCTGGTAATCCCCAGAGGGCCCCAAATCCTGAAATGCTTTGGCCCCTGGGATTGCACAACCCCCCAAGTGGAAAAGCAGCCAGGAAGACATGTCTGGGCAGGCTAAGAACCCTCTACCCGGAGGGAGAGGGCAAATGGGGGTGGACACGGATCTCACTGCTTTTGTCTCCTCAGTCACCATCCAGGGGAGACTCCACCTCTCATCACCCCAGGTAAAGATGGGGCAGCATGGGGCTGAGGGGAACACGGAAGTGGTGTGTGTGCGCATGCGCGTGCACACTGGCAAGAAAACTCAATCCACCCTCACAAACGGACCCCGTCACCTCCCCCAGGCTCAGCCCATAACTGATGAAGACGGACCAGCTGAAATTGGGTGGAGGACTGTTCTCTGTCCCCAGGTCCTGTCTCTGCACAGAAACTTGAACTCCAGGATGGAATTCTCTCTCCTCTGCTGGGACTCCCTTGCACTGCAGGGCCTCATCTCACCTCTCACAGGAGGGTCTCTTTGTTCAATTTTTTTTTTTTTTAATCTAAAATGATTGTGCCTCTGCCCAAGCAGCCTGGAGACTTCCTATGTGTACACTGGGGTGGGGCTTGGGGCACCATGAGAAGGTCGGCGTGTCCTGGAGGCTGACACAGAGGCTGGCGCTGAGCCTGCTTGTTGGGAAAAGCCCACAGGCCTGTTCCCTTGTGGCTTGGGGCATGGCACAGGCCCGCCCTCTGCCTCCTCAGCCATGGGAACCTCATATGCAATTTGGGATTTACTAGTAGCCAAAGGAATGAGAGAGCTCTAACCAGATGGAACACTGGAACATTCCAGTGGACCCTGGACCATCCCAGGAAAACTGGAACATAGGAGCGTCCTACCATGATGGAAGTGTTCAGTTTATAACAGTGAGACTCCCGTGACCCTTTCATTCACCCCCGAGACCTCAATTTATTCCAAGATCTTTCCAAATACCCAAATGTCCCTGCAAGCCCGTTAAATAATTCCCTATGCTACCCTTAATGACATACGGTGACCACATAGTGTGAGAATTTCCAACAAGCCTCAAACTCCCTTGAGCCTCCCCAGTACTTATTAAGGCATCCAAAATGTTCCCGTGAACTACCCCACAAAATGCCTAAAACTAAAAACACCCAAAAATATCTCCCCCAGTGTCCTGAGACATGAACCCAAATAGAGACCCACAATAAACTCGTGACTTGTCCCCTCATCATGCCGTTTTATCCCTCAAACATCCCCTGAGTCCCTCGATAACCACCGACCCACACTCAGAGACCATGAGCTGCGGAAACGCCTCCCTGGGACCTGGGCCGCTCTTAGCACTGCTCCAGGGACACCATCCCCACCCTGTGCTGTTCACAGGACATCCTCTCCCAAGCATCCACAACACTGGGCGGGCAGGGTGCACAGCGCATTTATTGAGCTCGGACTCTTCTTGTCCTTGCCTCCATCGCCCATCCAGGAGGGCACCGGGCTCCCCGCGACACCTCCCGTCGTCCCTCCTTGTGCCCCGCGCACGCGCAAGAGGCGCAAGAGGCACAGCGCCCCTGGCGGCCGCACGCATGCGCACAAGCAGCAAAGGGGAACCCGCCCAGCGCTGAGTTGGCTTTGAGGTTGGTGCTTTTCCAGGAAAGCGATTGGCTGCATGGAGTTTAGAATGGGAAAGGAATGCCATCGACTCCTCAGTGCTTTCAGAGGGACCAGCGGGGGTGGGAGCGGGTTGAGAGGGGGCTTCCGGACCTCATGGAGCTCTGCAGGTGATCTCCACCTCGACTCCATGCAGTGCACCAGCCTGCACCCCCAGGTTGCCTTTGATGGGGAATCTGTCCCAGCCGAGATGTCCAGATGTTGCTTTAGACCTGAAGGGCAGCTCGGGAGGTCCAATAGGCTGTGACCCTCTATGTCACCCCATGGGTGCAGATCCTTTAAGAAGTGGGCTTAAGGCCTAGACGTATGGCTGATGAATGTGGCCCATGGTCAGCAGCTCACAGGTGGCCATCACCCCAAGTGGGGCCAGGAGCCAGACAAGGGGCCATCCCGGGGCCCCAGCCATGCCCAGAGTCCTGTTGGTGGTGTCAGGCACTGAGGTCAATCTCGTGATGCTGGTAGATCTGTGTGGGGCCCTTAAAGCAAGCAGCAAAGAGGAAGCGTCTGCCGGCCATAGTGATGTGGGCGAAGGCACGGGGGGCCACCAGGGCCGGGGGCCCCAGCTCCTGCAGCGGCTCCAGGAGCCCCTTGTCAGGCTCAAGACGGAGGACCTGACTGAAGGCAAAGTCGCTGCCCAGGATGGCCAGCTGGTCCCTGGCGATGAGCAGTGGCTGGAAGACGTGGGCACCGCGCGAGGGAAGTTGCTGCAGCAGACGAAACATGGAGCCGTCCCAGCGCATGACCTGTGGGGGTGTGGCCAGTGAGGGCCTGGGGTCCTGGGGGTCTCTGGGGGCCCTGGAAGAGCTTGGAAGCTGAAGCTTGTCGGTCCCGAAACTCCCATAGCTTTCATATCTTCCTAAAGGTCACCACCCAGCTGTTCGGCCACACACACGGAGTTGTTCTGAGCCCTTCTCTTGCCCTCACACCCCACACAGAAGCACTCAGCCATACACTCTGTCAGTTTCACCTACTGTAGTTGTACATTTCTCCCACCACCTCTGGCCGAACTCCATCCCCTCCCGAATGGACCATCGTGGTAACCTCTTCCCTGGTCTCTAGGCTCCTCTCCCTGCTCCCCCAGTCTCTTCCCCACCCAGAGACCTTGTGAACACCTAAGTCAGATCAGGGCCCTTCCAGGCTCAGAACCCTCCCCTGCCTGCACCTCACTCCAGAAACAGAGTGGGCAGGGCTTAACCCCGGCGTCAGCCTTGGGGGCCCAGTGTCAGGTGTGGCTGTGGTGAAGTGTGGAATGCATCCGAGTCACAGAGTCAGCATCTGGGGGTAGAATCAGGATGTTGGGGCCAGCGTCAGTGTTGGGGACTGGGGAGTGGTTTAGGGTCAGTCAGCCTTGAGGGGGTCAGAGTCTTGGCATCAATGTGGGGTGGGGTCCTGGTCAAAGGTCAGCATGTGAGGCTAGGTCAGAGTTTAGAGGCTTAGTATGCAAGATTGGGTCGGTGCTGAAAAGCCAGCCCTCAATAAGAGTCAGCTGTAGCATCAGGCCTGGCTGTGCATCCCCCGCCCCCAGGCCCAGCCTCACCATGGAGTCCCCAATGTAGCGTGTGAGGCACAGGAACACGTCCCCACCAGCCTGGAAGTGGCGTGTGGCATAGACATCCTCGGCCTCAGGGATGTCTGTGCGTCTCTCGAAGCGGCCACCGGTCCAGTGGAAGAGCACGGGCCGCTGGGAAGCCGAGGCCAGCAGCAGATGGGGCCGGCCGTCCAGTTCCAGGGCCTCAGCGTCCGTGTCCCTGTGCCAGGCGTGCAGACTCTGGTGCGGGTAAAAGCCGGGCCCGTCGCGGCACAGCAGCGTGGTGCTGCCTGCCTTGGAGGCGTCGGCCACCACGAAGCAGGGCTGCTCTTCCAGCCACAGGAGCTCGGCGTCATTGGGCCGCAGCAGCCGCCGCGGGGCCAGGGTCTGCGTTGGGGCCAGGCGCAGGCCGGGACTGGGCCGGGCCCACAGCTGTGAGCCCCCCCACAGGCGGGCAGCCAGCACGAAGAGGCTCGGACCCAGCACCAGTGGCTTGCAGGACACCACGGAGGGCGCTGTGGGGAGGTGGGGAGGCAGGTCAGGCCGGCCAGGCAGGATGCTGGACAGGCAGAAGGACGGGGAGGGGCTCACCGGGCAGCTCTTCCTTGGGCCGAAAGCGCTGCAGGCTGTAGTCCCAGGAGAGGATCAGGCAGCGGCCGGCGAAGGGCTGTGCCAGCACAATGTGAAGCTCGCCTTCGTAGGAGAAGGGCTCTACGCTCAGGGCCGACTCCCCCACCGTCTGAAACCAGGACAGCTCTGCGGATGGAGGACAGAGTCAGGCAGGCCCCAGGGCACCCAGGGTCCTCATTGCTGAGCCTCAGTTTGCCTACATCTCTGAAATGGGGGCCATTCATGTACTCCCCTCATAGGACATAGAACTGGAATCTTGATCTGTAGATGTTTGTTTGGTTTGTGGGGGCGGTGAGGATTTTGTTTTGTTTTGAGACAGAGTCCCACTGTGTCTCCCAGGCTGGAGTGCAGTGGCACAATCATAGCTCAGTGCAGCCTCCACCTTCCAGGCTCAAGTGATCCTCCCGCCTCAGCCTCTTGAGCTGCTGAGACTACAGGTGTGTGCTACCATGCCTGGCTAATTTTTTAATTTTTTGCAGAGATGGCGTCTTGCTATGTTGCCCAGGCTGGTCTGGAATTCCTGGGTTCAAGAGATCCTCCTGCCTTGACCTCCCAAAGTGATGGGATTACAGGCATGAGCCACATCCACCTCCTGGGTTCAAACAATTCTACTTCCTCAGCCTCCCAAATAGCTGGAATTACAGGCACCCGCTGCCATGCCCAGCTGATTTTTGTATTATTAGTAGAGACGGGGTTTCACCGTGTTGGCCAGGGTTGTCTCGAACTCCTGACCTCGTGATCCGCCCACCTCGGCCTCCCGACGTGCTGGGATTACAGGCGTAAGCCACTGTGCCCGGCCCATAAGCCTTATTTTCTAAGCTGTGTGGCATCACCAAATAATCCCTTAGAAAAAGCATCTCGATTAATTCATTTAACTTCACAACATCCTTATGAGGTACATTCTGTTATGATCTCCCCTTCGCAGATGAGAAAACGGAGGCTAAATGGCACAGGCAGCCAGTTATCCAACAAAACCCATCCCTCCCACCTTCCAGGAGAGAGGATTGGAATTGGTCACTAGGCCGCCCAGCTAGAGGCTGCATTATCCCGGGACCCCCATTCACCGCCCTCCCTGAAAGTTAGATGTGGCTGTTTTGAGACTGAGTGACCAATGGAACAAGGGCAGATGTGATGAGTGTAATGAGCCACCACACCTGGAAAGAGCTTGTCCCGACTTGGTCTCCTTTCCCACCACGTGGGTGTGCCACAACCTGGTTTCCAGCATGAAAGCAAGGACGATGCCCAGGGGCTGCCCCACGCACCTGGACAGCTCACTCCAGATCCCTCTGTCCTTAATTCATGGTATTTTGAGAGTTTGTGACAACGGGTTGGCTTTCATGGTCACTGGGACACCAAGGCTGCTCTGCTTGTTAGTGGGGGAGCTGGGCAGTTGACTCCAGGCTGTAATATTTCACTTTGTGTGCCAGGCCCTGTTTCCAGGTGCCAGCGTTGAAGCAATGAACCAAACTACATACAATGTCCACCTAAAGGGCGAATTTTTTTTTTTTTTTTTTTTTTTGAGATGAAGTCTCGC
Organism: Mandrillus leucophaeus; assembly: GCF_000951045.1. Classification (NCBI taxonomy): domain Eukaryota; kingdom Metazoa; phylum Chordata; class Mammalia; order Primates; family Cercopithecidae; genus Mandrillus; species Mandrillus leucophaeus. The sequence goes on along the minus strand of NW_012102454.1, from coordinate 563,811 downwards.
TCTGTTGCCCAGGCTGGAGTGCAGTGTTGCGATCTCGGCTCACTGCAACCTCCGCCTCCCAGGTTCAAGCAATTCTCCTGCCTCAACCTCCTGAGTAGCTGGGATTACAGGTGACTGCCACCACACCCGGCTAGTTTTTGTATTTTTAGTAGAGACGGGGTTTCACCATGTTGGTCAGGCTGGTCTCAAACCCCTGACCTCGTGATCCACCCACTTCGGCCTCCCAAAGTGCTGGGATTACAGGCATGAGCCACTGCAACTGGCCCAGACAAATCTTTTTTAAATGGCTGTCAAATCACCTCTTGCTCAAAACTCTCAGCCGAGAGTGGTGGCTCACGCCTGTAATCCCCACACTTTGGGAAGCCAAGGCAGATGGATCAGTAGAGCCCAGGAGTTCAAGAGCAGCCTGGACAACATGGTGAAAACCCCATCTCTGCAAAAAAAATACAAAAAATTAGCAGGGCATGGTGGTGGCGCACCTGTAGCCCCAGCTACCAAGGAAGCTGAGGCAGGAGGATTATCTGAGCCTGGGAAGGTTGAGGCCTCAGTGAGCCGTGATTGTACCACTGCACTCCATCCTGGGTGACAGAGTGAGACCCTGTTTCAAATAAACAAACACACACAAAAAAACTTTCCATTCTTCCCATAGCCCAGAATAAAGTCTACTCTCCTCTCTGTGGCTTCCAAAATCCATAGTTGTCCCTCCACTCACTACCCCGAGCCACACCTGCCTTCTTTCGATCTTCAAACAGGGCATGCTCTATGCTGCCTCAGGGCCACTGGCCAGGTTGTTCCCTCTCTCTGAAGAGCCCTTCCCTCTATTCCTCACTTAGCCACATCCAGACCTAACATCCCCACTTGAGAGAAGCCTTCTCTGACTCCCAAAGGAACCCTCATTCTGTCATCACTCCCTGTAGTTATCACAATGTATAGCACACATTTATTTGTGCAGTGTTTGTTAAATGTCTGTCTCCCCAAATTCCCAGGACTGTAAGTCCCATGAGGCCAGGGCTGAGGCCCCAACCACAGTGACCATCACCTCTCACAGGGCTGGACACTGAGTGGACTTCAGTAAATGTTTGTTGGATAATTTGAGTGAAGAAGGACTCCCTAAGTTAAATCCCCTTCTTCTATGTGTCCTACAGACCAAAAACATGCCTTTCGTACACTTAGAATCATAATAATTATACGTTGATAATAATCATACATGTATGTCATTGTGGGGGAAAGGAAGAGAGATCAGACTGTTACTGTGTCTGTGTAGAAAAAGGAGGACATAAGAAACTCCATTTTGATTTGTACTAAGAAAAATTCTTCTGCTTTGCGATGCTGTTAATCTGTAAACTTAGCCCCAACCCTGTGCTCACAGAAACATGTGCTGTATTGACTCAAGGTTTAATGAATTTAGGGCTATGCAAGATGTGCTTTGTTAAAAATGTGTTTGCAAGCAGTACGCTTGGTAGAAGTCATCACCGTTCTCCGTTCTCCATTACCCAGGGACACAATGCACTGCAGAAGGCCACAGGGACCTCTGCCCAAGAAAGCCTGGGTATTGTCCAAGGTTTCCCCGCACTGAGACAGCCTAAGATATGGCCTCGTGGGAAGGGAAAGACCTGACTGTCCCCCAGCCCGACACCTGTAAAGGGTCTGTGCTGAGGAGGATCAGTGAAAGAGGAAGTCCTCTTTGCATCTGAGATAAAAGGAAAGCATCTGTCTCCTGCTCGTCCCTGGGAATGGAATGTCCTGGTGTAAAACCCGATCGTACATTCTATTTACTGAGATAGGAGAAACCGCCTTATGGCTGGAGGTGAGACATGCTGGCGGCAATACTGCTCTGCTACTCTTTACTGCACTGAGATGTTTGTGTAAAGTTAAAAATAAATCTGGCCTACGTGCACATCCAAGCACAGCACCTTTCCTTAAACTTATTTATGACAGAGTCCTTTGCTCACATGTTTTCCTGCTGACCCTCTCTGCACCATTACCCTTAGTCCTGCCACATCCCCCTCACTGAGAGAGTAGAGATAGTGATCAATAAATACTGAGGAAACTCAGGGACCAGTGCCAGTGCAGGTCCTTACTTGGTGAGTGCCAGTCCCCTGGGCCCACTTTTCTTCCTCTATACTTCGTCTCTGTGTCTTATTTCTTTTCTCAGTCTCTGGTCTCCACCTTGCGAGAAATACCCACAGGTGTGGAGGGGCAGGCCCCCTTCATATTGTTATAGAGAATAATAATTATTGCTGTTGTTATTGTATTCATAGCATCTGTGGCTGGGTGCAGTGGCACATGCTTGTAATCCCAGCACTTTGGGAGGCTGAGGTGGGAAGATCACTTGAAGCCAGAAGTTCAAGACTAGCCTGAGCAACGTAGCATGACCCTATCTCTATAAAAAAGGTTTTTAAACAAAATTAGCCAGGCACAGTAGCATATGCCTGTAGTCCCAGCTATTTGGCAGGCTGAGGCAGGAGGATCACTTGAGCCCAGGAGTTTGAGGCTGCAGTGAGCTATGGTGGCACCATTGCACACCAGCCTGGGTGAGAGAATGAGACCCCAACTCTTAGAAAAGAAAAGCATCTGCGTAAAGACCCTTCAGGCTTAAACTCCTTCAGGAAGCCCTTCCTGTCCCCCTAGATCTGTGTGGCCCTGGCCCTGACTCTGGGCTCCCTCAGCTCCCACAGATTCCCCCATCCCTGCCGTGACCCCTCTGGCTAGGCCTCCCCATCCTGCCCAGATAGTTCCTGGGCTGTCCTGTATGGGCCTTCGTTCCTCTGGACATTGAACTCTTTGAGGGCGAGACCCAGGGCTGGCCTCACCATTCTGTGCTCTCTGCACCACCCAGTATCCCAAAAGGCAACAAAATCTATTTATAGAAAAGGCGAGTCAATGTAAATGAGGTGACATTGCACCTGCAGTTCTTAGCGCAATACTTGGCTCCTAACGAAGACTTTTTAAAGTGGTTGCTTTTATGTTAACAAGGGTGAATGTTTATAAGGACCTCCTGTCCCAGGCCTGGCGCCAAATGCCGAACATGTGAAGATGTATCACTGAATTCCCACGGCACTCCTATATCACTGTTTATTACCCCCACTTTACAGATGAGAAGACTGGGGCTCAGGAAGGCAGCGCTGCTTGCTCAGGGTCTTCCCACGCCGGGAAAAGGCACGGCAGGGAGTGAGGCAAGCCCCTTGGCCCTGGCAGCCATTCCCCTAGATCCCCCGCCTCCCACCCCATCAGGAAAGCCCCCCACCTATGGCTCTGCACTTGAAGGTCTCGGGGTCGAGGTGGCGGAGCTGCATATGGCTCAGGGCGGCGGGGCCCGCACAGGCGCCGGTCCCCACGCTGGCGTTCACGGTGGGCATCCACTGCAGGAGCCAGAGGACGCGGCAGTCACACTGGAACGGGTTCCCACGGAGGTCCCTGGGGCAAGAGGCCGGGGAGGGGCTGCGACCCCGCTTCCACACCCTGGGGGCCATGCTCCTGCCCGACCCCAGGCAAGTGTCCCCAGAGATGGGGCTCCATAGTGGTGAGAAAAATACATAAGAACAACTGCAGCCAAATGCAAGCACGCCAACCAGAAGTGGGCATGGATGCCCCTATGACACAAACATTCCCCAACCCCCACATTCCCAGCCCCCATGAGCCTCACACGTGAGTAAGGGTCTCCAGGCCTCGGAACAGGAATCTGGGGAGGGCCTCCAGGTGGTTATTGGCCAGGCTTCTGGTGGAGGAAGAGAAGGCACCGTCAGCAGCCACGAGGATACCCTGTGTCCCCTGGGGGGTGGAGTGTGGGTGCCTTTCATGGAGGGCTGGGGCAGTGGAGGCACGCACAGGTGTGTAAGCGAGCGAAGTCCTCTGAGGGCATTCTTAGAGATGGAGCCAATCTCATTGTCCTCGATGAAGCTGTGGAGGGAAGCTGGGGTCAGGGGGAGGCCCACTGAGCTTCAGGGAACGCACCCCATGAAAGCCATAGGCCCACTGGAAGGTGCTGAATTCTCTTCCAATACCATGGACAATCCCAAGGAAAGCCTCTCAAAAACCTCTCCTTGCCAAAGTCCCAGCCGTCAATTCTAGAAGCCACGAAACTGGCCCCATAGTCAATGCCAGTTTCACTGTGAACATTGCCCTGCCGCCACCAGCACAATCACCATCACCAGTGCTAACACCCAAATCACCACCAACACCTCCAGCATCATTAGGAATGATCAACACCAATGCCAGCATCCCCAACACCCATGTCTTTATCACCGTCATCAATCCCAGGACCAATAACTGCCATTATCCCCAACACCATACCCTGCCACCACCATCACCACCACCAGTGCTAGCACCCAGACCACCACATTACCTCCAGCATCATCCGTAATGACCAACCCAATGCCAGCATCCCCAACACCCATGTCTGTATTACCATTATCAAACCCAGGACCAGTAACTGCTGTTATCCCCAACATTATACCTTGCCACTACCATCACCAACACTAGCATCATTGTCACCAATAACAATGTCACCACCCACTCCCATCAACACCAACACCCATATAATCATTACCAAACTCCACACCAACAACACCGGTAATCATCACCAACAGTACAACCTTCATGATCAACACCAAAAAGATTGCCACCCTCATCTCCAATGCTGCACTATCACACACATCAGCATGAGCACCACCAACACTGCCAACACCAACACTGCCAACACCAACAACCTCTCCCTTATACCCAAGACGCACACATTCGCCCACCACCGGTACTACCGCTGCCAGCGTTTCCATAAATACCAACACCTTCACCATCATCACCAACCCAGTACCAACAACATTGCCATTCATACCAACCCCAACATCCTACCCACAGCCATCACCAACGTCAACACCAATACTGTAATGGTCCACCCCACAACATTGATAATGATCACAGACACAAGCCCCAAGAACTTCATCATCAATTTCATCCAGAGCATCATCACCACTGGGGCTACCATTTTTACCAACATCATCCCCACTCCATCATCATCAGTAATGCCACCAACCCCACGTCAACAGCAGCAACAGGGTCATCACCACTGCCATTATCATCAACACCATGACCAACATAAACGCCAGCACTGTCATGCTGTCACTGCCACCGCTGCCACCATCACCACCGCTACCCAATCCCACAGTATCACCACCACTACCTAATTCAGAGTTATTTCCTGGTCATTTGAAACGTCTCTTGTCTCTGACTTCTTTACACCCTCCCTGGGCTCCCATGAGTCAGGTAGAGCCAGAACCAGGCTCTGGTTAACTGGGCTCTTTGTAGATCTTGAAGCAGAGAAATGAGGTGATAATCAACACTGATAAGCAACATTAACACCAGCCCTGAGAACTTTTTCAGTATCACCCAAATCATCACCACCATTGGGTTCACCATTTTTATCAACATCATCCCACCATGATGTCCAAACACCTTCTCCTCAGGGCCACAGCTCCCATCTCCCCCTACCCTGGGAGCCACAGAAGGGTCCTTCCTTCTCCCAGGCCCACCTGCCTCCATCCCCTGGCCTCACTCACAGGTACTGCAGGTGGGACAGGCCCGCAAACGCATCATCCTCAATCACGGAGAAAGAGTTGGAGGTGAAGAGGCTGGCAAGGGGGCAAGAAAAAAATTTTCCCGGAGTTGCGGGCTCCATCTGACATTTTAACCCTGGCCTCCACCCTCAGCCCACACAGGCATGGGCACGCAGGTGTGAGTATGTGCGTGGACACAAATGCTTTTGCACGCACGTGTGCACACACCCCCACACACGTGCATGAACACCCACCTAACATCTGTGTGAGCATTTATTCCCACACATGTGCATGACCGCCCACTCCCTTTTGCTGGTTGTCGGCCCAGCCAGGCCCCACTCACAGCAGGTGCAGAGACGGAATTCTCAGGAAGCTGCCGGCTTTCAGCTGGGTGACTCCAGTCCTGACGAATGAGCTGGGGATGTGGGCAGTGGTAGGTGAGGGGGACACCACAGCAATGCTCCAGTCCCAAACCAGAGCCTTCTGCCATCCAGGAGACCCCAGCGTGCCACCCTGACCCTGGGTGTGTCTCCCCTGCATGCCAGAGGAGGCAGGCATTTGCCCTCCTGGCTTGACAAGGACCCTGACAGCACTCAACCCTCTTCCTGGGCCCCAGATGCTGTTCCTGCCCTCTGGGGTTTCCCTCTGCTCCCTCCCAGACGCCAGCACTCCTCTTCATGGCATCCCGACAGCCTTTGCTGCCCATCTCCTGAGATCCTGATGGGCCCCTGTTTCCCTGGGGACTCAGCACCACATCCTGACCTCTGGGGTCCCAGGACTTCCATCCCCACCTTTGGGTGTGCAGAGGGCTGGACACTCACAGTGACAGCAGGTTTGGAGAGAAGCTGACAGGCAGGTCCGGGGATCCCTCACACAGGGCGCTGTCTTTGGAGCAGGAACAGCGCAAGGGACACTTTCCCTTTGGGGGCCTCCAGGCCACCACCACCCCCGCCCCGGCCAGCAGCAGCAGCAGAATGCCTGCCCCTCCCATGCCCCCACCCCCGCGCTGAGGCACCCGCTTCTCCCGGCCCACCCAGCTCAGCCTGGGCCACTATGTCTCCTCCTCCACCAGGCCGCCCTCCATCCGCCTGCTGGCACGCTTGGCCCTGGCTTCTCTCTCCTCTTCTCCGTCTTTCCTTCAGTCGGCCTTCCTCCCTGTTCGTATCTCTTTGGTGTCTAATTTTCTGTTTCTCTTTCTCCCTGTCCTTCTGTCTCTGTATTTCTGACTCTGCGTGTTAGTCTGTTTCTATTTCTGTCTTTGTCTCTCTTTCTGTGCGTTTCTCTTTTTCTGTGTTGCTGTCAGTCTTTCAGGCTTTGGGTAGCTGTCTGTCTGTTGGCCTCTATGTGTGTGAGCGTATGTGAGTGTGTGCGTCCCGCTGCCTGGTGTCTTGATTTCTTGTCTCCTTCCCCCTCCTTCCAGCTCCCTGCCTGTAGTTTCTTTGCCTCCTCCCACGTCCCTTCTCCCTGAAGGTTTGGGAAAGGGGTTCACTGGACACCCGATGCACCCGGCAGAGTAGGGTGGGAAGGAGGAGGGGGTCAGAGGCCATGAGAAGGTCGGCCTTGGGGAAGGGACTGGGCAGCCCCACAGGAGGGGGAGGGGCCACCAAGGGCTGGAGCCGTCCCACCACTCACGCCAGCCCCCTCCCCAGATTCCCCACTCAACCCTATTGCGGGAGCAGGAGGACGATGTCACCAGGGTGGGGACCGGATGGCTCTGCAGACTGGAGCGGGGTGGGAGGAGAGGCCCCTGGGGGCTGGGGACATCCCTTCCTGGCCACTCTCCGCCAGCCCCCTCCCCTGGCTCCGGGAGGGTGCATTGGGCGCTGTCAGTGGGGCCAGTTCAGGTCCAGCTGCTCCCTCTGGTGGTCACACTCGGCAGGACCTCTGCCCTGCCCCAAGCCCACAGCCTCCCTCCCCTACTCCGAAATTAACCCTCGAGTGCCCAACACCCACTGGGGGGTGGCACCAACCCGAGGACATAATGATGATGATGACAATGATGATGAAGATGATGATGATGGTGAAGAAGATGATGATGATGA
>NW_012102454.1:550613-551287 GCF_000951045.1 Mandrillus leucophaeus | reverse complement strand
GTGTGTGTGTGTGTGTGCGTGTGTGTGTTCACAACCCTGTCCTCCACAGTCCTCCTGGCCTCTCCAGCCTGCCTGCTGGCTGCCTGTTGCTCCTCCATCTGAACTGAGAGAGTTAACCTAGCGGGCCAGGGCGGTCTGGGCTGGGGGCCGCCCCCTGGCCCCCCTCCAGCCCCAGCTCCAGTTACAGCTGCTGGTTGGGGAGGGCAAGGGTGGGGTGGGGCTGGGAGGGGAGCCTGTTGGGGGCGGCGCGTCCAGCTCTGGGCCAGGGGGTCCAAAGTGCTCAGCCCCCGGGGCACAGCAGGACGTTTGGGGGCCTTCTTTCAGCAGGGGACAGCCCGATTGGGGTGAGCGTCCCCCACTCCTTCCCTCCAGGCCTCACCCCTGGTCTGGCTGGGCCGCCTATTTTGGGAGCAGTAGTGGCCAGCCCGAGGCTTCCCAGGCAGGCCAACCTAAGAGGGAGGGAGTGTGGTTGGGGCAGTGGGTTCTGCAGGGTGGGATGTGGGCGACTCCTCCCTGCCCTGCTGGTGCGTGTGCACCCTGGCAGGGTGTGGAATTCGGACACACACATGTGTAGGGCTGGTTGCGTCACTGTGTGGGGGCACCGGAGGCCCAGAGGAGGAGTACTGGATGCCTGACGGTGTTTACACCCCACGTCCTGCTCCAACCAGAAGTTT
>NW_012102454.1:544128-545713 GCF_000951045.1 Mandrillus leucophaeus | reverse complement strand
GACTCACCCTGTGATTGCGGAATGCATGCAGGCTCTCTCGACTCTGACGCCCACACCCAGAAGCCTCGTTGGAGGATAAGGGGGCTTAACAGCTTGGAGGTCATGCCGATCTGGGTTGCAGGCCCAGTCCTGTGTGGCCTCAGTTTTCCCATCTGTAAAATGGGGACAATCGTGGCACCCACTTCCCAGTTGTGGAGAGGACTCAGGTGATGGAGGCAACTCATTCTTTTGGGGTTCAGCACAAGGTGGGCATCCCTCAGTGGTCGGCAGGCTTGGGGGTGGGCTCCGGATCCAGGTCCTAGAGGAGCAGACCCCAGCAGCTTGTGGTTTGAGCCATGCCCTTCAGCTGTTGGTTTCCTCTGCTGACTCTCAGGTATGATAAACAAAGTCCCTGAAAGTGAAGTTGGAGAGTTGAGTGCCAGGGACACAGAGGGATTGGAACCCACTCTCATAGAGTGCCTAGCCCAGCGGTTCAGTTCACAAGGAGGAGGATGACAAGGACAATAATAATGGGCCAAGCACAGTGGCTCATGTCTATAATCCCACACGTTGGCAGGCTGAAGTGGGAGGATCGCTTGAGGCCAGGAGTTCAAGACAACATAGTGGGCAACATAGTGAAACCCCGACCGTACAAAAAATAACAAAATTAGCCAGGCATGGTGTCGCACGCCTGTAGTCCCAGTTACTCAGGAAGCTGAGGTGGGAGAATAACTTGAGCCCATGAGTTTGAGGCTACAGTGAGCTATGATCGTGCCATTGCACTTCAACCTGGTTGACAGAGCAAGACCAGGTCTCAAACAAACAAAAAATGAAGTTAATGATAAGACAATGTCAAGTTCAGAGACCTCTGAGCACTGTCCAGGATTATACATGTGATCTTAGTGATTTTTCCATTTCGGAGCATGTGAAAATGAGGCACAGAGCTGCTCAAGTTCACACAACCAGGAGTGCAGTACCCAGGCCTGATTCCAGGTTTCCCCGTCACCAGGACCTGTAAACCTGGCCTGCCCATGGGGACGCCAGGTGTGTTGTCCCCGACAAGAGCTCAGGGGAAGGAAAGCGTGGGGTTAAATACAGATCTGTGGTTTTGGAATGTGTGAACATGCAAGTGTGTCAACCTGTGCGTCTGTCACCGTGGCCAGCCATGTGCCTGTTTGCCCAAGCATAGGGTGTGAACCAGTGTATGTGTTTCTGCTTTTGTGGGTATGTGTGAGAGTGGCGGGTTGTCCTCAATGGTGTTTCTGCTTGTGTATCTGTGCCCATGGAAATCTGTCTGTGTGTGCACAAGCTTGTTGGCCTTCCTATCTTTGGGACTGTGTAGGAGTGCTGGCAGCATGTCTGTACCTTTGGTTTTGTTTCGTTTTGTTTTTGTTTTTGAGACAGAGTCTCGTGCTGTCACCCAGGCTAGAGTGATCTCAGCTCACTGCAACTTCCGCCTCCCGGGCTCAAGTGAGTTTCCTGCCTCAGCCTCCAGAGTAGCCATGATTACAGGCATGTGCCACCATGCCTGGCTAATTTTAATTTTTTTAGTAGAGATGAGGTTTCACCAGGTTGGCCAGGCTGGTGTTGAACTCCTGGCCTCAAG
>NW_012102454.1:536516-538763 GCF_000951045.1 Mandrillus leucophaeus | reverse complement strand
CAGGCCAACCTAAGAGGGAGGGAGTGTGGTTGGGGCAGTGGGTTCTGCAGGGTGGGATGTGGGCGACTCCTCCCTGCCCTGCTGGTGCGTGTGCACCCTGGCAGGGTGTGGAATTCGGACACACACATGTGTAGGGCTGGTTGCGTCACTGTGTGGGGGCACCGGAGGCCCAGAGGAGGAGTACTGGATGCCTGACGGTGTTTACACCCCACGTCCTGCTCCAACCAGAAGTTTGGGGAGAGGTTGTTGTTCATGTCCATTCTGGCCCCAGTGTGTGTGTGTGTGTGTGTGTGTGTGTGCGCGCGCGCGCGTGCGCGCGCATCCCTGCCCCAGCAGTGTCTTCTCTCTCTCAGGCCCACTGGCCTGGGCCTCATGTCACTTGCCTGACATCCGATTGTGAAAGATGTCACCCAGAGGCAGGCAGAAGGGCTGTCTTTTCCTTTCCTCGTTGCTGCCCAGGGAGGAGACAGGGTGGCCTTTCCCACAGGGGCAGCCTGTGGCGATGTGGCAGCTGGGCCTCACCCGGGCAGGGCTGTGCGTGACCCCCTGAGTGGGGGAAGGCAGGCTGTTGCCATGGTGGCCTGAGCGAGCCGAATTCCTCCAGGGTGAAGTGGGAGATATTTATACCCGGGGTCAGGCTGGGAGCCGGCAGGCGGAGAGGGCAGGGAGCTGGGATTTCGCGGGGCACAGTGAGGCCGGGCGTGTAGGCAGGTGGGACTTGGGCGTGCCCCGCTGTCTCCTGCTCCGTGTTTGTGTGAGACAGCGCCTCCTCTGCCCTGCCAGGGTAGGTCTGGGGATCGGTGGCCTGCTGTGGGAGGTGGAGGCCCGAGGGAGGCCCCCAGGGACTGTGTGTCTCACCCCTGTCCCTGCTACATTGTGTTGTTGTGTGAACCCATCGTGGAGGTTGTTTTGGTGACACTGTGTCCCCACGAAGCTGGGGATACCCCTGTTTCTGGGAGCCACCAAGCTAGAGGATGAATGCTTCGGTGATTCAGTCCCCAGACTATCTCTGACTTAATCCCTTGGGTTCAAGCCCTATGTGGGAGAGCAAGGGCACACACTGCCTAACCTGTTGTGTCCCCCTCAGGACAATGGCGTCTCTTGGCCACATCTTGGTTTTCTGTGTGAGTCTCATCACCATGGCCAAGGCAGGTGAGTGCAGGGGAGGCTGCCCGCTACCCACCTCAGCCCCAGGGGTGGCGGCGGGGACTGAAACCCCAAGAAAGAACCAAGTTGGAGACCGCAACCTAGACTGAGTCGACTGGGGTACCAAGAAGTTTGAGGGTCTCCACGTGGGGTCCAGTCACAGGCTGGCATTTGGGGGAAGGGAGAGGAAGCCCCGGATCAGGCAGGGTGGGGTGGGATGGGGCTGAATCCCTGGTGGGATAACTGGGTCACAGGCAGCCTGCCATGAATCAGGGAGCTGGGGCAGTTAGGTGCCCCCTGCCCCATCTGGGACAGTGCAGGGGGGCAGCTGGGACCCAGAGAGGGTGGGCAGCCTGCCTAGACACCCTCAGACTCTCAGCCCAGCAAAGCAGAGCCCCCAGTGGTCTCCTTATGCCCCTCCCTGTCCAGGACCCCAGGAAGCATTCAACCCCTGATTTCTCTCTTTCCAGAAAGTCCAAAGGAGCAAGACCCGTTCACTTATGGTGAGTGGGGGGTCTAATTCTGAGAGTTTTGGGGGAGATCCTGGCTTTGCTGGTCCTTTGATTCACCCTCCTCCAGAGTCCCAGTATGAAATCTCTGTCATTCTCCTTCCCTCTATTTTGTCCTTCCTTTCTGATTCCACCTGTCTGCGTCTTTCCCTGTCTGTGTCTCTCTGTGTCACTGTCTATGTGATACCTCTCTGGTTCTCTTTCTCTTGCCTGGGTCTCTCTCAGCATCTCGTGGCCCATCCTCTGCTTTTTCCCATCTTCTCTCCCCCTGTCCCCCTCCTCCCTGCCCCCTCCCTCCCTTTCCTATATACCTCTCTCCTCTCCCTGGTCCCCCACTTTCCTCCTCCCATATCTGCTCCCCCTTAATTGATCTTATTTCCCCGCTTCTCCCTGCTGGTCCTTTCTCCCTGTTCCCTCCTCCCCAATTTACCCCTCTCCTATTCTCCCTCCTCTCCTCCGGGCCCTCACCTTCCCTGCTCTGCTGCTCACAGACTACCAGTCCCTGCGGATCGGAGGCCTCATCATCGCCGGGATCCTCTTCATCCTGGGCATCCTCATTGTGCTCAGTGAGTGCCCCTAGCCCCCGCCCTCT
>NW_012102454.1:534297-535571 GCF_000951045.1 Mandrillus leucophaeus | reverse complement strand
TTCTTCAGCATCTACTCTGAGCCTGGCCTTGTCCTAAAAGCTCATCTATTAACTCATTCTGATCTTGCCAAAGCCCTCTGAAGTTGGTGCTGTTATCACCACCACTTTACAGCTGGAGGAAGTGGAGACAGGTCAGGGAACCTGAACTCCACGTTACCCAGCTGAGGGCACAGCCAGGATTCAAACCCAGGCATCCAGCCCCAGGGCTGCTCCAGGTTATTTTGCATTCTTTCTTTGGAGATGAGAGTTCATGGATAGATGGATAATTGGTTGTTTTAATCTGGACTAAGCTTTCAGTCATTTGGATAGATTCTGTCCACTAAATAAGAAAAATAAGTAAGTGACACTTGTTAGCTAACATGAAATAGTAGTAATGTTTATACTCACTCAGCCTTCACAGCCACCCTGTGAGATGGGCAGTACTGCTATCCTTGCTTTACAGATGGGGAAACTAAGGCACAGGGCAGTTATGTGATTAGTTTCCTGGCTCTGTTCAGCTCTAAACCTAACCCCTAGGCTGTACCACCTCATCACCTGAGGCCGTGACTCACCCTGTGATTGCGGAATGCATGCAGGCTCTCTCGACTCTGACGCCCACACCCAGAAGCCTCGTTGGAGGATAAGGGGGCTTAACAGCTTGGAGGTCATGCCGATCTGGGTTGCAGGCCCAGTCCTGTGTGGCCTCAGTTTTCCCATCTGTAAAATGGGGACAATCGTGGCACCCACTTCCCAGTTGTGGAGAGGACTCAGGTGATGGAGGCAACTCATTCTTTTGGGGTTCAGCACAAGGTGGGCATCCCTCAGTGGTCGGCAGGCTTGGGGGTGGGCTCCGGATCCAGGTCCTAGAGGAGCAGACCCCAGCAGCTTGTGGTTTGAGCCATGCCCTTCAGCTGTTGGTTTCCTCTGCTGACTCTCAGGTATGATAAACAAAGTCCCTGAAAGTGAAGTTGGAGAGTTGAGTGCCAGGGACACAGAGGGATTGGAACCCACTCTCATAGAGTGCCTAGCCCAGCGGTTCAGTTCACAAGGAGGAGGATGACAAGGACAATAATAATGGGCCAAGCACAGTGGCTCATGTCTATAATCCCACACGTTGGCAGGCTGAAGTGGGAGGATCGCTTGAGGCCAGGAGTTCAAGACAACATAGTGGGCAACATAGTGAAACCCCGACCGTACAAAAAATAACAAAATTAGCCAGGCATGGTGTCGCACGCCTGTAGTCCCAGTTACTCAGGAAGCTGAGGTGGGAGAATAACTTGAGCCCATGAGTTTGA
>NW_012102454.1:528094-529722 GCF_000951045.1 Mandrillus leucophaeus | reverse complement strand
CTCAGCCTCTCCTACTTCTCCACGCCCACAGGCAGAAGATGCCGGTGCAAGTTCAACCAGCAGCAGAGGTAAAACGCCCCTCCCCGCCCTCCTTCGCCCGCTCCTGCTCTGAAGTGCGCCGCAGGTGAGGCGGGGAGTCCGCCTGACCCGCAGCCCGCTTCCCATCAGCGACTATGTATTAAGCACCTACTATGTACCACGGCCCAAGCCAGGCCCTGGGACCAAGCGAGAAAAAAACCTACCGCCCTTCCTGGCCGAGCTCCCAGCCTAGTGGAGGCGGTGGCCGTGGGTTCCAACAGCCCCACAGATAGAAAAATCACAAAGCGTGATAACACAAAGTGCAGGAAAGAAAGAACGGCGGTGAAATGAGATCATCTCACACGCGGCCCAGTTTAGCTTAGAGTCCTGTTCCTAGCTCTTTGATTCCTCTTCAAATAAAATGTTAAAGCATGGACAATGTGTGAATATGTTAGAACAATTATAGATATTATCATAAGCAGTAGCTAATATTTATTGGGTGTATACCACGTGTCAGATACGGTTTCACTTCCTCTGGGAGGGAGGTGCTGTTATTAAGCCCATTTTACAGATAAAGAAACTGAGACACAGGGAGGTAAAGTCACTTTGTTCAAGATCATTCAAGTGGAAGATGGGGGGTTCTGGGTTTCCAATCCAGGCCATCTCATGACAGTCTGCCAAGTCCCCTTGACTACCCCTCCCTTACCAACTTCACATCCCTGCCCCCAAATCCGCGGAGGTACTCACTGTTAACCGGCTTGGCAGCCCCCTGCAAAGCACTTAAGCTGCTCCTGGGTGCTTCTTATTTCTGGCGGACCCCGAGCCTGTTCTTCGTCCATATCTGCGCCTCGTTACACCAGTCTGGGAAAGGAGGCTTGTACTGGGGGTTCCTAGAAGGGCAGCCTCTCCCCCTTTCCATCCCGAAGTCCCTCTGCCTCTGTCTTCCCAGGACTGGGGAACCCGATGAAGAGGAGGGAACTTTCCGCAGCTCCATCCGCCGTGAGTCTGGGGAGACTGCGGGTATTTTGGGGAGAGGGCTGGTTCCAAGGACCCCTTTTCCTGGCCCTCCCCGGCTGCGTAGAGGGAGGGGCTGGATCTGAAAGCGGAGGGCGGGGAGTTGCCCCGCCTGCCCAGGAGCTGGGGATGCCCCTCCTGATGACCCCCGATCTCCGTGTTCCCCCCAGGTCTGTCCACCCGCAGGCGGTAGAAACACCTGGCGCGATGGAATCCGGCCAGGTGCTGCAGCTCTGACACGGCGGTGGGAGGGAAGGAGGGAGGAAGGAAAGGCGGGAGAGGGAGGGGGCCAAGTGCCAGGGTTGGAGGGCGGCGAGGGGTGGTGCTGGACTTCCCCCCTCGCCTTTCACTCACCCTTTTCACCCCACAGGACTCCCCTGGCACCTGACGTCTCCCACGCTCCACCTGCGCGCCCACCGCCCCCTCCGCCGCCCCTTCCCCAGCCCTGCCCCGGCAGACTCCCTCTGCCGCCCAGACTTCCAATAAAACGTGCGTTCCTCTCGACAGCACTTTGTCGGTCTCGGTCCCTCAGCGCGAAAGCCCAGCGCCCCTGGGCCCCAGCAGGGGGCGCCCCACCCTAGAGGAAGGGGCGGGGA
>NW_012102454.1:523520-527916 GCF_000951045.1 Mandrillus leucophaeus | reverse complement strand
GGGCTCCCCCCAGCTCCCCCCCATATCGGTCCGTCCTGCTTCCAGCTGCTGCAGCGCGCCTTCGCCGCCAAAGCATCCAGCAGCCCCCTGCTCCGGCCCAGCATGGCGACCCCGACCCAGACCCCTACAAAGGGTGAGCGTCGTCTGGGGAGGGGGTTGCAGGGGGGCTCCGGGATCTGAGAGCCTAGGAGAGAGGGTGTCGGGAGATTCCAGCAATGGTAAGGCAGGGGAGTGGGGGGAGGGAGGTCTGCTCCTTCTGTGGGCGGAGGCCCCTGTAATGCAGCCCCCCGATCGCCCCTCCGGGTCTCTGGGACACCCCCTCCCCGGCGGGTGTCCTGTGCCAGACCTGCGGTTGGAGAGTGGCAGTCCCGGGAGAAGGGATGCTCGGACAGGTCGCTATGGCAACCGGGTGGCTGGTCCCGCACCGTGGTGGTAGCAGACGGGAAGAGATGAGCTTGCAGGGTGGGAGCGGGTGGGTCTGCGGCCAGAGACGTTCTGGAAGATTTCAGGGTCCCTGGGGTGGGCAAGGGAACGGGAGGAGGTTCATGTCCCTCTTCTTTCCAGTGCTGTCTCCTAGGGTGTGTGTTTCCTGAAACCCTTGACAGCCAGGCTCAGAGGAAAGGAGTGAGAGCTGAAGGAAGAGACAGCGAGAAGGGATATAGCAAGAGATGGACAGGGAGAACCTGGAAGAGACAGAGACCGAGAGGCAGGAGATCCAGAGTCACAGATACAAAGACCCAGGAAGACAAATAGATGGACTCAGAGAGATTCCCAGTGGAGGCGAGTGGCAAAGAACGGTAGACAGAGATGCAGAGAGAGAGAGAGAAAATGAGAGCCTGGGAGATAGCGGGAATGAGACTGCTATGGAGAGAGAAGCAGAGAGACGAAGGGAGAGAGACGGACCCATGGGGAAAGAGGGGAATAGAAAGAGAAGGAAGCAGTGTGGGGTGGGGCCCAAACCACTGCAGTGAACCCCCATGGATGGGAATGGGGTGATGGGACCCTCCTTCCCAGCCCACAGCAGGGGTGTTTTCCAATCCCAGAGGTGTACCTGGGTATGCACCTAACTGCCCCTACTGCCCCCATCCAGCCGCACACTGATTTCCATTCCACACCCATTAACCCAGTTATGCACCCAGTTGAACACCCACTTCCACCATTGCCCCCTAATAGCCCCCATTGCTAAGCCTGCTTCTGCAGAGGAGCAAGGCACAGACTGCTTCAAGAGGGAGCGGGTGCCCAGCTAGGGTCTCCAGCACTGAGGGCAGGGGATGGACCAGGGGTGTTGAGAAGCCCCTGGCCGTGAAGGGAACCCCAATTCCACTTGGATGACTCCCTCCCTTCCGTGCTTCCCAGAAGGCGGGGGCTGCTGCACTGAGCCATATCTGCAGAATCCGAAGCAGGGCGGGGGGTGGGGGGGGCTGCAGAGGCTGGAAGCCACCCTAGGGAGAGGGGGCAGGGCTGAGGCAGCAGGCCTGGCGGGAGCCCAGGGCTTCTTTTTGCAGAGGTGGTGGTTAACAGGATCGATGGCAGCAGACGGGCAGAGGTGGGAGGACAGACTCCTCAACCCCACCTCCTCTGCCTCCCCCTTTCCCAGTCACAGCATGAGAGGGGACCGCGGGTCTCGGGAAATCCCGGGGGAGGAAAAGCATGTTGTGCATTGCAAACTGCTTAAGGAAACTAATTAATGAATTGTTGGGGAGCGAGGGGGGAAGAAGGGAGATTGTCTCCCTCCGCCCTGCCAGAGAACGGGCGGGAGAATTAGGGGTGAACAGAAGAGGGATGCATGAGCACAGCTGGGTCCGGGTCCCTGTCCCTGAAATGGACCCTCAGCTTGGCCAGAAGCCAGTCCTGCAGGGGCAACAGCAGGAGGTGCAAAAGGAGGGGAGAGGGTCAAGATTGAAACCCGCATCTTACACAGGACCTCACAAGGGACCCCACCCAGCCTGGGATGCCGGGACCTATCACCTCTCTTCACCTCACGAGATGCCCCAGTTACCATAGCAACCACCTCCTTCCTGATATCTCCTTGGCAGCTGGCCAGGAGTAGTGCACATTCCTTTGCCTGACTCCTGGCCCCACCCTTAGCCCAGCCACGCCTGGGGGCCCAGGTTGCTGGGGCAGCAGGGACCAGAGGAGGATCTCCTGCATGGAACACCAGATTCTGGGACAGGTGCTCACCCAGTGGGCTCCTGATAACTTTGGGGAAGGGCAGGTGTGTGGAAAAGACTAGTGAGACAATCCACCTTTTGCAGCCTCCTGCAGCCTAGGACCGCCTCATAATCATTCCTTCATTCATTCATCCCAGAAAACTTAGAGAGCCTTTCATAAATGTCAGGATGAACAGCAGCGATGAGTCAAACAAATTTACTCACTCTCTGGTGGGGAAACTTACACAGAGCACAAGGGACCCTGAAGCAGTGTTTCACCATCTTGGCGCTTTTGAGTATTACGATCACAATTTTCACTTTATTCAAATATTCCTCACACTGCTATTTATTTAATTTTTTTCCTTCAAATGATTAGCTTTTTTACTTTTATTTTTTGAGACAGGGTCTCACTCTGTCACCCAGGCTGGAGTGCAATGGTACGATCACAGCTCACTGCAGCCTCAAAGTCCTGGGCTCAATCTATCCTCCCACATCAACCTCCCAAGTAGCTGGGACTACAAGGCATTCCCCGCTACACTCAGCTAATTTTTGTATTTTTTGTAGAGACAGGTTTTGCCATGTTTCCCAGGCTGGTCTCAAACTCCTGGGCTCAAGCAATTCACCTGCCTTGGCCTCCCAAAGTGCTTAGGATTACAGGCGTGGGCCACCATGCCCAACCCAGGATTAGCTTTTTAAAAACAATGAGCTTTATTTTATAGCACCATCACAACTGGAAAATTCACCGTTTTCTTCTTTCTTTTTTTTTTTTTTTGAGACGGACTCTCGCTCTGTCATCCAGGCTGGAGTGCAGTGGCACAATCTTGGCTCACTGCAACCTCTGCCTCCCGGGTTCAAGTGATTCTTCTGCCTCAGCCTTCCAAGCAGCTGGGACTACAGGGGTGCACCACCACATCCAACTAATTTTTGTATTGTTAGTACAGACGGGGTTTCACCATATTGGCCAGGCTGGTCTCGAACTCCTGACCTCGTGATCCGCCCACCTTGGCCTCCCAAAGTGCTGGGATTACAGGCATTAATCATCATGCCCAGCTGGAAAATTAGTCTTCTTTTTGCCTTAAATTGAAGGCAGCATAAGAGCAATCTGAAGCAGGTGATTTCGCTTTTGTGGGTCTGGTGTCCCCCTGGCAGGAAATGGGGATGAAGATAGCACCCATATGAAAGAGTTGCTATGAAGATTAAGAGTAAATGCACTGATAGCCGTCAGATGCTTAGCAGGGAGGCTGGAATGGAGTCAGAGCTACCCCTTGCTGGTTACATCAATAAATAAAGGAGAAAACCAAATAATGCCACAAAATTCTGCCTAGATTTTATTGCCTGCTGAAGATTCAGAGCCCAAGGCCTGTTTTCTCTTAGGTAAAGGGGGAGATTAACAAGGGTTGGAAGGTGTTGAAGATACCTCAGCACCAACCTAAGACATCCTCTTTGAAGACTGGACAGAGACCTGGGAAGGGTAAACTTATACATTGTGTGAATCATGGTCTTTCTTTGGGGCCACCTCTATCAGTCAGTTTCAGCTAGAGTATGCTGCGGTAACAAACAGGTGTTGCTTTGGGGCCACTTCTGTCAGTCAGTTTCAGCTAGAGTATGCTGCAGTAACAAATAGTACCAAAAGTCTCAGGGGTTTATGACAACCAGGTTCACTTCTCACTTAGGCTATACGTGCATCACAGGTTGACCAGTCACCAAAGAAAACCAGAGCAGTCAGCATTGTGAACATTCAGGCCATCAGGCTAGAAGTGAAACAGAGCTTTGGCCTGGAGGCCTGAATGTTCCTGAATGTTTAAACGCCCCAGCCTGGAAGTGACAATGCACTTCTACTCACAGTTCCTTGGCCAGAATTAGTCACATGGCCCTATCCAACCTCCAGGGAGCCATCCATCTCTGAGCCTGGAAGGGGGAAGAAGAGCACCCATGACATCAGGCATCATCCTGGCACCCCTCACCCTCTCCCCATGTGGCAGACAGTCTGCTGCCAAATTCTGCTCTAGGAAAGGCCAAATATGATAAGAACTGTCAGAGGCATTTGAGAGCCATTGGGATGAACTTGTTGAATGGGAAGGATGTTCTGAGCTCTCCTGCAGGGGAACGTGATTAGGACCAGGAAGGCAGGAAGTGGAGAAAAGTGAATCCAGAGGCACACACACATTTTATCCACATGTGAACATTTCTGAAATCATTATGTGTCTTCTAATGGATGGGGACATTTCACACGGTAGAGTTCCAAA
>NW_012102454.1:497029-522775 GCF_000951045.1 Mandrillus leucophaeus | reverse complement strand
GGAGAGGAGAGGAGAGGAGAGGAGAGAGGAGAGAAGAGGAGGAGTATGAATCAGCACAGCTTCTCTGTACTGGATGGAGTGTCAGGAGTGAGTGGATGACAGCAGTAGCAGCAGGTGCCTGTGGAAGCCCTCAGGTGACTGAGAAGTTTTAGGGAGTGTTTAGGGGAAGCTGAGACATTCATTGGACCACCAGTGGAAATGGGGTCTGTTTTAACCTTGTGACATCATGTGCAAGAGGGAGTGCGTCTGTGTTTTTCAGGCAATGAGTCCATAGCTTGCATCAGACCTCCACAGGGGTCCAGAACCGGGACTGCCATGTAGTTTGGGTAGGTTGTACACTGCATAGAGGATGGTGCTGACTGATGGAGTGAGTAGGAGCTGGAATCCAGCTTGGGCTATGCTCTTCCAGCCTTGCGGCCTGCCATGAAGCCACATCATCCAAACCAAGGGGTCTCTATCTGACTTCCACAAAGAAATTATTGGGCCCTCTATCTGGATCCTCAAAAATATTAAGAAATCCACTGTTAAGTTTTTTTTTTTTTCTTTCTCTTTTTCTCTGCTTCTTTCCCTCAGCTCCTGAGGAACCTGACCCATTTTACTACGGTGAGTGTTGGATTTGGGGATGGGGCTGGACTGGGGAGTGGCTGCAGGTGTTCCCACGTCGCTCCGGACATGGCTTCAGCTATGGCTACATGATATGTGCTGGGCCACTGGCCACAGGATCATATATATGGGTGTGGTTCACATCAGCTGGGTTCGTGGAGGGCAGAACCAGATGGGGGAGTGGCGGTGCCTCACCCTCTCTCTGAGCCCCCTTCAGGTCTCACCGGGATCTGGGCTGGTGCCTTTGTGTCGTCAGAGAAGCAGATGAAGGAAAATCTTAGAAGCAATGACTCTGAGGCCAGGCTGCCTGGATTTGAATCCTGCCTTATCCACTCACTAGCTGTATGGCCTTGGGCAAGTGACTTTGTCCCTCTGGGCCCTTCTGTAAACAAGGGACAGTAATAGTTCCCACCTACGAGGATTGTGGGAAAGATACGTGGCTGGTGCCATTAAATCTCCTCCATAGCATTGAAGCTCAAAAAAGTTACCCCAGGCCTGGTAGATCTGGCTCCAGTTTCCCCTCTGAACACCCTCCTGTTGCCCCCACCCCACCCCTTTGCTCATTCATACTTTTCCCCTAGGTGTCAATTTATCTCCCATCTCAGGGCCTTTGCATATGCCATGATTCTGCAGGAATGCTTCTCCTCTAGCTTTGTACACGGCTGGCTAAGGCTCCTCCTTATTCGGGCCTCAGATCAAACCTAGACTACTCTGCTGGGATAGGCCCTCCTGACTCCCTGGCAACGAAGAGCCACACCATGCCCAGCTGGAGTCGCATGACTTGTTTTGGAGGGGTTGTTTCTTTAATGCTTTATCAGAATATGAAAGTCATCTCCTTGAGGGTAGAGGCCTGGACCACTACTGGTACGAGTGAGTGCTGCATAAATTCATATCTCAACAAATACTTAGCAGGCACAGGCTCTATGCCTGGCAATGCTCCAAGCAGCTGCAGACACTGCAATGAACCACACAGACAAGAATTCAGGAATGCAAGAATTCCTGCCCTCCTCCTGACCTTCCACTCAATGGAAAAGAGACAGATACTCAAGAAAACAAAATATGAAAATTATATATTAGACAAGAATATTATTGGCCAGGTGCGGTGGCTCATGACTGTAATCCTAGTGCTTTGGGAGGCCGAGGCAGGAGGATCGCTCAAGTCCAGGAGTTTGAAGCTGCAATGAACTATCATTGTGATTTTTTTTTTTTTTTTTTTTTTGAGATAGAGTCTCACTCTGTGGCTCAGGCTGGAGTGCAATAGTGCAGTCTCGGCTCAATGCAACCCCCGCCTTCCAGGTTCAAGTGATTCTCCTGCCTCAGCCTCCCGAGTAGGTGGAACTACAGGCCCCCACACCACCACACCTGGCTAATTTTCATATTTTTAGTAGAGACAGGATTTCACCATGTTGGCTAGGCTGGTCTTGGACTCCTGACCTCAAGTGATCTGCTTGCCTTGGCCTCCCAAAGTGCTGGGATTACAGGCATGAGCCACTGTGCCCAGTTCTACAATAAAAAAAAAATTTAAAAATTAGCTGGGCATGGTGGTGTGTGCCTGTAGTCTCAGCTACTTGGGAGGCTGAGCAGGGAGGATCTCTTGGAGCCCAAGAAGTGGAGGCTGCAGTGAGCCATAATTGCACCACTGCACCCCAGCCTGGGTGACAGAGTGACACCATGTCTCTTAAAAAAAAAAAAAAAGACAAGGATATTATTAGGCAAGAATATTAGGTAAGAATAATTCCTGTGAAGTAAAGAAGGGAATGAGATTGGAAAGTGTGGAGGAGAGGATGGAAAATTCCGGACAGGACAGCCAGAGGTTTTGCTCACAGTGAAACAAAGCCCAGACATTGGTGAGGGAAGGAGCCATGTGGATATTTGGCGGAAGAGCTTTCAGGCTGCAGGAACAGCCAGTCATAGGATAGGAGAGGATAGCCCCGGGATAGGATCAGGCCGGATATACCCCAGGAACAGCGGGGAGGCCATTGTGGCTGGAGTAGGATTGATGGGGAGAGTGAGGTGGGGTGAGGTCCAAGAAGGAAAGGGACTGGATCCTATGGGACTTTGAGGGCCGTAGTGAGGACTCTGGTTTCTACCTTGAGGGCAATGGGATGAGGAGGGCTCCGAGCGGAGGAGAGCCCAGATCTGACTCAAATGTTGATGGGTCCTTGTGGCTATCAGAGGTGGGAGTGCAGGCAGGCCAGCAAGAACCTAGAGAAGGCTGCTGCAGAGGCCAGATGGGCGACCATGGTGGACAGAACCAGGGCCAGGGCGGAGGTGGCAGAGGGAGAGTATTATGTATATATCCAGGGTGGAAAGTGCAGCATGAGAGAGCAGGGGAGGAAAGCAGAGGATACAGAGGGCAAGGGGAGCTAATGGTGCCCAAGCCCACGCCCTACATCCTCACATCAGCCCCCTGAAGGAGCGTCCAGCGTGGCCCGCAGCCTCCCTGGGCGATTCTGGGCCCGTGGCTGGGCAACACAGAGCCAGGACTGAAGCTCCAGGTGGAGCCCAGGTGCTGTCCCTGCCTCGATGTCCCCCGTTATCTTCCCCAGACTACAACACGGTGCAGACTGTGGGCATGACTCTGGCAACCATCTTGTTCCTGCTGGGTATCCTCATCGTCATCAGTAAGTGTGACCCGTCCCTGGGCTGCCTGGGCCTCCGGTTCCTCTGCTGGCTTTCGTGCATATCCTACGCCCTATGTCCTGTCTTCTTGTTCTGTCTCTCTCTCTCCCAACAGGCAAGAAGGTGAAGTGCAGGAAGGCAGACTCCAGGTCTGAGAGGTCTGGCAGCAGTGGGCAGAGAGTGGGAGGGGGCCTCGGGGTACCTCCCTAGCAGACGGGCAGGATCCGCTTGGCCTGCCATGTGTTTTCCCCAAAGCCTATGGTTACTGAACCTCTTTCTACTTTTCTCTCTCATCTCTGCCTCCACAGCCCAACCTGCAAATCCTGTAAGTCCGAGCTTCCCTCTTCAGGTGAGGGTGAGAAACTGTGGTTCTGGGAGGGTTTTGGGAAGTCTTGTGGATGGACTGGGCAGGGGGGCTGCCCGCAGATATCACAGGACAATTCCCTAGGAAGCTGAGGAAATGCCGCAGATGAAAGATGCTAAACCTGGCTGGGTGCGGTGGCTCATGCCTGTAATTCCAGTACTTTGGGAGGCCGAGGTGGGCAGATCACCTGAGGTCAGGAGATTGAGACCAGCCTGGCCAACATGGTGAAACTCTGTCTCTACTGAAAATACAAAAATTAGCTGGGCATGGTGGTGCGCACCTGTAATCCCAACTACTCAGGAGACGGAGGCAGGAGAATCACCTGAACCTGGGAGGCAGAGGTTTCAGTGAGCTGAGATCGCGCCACTGCACTCCAGCCTGGGTGACAGAGTGAGACTCTGTCAAAAAAAAAAGAAAGAAAAAAAAAGAGAAAGGAAGGAAAAAAGGAAGGGAGGGAGGGAGGGAAGGAAGGAGGGAAGAAGGAAGGAAAGGAGGGAGGAAGGGAGGAAGGAAGGAAAGGAGGGAGGAAGGGAGGGAGGGAAAAGAAAGATGATGCTAAACCGTGGGGAGGCAGTGAGATGTGACATGTCCCAGAGTCCACGGAGATTCCCAGAAACAAATGCTCAAGCCTGTAAAAGCCAGGACATGCTGATTTCCCAGGAGAGGAAACTACAGGCCTGTGAAGAGAAGGGCCCCATGTGGGAGGAGCTCTGTCAGTCAGGAGGGAGAGACAGGGAGCACTGAGGAAGACGAGGAGAGGCTTTCCAGACTTGATCGTTCAGATCCAGGATGAAATAGCCAAGGAAAAGGGACAGAGGGAGGGAGGGAAGGTTTCTGAATCGTTGCATCAAAATAACAAAAAGAGAGATGAATAGAATGCAGATTTTAGAATTCACATTGGAAAAGAACATATGGGATGCAGGGAGTGTGAGGATGGAGAAGAAAGCTGGGAAGCACAGGAGGGGGTAGAGTGGAGAGGATGGAGGTGTTCGGGGAGAATGTGGGAAGGAGGAGCCCAGGAAGGAAGGGGAGGAGGATGGGAGGAGGACGGCCTGCAGGGTGGAGGAGGGAGAATGGGTATAAGCCTGGAAGGTGTAAAGGGAGAACGAGAGGGATGCAGGGCAAGCAAGCATGTCGATGAAAGATTCTGACTCCTTGGGGCTGTTAATTTTAATTATGTAAAAATATCTTGACCTGTTTTTAGTGGAAATGCAGCCTTTCCGGAGACTTGTAAAAAACCAGAAATGAGAATTTCTGTGTCTCCTATAAAGTTCTTATAACAATAACAACAAAAAAAAGCAGGAGGGGCACACGGGTTATTCAGTGGTTGAGGGGTATTTGGTGTGGAATTTGTTTCAGGTTCCTTTTTTTTTTTTTTTTTTTTTTGAGACGGAGTCTTGCTCTGTCCTCCATTGCCCAGGCTGGGGTGCAGTGGCACGATCTCAGCTTACTACAACACTGCAACCTCTGCATCCCGGGTTCAAGCGATTCTCCTGCCTCAGCCTCCCAAGTAGCTGGGACTACAGGCACACACCACCGCACCCAGCTAATTTTTATATTTTTAGCAGAGATGAGGGTTCATCGTGTTGGCCAGGCTGGTCTCAAACTCCTGACCTCAAAAGTGCTTGGATTACAGGCATGAGCCACCACGCTGGACCTGTTTCATGCTTATTTAATGAATTTTAAAACATGAACAGGGCACTTATGGATGCGTAGGGCAGCATGGGGGTTGGCCTTGTCACCTGGGGCACAAATGAAGACTTTGCACAGGTTTCTGGTCTCTCCTAGGTGAATGATGGTCTGGAGCCGGTAGGGAATGGGGGAATTCCCATTGTAGCCAAATGTTCAGGACAGGGAGTGTAGGAAAGGAGTGAGGGTGTAGGAGGAGATTGCGGATGGGAATGGGGATGGGGACTCCCTTTCTGGCAGGGGGACAGCCCCAAAAGCCCAGGTTGGGTCTGGGGCCGCCAGCCCCGTGGCAGGTGTTTCACTCCATGACAGCAGCCAGAGGTGTCCCCAAGGGAACCAGGCATTAGAGTGTGGAAGGCAAGACAGCTCCTCAGTGTTAGCTCAGGGGTGACAGTCCCTGGGGTCTGTCTGGCTTCCATGGTGCCGGGGAATGGAGAGCCAACGAGCTGTGGGGAGGGAGGCAGTTTCCACCTCTCTGGTGGCTCACGCACCCCCCCTCTCTCCCCAGCCCCTGGTGGCGGCGGCGTGTAACACCTGCCCGAGGAACCTCCGCTGCCGACCCTGTCTGAGCGCGGGAGCCTGAGGACCGGGTGGAGGCGGTGGGGACCCAGCCGCGCGCCGGGAGCGCTCCCCGGAATGAGCCGCCCCACCCACCCCAAGGCTGGAGCCGCTGCACCCTGCTGTCCCTCCCCAGGC
This sequence comes from Mandrillus leucophaeus, assembly GCF_000951045.1. Lineage (NCBI taxonomy): Eukaryota > Metazoa > Chordata > Mammalia > Primates > Cercopithecidae > Mandrillus > Mandrillus leucophaeus. The sequence goes on along the minus strand of NW_012102454.1, from coordinate 516,801 downwards.
CTTGGCAATGATGATCCCCCAAAGAGCCCGTCTGCACCCCAGACCCGGGGCCTCAGGCCTCCAGCTCCTGGGATCCGGGAGTCCATCCCGGCCCAGCCCCGCCAGCATCCCCGTGTACGGTCCCCCTGCACCTCCTTGTCTCATCCCCAAAGATCCGTCCCCCTGGGCCCTCAGTGTCCTTGTCTTGAGCTTAATAAATGTGCATTTGGTTTTTTCTCCTGTTCTGTCTGTGTGTTCTCATCTATGGGGCACGGTGTGGGTAGGGGTGCAGAACTGAACCTGGGGTAGCTCTCCCCTGCGTGCCCAGGGTTGCCCCCTCTTCCTTCTCCTCTCCCTGTGCCCCGAGTTGCCCCCCTCCAATCCCTTCTTCCTCAACACCTCCGGATTTGTCCTTTCCCTTCCTCCAGCGACCCCAGAATAGACCCCTCCCCTTTCTCCCCCTGCTTTCTCAGAGGCGTCCACTCACACTAGACCTGCCGGCCCCATCCCCGTCCCCACCCTCCCCCACCACTGTGCCCTCACCCCTGCCCCCCGTTGCCCTCAGCGGCTCCCCCTCCTGCTCCCACCCCGGGCTCTGAAGCCAGGAAACCCAAGAGGAAATGACTGAGCCCGTCTGGGTCCCCGCCCGCTCGCGCTCCCCTGGCCACACCCTCCGCTTGGACGCAGCAGCCACCGCCGCGTCCCTCTCCCCACTAGGCTGCCGGCTCAGGACCCCCAGCTCCAACGTAAGTGCCTCTCGCGCGCCACCTCCATCCGCTGCCCCTCTGCCCACGGGCCGGGCTCAGGTGGATAGGGGTTTGACCCCTTCCGCCCCTCTCTGTCCCCCATCCACGCCCACATCTCTCTGCCTCCTCTCCTGGGCTACAGTGGGCCGCTCTGCCTCGCTCCCGCCGGCCTGCCTCAGTCTCCCCAGCTGTTTGCCACCCCCCTCGGACCAGTGCTTCTCAGATCTCCCTAGCGCGCCATCCCTGCAAGGCAGCCCCTGACACCAACTCACTTTTTCCTCTGAGCGCAGGAGGCGTTACTCACTCTTCCTCCTTCCCCTCCTTGCCGACTCCTGGGCTCTGGGCCCCTGGGGGAGGGAAGAGGCCTCCTATCTACTCCTCTGCCCCAGTCCCCTCCTTGCGTCAGTCCCAGTGAGGGATAGGCGCCTGGCGGAAGGCGCAGGGAGGTGCTTCTCTGCTTCAGGGGCGCCTGCCGGCCCTTGCAGCTGCTAGGAGATCCATTTATCTGTTGCTTCTTGTTTTCTTTGGGGACCTGCAGGGGAAGGAAGCAGGGTGACTGTTTGATATCCCCACCTAAGACCCTCCCCTTTGCCCTGAGGCCAGCCGTCTGCCCTGGCAGGGGGTCCTGGAAGCCAGAGGTGTTTGCTCAGGGCAGGGAAGGGGCTGCAGGATCCCCGGGGGCTGCCAGAGGCCGGCCTCGCTGACATCATGGCTGACCCCAGCATCGCCTGGTCCCACAGATGTCGCCCTTTGGTCGCCTGTGTCTTCTCACCATCGTTGGCCTGATTCTCCCCACCAGAGGTAAGACCCGTCTGTGGCCTCCACCCTGCCCCTGAGCCCCCAGCCAGGCCAGCCCTACATGTGCTGCAGGGTGGGTGGCTGGCGTGTGTGAACGTTCTGTCCCGCCCTGTCACCCTCCCGCTGAGCCGGCACCAGGAAGTGGGGATCCCTATGGCGGGGCGACGTTACACCCTCTTTGGACACCTCAAACCCAGGTGGCTGCTTCCAGTGAGTCTGGCCAGGGCCTGTCCTGCTGAGCATCCTCCAATTTCACCTCCAAGAAGAACTCGCTGTTTGATTTGGCGGGGAGATTGGTGTCAGTTTTCTACTCAGCGGCCAGGAAACCTCGGCTCCCAAAAAAGAGGATCACTGGGTTCTGGGGCATTACACAGTTAGGCAAAGCTGTTGAGCTGGGGTTGGTCCAACGAGTTGGTGACATCTCGGCCTTGCCTGGAAAGTGTCTCCTGAAAGACAGGAACCGCGGGGGGTCATTGAGCATCCCTTCTGCATGGCAGGTGTGGTGTGTGGTGTGTGTTAGCTCAGTTAGGCTTTGCCTCTGACAGTCAGTCACACCTGTTGTCATGCCCATTTTACTGATGAGGAAACTGAGGCTCAGCGAAGGGAAGTGCGCTGTGTCAGAGGATAGTGTATGGGGGAGCTGGGAAAACAACTGTCCTGCCTGCCCCCAGAACCCAGAGTGCACGCCCCACTGAAAGCACCCTCACTTCTCCTTCATAAAATGATTTTCATACACTCATTCAGTCATTTGACAAATATTTATTGAGCACCTACTATGTGCTAGATATTCTGTGCACTGGGGAAACAACAGTGAATAAAACAAGAGGTCACACTCTAGTGGGGAGAGACAAATTAGTAAATTATATCATGTGCTAGGAGGTGCTATGTGCTTGCAGAAAAGTACAGGTAATGAGGATTGTTTAAACTGGGTGGTCAGGGAGGGCCTCACTGAGGAGGTGACATTGGGACCAACAAACACTTGAAGGAAATGAGGGAATGAGCCTTGCAGGTGTCTAGGGGCTAAGTGTTGTCTGGTGTGCTTTAAGAATAACAGGCAGGTGGGGTGGCTGGATTGGGATGAGAAGGGGCAGAGTGGGATGAAGAGAGGACAGAGAAGTGATGGGACCAGATGGAGGAGGACTTATGGGCCACTTGAGGGCTTTGCTTTTATGTAGAGCGAAGTGCAGCCAGGGCAGGGCTCTGAGCCAGGCAGGCCCTGACCTGACTCAGGTGGTCCCAGGCTCCCTCTGGCTGTAGGTGGGAACAGACTGTGGGGGCAGGGACAGGAGCAGGGAGCCCAGGGAGGAGGCTGCTGGGATGTCCAGGCTGGAGGGTACGGAGGCTGGGCAAGGGTGGGGGCAGTGGAGTTATCCAGCACTGACTACATGGTAAGCAGTGTGGGAGACTGTTTCCCTGCTCTGTGTCATTTCACCCTATTTACAGCCCTGTGCAGTAGATTCAATTATTATCCCCGCTTTGCAGATGGAGCAACTGAGGCTCAGAGAAAGGACTTTATTTGTTCCAGGTCACACAGCAAGAAAGTTGTTGGGGGCAGGATTTGAAACCAGGGTCCGGGCTGACCCTAGCACCTGGGCTCACTAGACTAAACTGACTCTCCCACCCCACAGGGATGGGCGGGGAGGGGGCCTAGAAGAAGGGTTCCCAGGCATTGGCATAGCTGAAAACCCTTTCCGAATTATGGATTGATACTGTCAAAGCTGAGTGATTCCACCAGCAGACAGGACCCCTAAGGTTTCACCAGGGAGTGGAGGGCGGGGGTGGTGAGAGGAGCAGGACCAGGCTCCCTCCTGACTTCTCATCTTTGATTCCCTAGGACAGACGTTGAAGTATACCACGTCCATTTCTTCAGCAGACCCAACTATCATGGACATTCAGGTCCCGACACCAGCCCCAGGTGAGGAAAGAGGGACATGTCTATCAAGATCCTGTCATTGCAAATAACAACAGCAACAAAAATCCCAAACTGGGACCCAACAAGGGAATTTATGGATTTATGTAACGAAAAAGTCCAGGTACAGACCTTCAGGCATGGCTTGATCTAGGTGCTCAAATGATGCTATCAGGAACCTCTCTCTACCTCTTGGGTCTGTTTTCTCTGTGTTGTCTTCATTTCCAGGAAGAGTCTCTTCTCATGGGGCCAAGATGATCCCTTGAAGCCTGGGGCTCTCATCCTGTCTGCTGAGAATCCCAGCAAGAGAATTTCCCTTCCCCAGTCCAGCAAATGTCCCAGAACTGAGTTATCTTTGGCCAGGCTCAGGTCGTATCCCTAAGCTGACCACTGTGGCCACAGGCATAGGAAGCTGATTGGCCAGGCCTGGGTTCCATGTCCAACCTCCACCAGGGCTGGTGTCAGACCTGTTGCATAAAGGGGACCAAGAGTCAGGGAAGGATGGTCCCTAAAGGAAGTTCTGGGGCTTTTTCTCAGAGCAAGGGCATTTGGGAAGCTGAGTTAAACACTTTCTTTTTAGGCAGCACTTCTCAGAGTCTTGAGAAAGCTAATTTGCAGCCAGCACCTCGAAGAAGGAGCTGTAGTGTGGCATCTGTGGGACGTAAGGTCCCAAAGAAGAGGACATATTGGTAGCACATTTCAGCAGTTAGCAAATGGCTGGATTAATTAAGCCATTTCTATTACATGAAAATTGAGTTGCTATGGGAATCTTTGGCATCTCCATCCATAGGTCTTGTCCACTTCTTTTTCTCTCTCCTGTTCTCTCCCTGACCCCTTGTTTCTGGACTCCAGACGCAGTCTACACAGAACTCCAGGCCACCCCTCCGACCCCAACCTGGCCTGCTGATGGTGAGTAGCGCAGGGGCAGGGGATGGGGACAGGACCAGGGCAAACAAAGTTTCCCCTCTTCTCTGACATTCTAGGTCTTTGGTTGCCCATTTCAGTCCCTACTCCCAGCTCTGAATGCCCTGGTTTACTTTGGGTGGGGCAGCCAGCCAACTCCATTCAATTTTTTAGAAAAAGAAAACCAAAACACTTTTGAAATTGTGAAATTAGCGTGCATATAGAAAAATACAAAACCCATAAATTTACAATGTAATGACTTACTCTAAATTGAATCCCTATGGAACTACCAACCAGGTCAAAGAGCAGAGCTTTGCAAACACCCCCAGAAAGCCTCTGTGTGCCAGTCCCATTTGTTTCTTCCTTTCATCTCTTTTTTCTCTGATCCCTTTTTTGAATTTTTTGAACAATTTTTGGATGCTTTCTTGGAGTATAATTCAAAAAGTGCTCCCGGCCAGGCACAGTGGATCACACCTATAATCCCAGTACTGTGAGAGGCCAAGGTGGATGGATCACTTGAGCTCAGGAGTTCTAGACCAGCCTGGGCAACACAGTGAGACTCCATCTTTACAGAAAAATACAAAAATTTGCCAAGTGCATTGGTGTGCTCCTCTAGTCCCAGCCACTCAAAAGGCTGAGGTGGGAGAATCACTTGAACCCGGAGGCAGAGGTTGCAGTGAGCCAAGATCTCGCCATTACACTCCAGCCTGGGCAACAGAGCGAGACCCTGTCTCAAAAAAAAAAAAAGTACTCCCCAATTTTTTCAATCGATGTTTAAAGACACAGTAGTACATAAACACATTCTACCTGGAAAGAATGAAATGATTGTAGGTAAAACTAAACCCCTTTGTCACCTCCCCTCCCCAATCCTTGTTCTCTCCCTCTGTCTCCGAGAGGTCCCCACTGTTAGTATTGGGGTAGGTCCCCAGTGATACCATATCCCATGTGTATCACCTGGAGAAAATGCACTGACTGTGTGCTGTGTTTGTGTGAGCTTAAGGAGATCGGATGATTGTTCTGCAACTTGCTTTGCTTCTTCATGCAGTGGCATGTTTGGAAGTTCTCACATCACTGCAATAAAGACTCATTTTGCTTTCTCTGCTGCCTGGTATTTCACAAGGCGCCTATGTCACAGCTCATGGAGTCACACACTTCTTGATGCACATGTTGGCCGTTTCCAGCTTTTTCTGTCTACACGCAGTGCCACAATAAGCAACCTTGTCCCTTCCTCCTTGAGCAAACGCAGTTGGAATATGTACTGACTATGTGCTGGTCATAGTTCTAAATATTTTGCGTAGGTTAACTCATTCAGCCTTCACGCAAACCCTAAGAGGCAGAAATTACCATTGTCCCCATTTTACAGACAAGGAAACAGAGGCGCTGAGTAACTGGTTCAAGGTCTCACAGCAAGTCACGGACGCAGCAGGAATCAAAGTCCAGGAATCTGGCACCAGAGCCTGTGCTTTTATCCAAAACAGTACAGGGCAAAGAACATGCATGCTTCATGTTTTAAAATTTGCCCTCCTGCCGCCCAGGCACAGTGGCTCATGCCTGACATCCCAGCACTTTTGGAGGCTGAGGCGGGTGGATCGCTTGAGCCCAGGAATTTGAGACCAGCCTGGGCAACAAAGCAAAACCTATTCTCTACAAAAAGTACAAAATGATTAGCTGGGCATGGTGGCATGTGCCTGTAGTCCCAACTACCTGGGAGGCTAAGGTGGGAGAATCACTTGAGTCCAGGAGTTCAAGGCTGCGGTGAGCTATGATTGCACCACTACACTCCAGCTCAGGCTAGAGTGAGACCCTGTCTCAAAAATAAATAAATAAATAAAAGTAAAAATAAAAGTTGCCTTCCCAAGTGGCTGTGCCCACTTCCTCACCCACCAGCAGTGTGCAGGAGAGTGTCCCCCTTCCCATCCCTACAGTGACACTTGGTATATTGACGTCTTCAGGTTTTGCCAGCCTCTTAATTTTTTTCTGAGATGGAGTTTTGCTCTTGTTGCCCAGGCTGGAGTGCAATGGCGCAATCTCGGCTCACCACAACCTCCGCCTCCCGGGTTCAAGTGATTCTCCTCCCTCAGCCTCCCGAGTAGCTGTGATTACAGGCATGAGCCACCATGCCTGGCTAATTTTGTATTTTTAGTAGAGACAGGGTTTCTCCATGTTGGTTAGGCTGGTCTTGAACTCCCGACCTCAGGTAATCTGCCCGCCTCGGCCTCCCAAAGTGCTGGGAATACAGACATGAACTACCGTGCCCGACCCCAATTCACTCTTTTTTCTTCTTCCCTCCTTGCTCTTCTGACCTGAATAGAAACACCACAACCCCAGACCCAGACCCAGACCCAGCGACCGACAGGAGTGGATGGGCCTCTAGTGACAGATCCAGAGACACACAAGAGCACCAAAACAGGTACGGCATGGGACTGAGAGCAAGAGCCTACGATTTTTATTTAATTCTCTATCTAGGTCAACATTTCCCTCAGTATATTTCTCGGTGCCCCTGTTTGGGGAATTGTTAACACATTTTAAAAAAATGTTTTTGGTTTGTGGTCAAAGTTATTTGGGGAACCCTGAGTTAAAGTTAACCATGTTTCTTTATGGCAGGACTTCTGAGAGTCTTGATTAAGCTAATTTGCAGCAAAGGATCCCCAAGGGGCAGCATGTAGTATGCAGTGTTGCCCTAACTGGTAGAACTTTCTTGCCATCAGTTCCCCTCGGAGGCTGGTGCTATAAAATGTGCCTGTGGATATTTCTTTTTTGTACATCTCCTTAATGTTAGAACAGGAGCTTTTCAGTTGCAAAATATAGAAAATTCACCTTAAACACACACACACACACACACACATACAAGACTGATTGGCTGTATAAGTTCTGGAAAGTCTAGAAGTATCCAACTTCAGGCATAGCTGGATCAAGGCGCATAAGCACTGTCATGAATGCTTTGTTCCCTCTCTTGGTTCTGTTGTCTTCATTCTCGACTAACTTCTCCCCTCTGGATGGCAGAGATGGTCCCATAGTTCTAACTTTAGTTCACATACCTGGTGGCTGGAGAACAAAATCTTTCCCATTATTTCTAGCCTGAGGCCTAGAATTGATTCTCATTGGTCCAGCTGGAGTCACATGCTCATGTCTGAACCAATGAGAGCCTGAGAAATGAGCTATTCTCATTGGTTAGGCCTGAGTCTCGTGCCTCACCGTGGGGCTAGAGAAGAGGTTCAGCCAGCCATGCCTGAACCACACAGACCAACAGTCAGGGAAGAGGGGGGTTTCCTCTGGACAAGTGAGTTAGTATTACCAGAAGGTGTGGGAAAGGAGACTGAGCTGAGATAAGGCAACAGATCGCCTCTAATGCCTGTGTGATGATCCTTGTTTGAGGGGCAGCCCCCTAACTGGAAAGTATTGTGGTGTAGGCCACTCCCAGGCTGAGAGACATGTACAGTTGTGCAGACTGGGCACTAAACAAGAGCATCACCTCTGAGGCTATGCTATTCCCTTTGTCGGTCTTTATAACTGTTCCAGTTTTCTAGTGACAGCAGTAAAGCATCTCATTCTTACAGAATCTATTAAAACAATCCTACAACAGATGGAAATAAAGTGCCTTACAGAAGGGAACTTTTCTGTTTTGCACAAAAGTGGACCTGTAGGGGGTGGGGGATAGCAGCTGTGTCCACACTTATCAACTGATAAAGCATTCTCACATCTCTGCATTAATTTACTGAGTCTTTGCTGACCTGAGTTGCTCTATGTATTGGTCCATGTTCCTCGATATATGTGACAGAAATTCATCAAGGATAAATGGCTGTCACTGCTGAGCCTCTGGGTTGCTTAGAGGCTGGGCATGAAAGCCCCCAGGCCTCTCTTCCTCCTCTATCTTTGCTTCTCTTCCACCTAGGAAGGAAATGGCTCCTTCCTATTTGAGCTTCCTAGCTCAAAGCTTCCAGGCTTCACCTAGGGTTTTAATCTGCTCAGGTTACCGTAACAAAATACCACAGACTAGATGACTTAAACAATAGGAATTAATTTCTCCCGGTTCTGGAGATGGGAAGTCCATGATCGAGGTGCCAGCAGTGTTGGTTTCTGGCGAGGGCTCCCCTTGGGTCACAGACAACCATTCTCTTGCTCTGTCTTCACCATGTCCTCTCCATGTGTGGGTGGGCTTGTGAGCTTGAGAGCAAGCTCTCTGGTGTCTTCTTATAAGGGCACTAATCCCATCATGAGGGCCCCACCCTCATGATCCTATCTAACCCTAATTACCTCCCAAAAGCCCTCGCTCCAAATACCATCACATACGGAATTCCGTGGGGCGGATAGAATTCAGTCTATAGTACCTAGCTGTCACTCAATATCCCTACTTGGGATTTCAAAGGTCTCAGGGAAGGTCACATACTTCCTTTTGTAGCCTGGGTTATAACTGGGGAAGGGAGGGCAATGTCCTCCCACAAAGAAAGGGGGAGTTATTCCAGAAGGAGGAGGGAGTGCTGAGCAAACATTAACAGCCAAGGCTGACTTTTGCTGAGAGCTTATTCATGCTGGGCACTGTGCTAAACTTTTGTATATTCAGTCATTCAATGCTTGTGATCATCCTGTGTGGTGGGAACTGTCATTACTCCCATTTTACAGGAAAGGGAACTGAGGCCCAGAAAGGTTACTCAGCTTGCCTTAGGCAATACAGCCAAGAGTGGTAGAACCAGAATTTGAGTCTAGACTGTCTTGCCCCGGGGTGCATGAGCACTGCACACCAGTATGGCTGTCCTTTGCATTCCTGTGGTCTCTGCCGTTGATCTGGCTTATGCCTTCCTCTGGGCAATGCATTCCCTGAATATCTTGTAATCCTTGGCTGCCAGTTCCTATTTAGGGTGTGGGGCACCGAGATAGTTCCAGGGAACTTGGGTTTCATGAGGGAGCTTCTCTGCCTGCTGGCTTCTTGTTGAGGCCTCAGATGTGGTGTGGTGGCACTTCTCAGTGCTGGGGGAGGCCTTTTCTTTGGAGGTACTGATTTTTTTTTTTCTTTTTTTGAGGCAGAGTCTTGCACTTTCACCCAGGCTGAAGTGCAGTGGCATGATCTCAGCTCACTGCAAGCTCCTCCTCCCTGGTTCAAAATTCTCCTGCCTCAGCCTCCCGAGTAGGTGGGACTACAGGTGCCTGCCACCACACCCGGCTAACTTTTTTTGTATTTTTAGCAGAGACGGAGTTTCACCATGTTAGCCAGGATGGTCTCAATCTCCTGACCTCATGATCCACCTGCCTCAACCTCCCAAAGTGCTGGGATTACAGGCGTGAGCCACCACGTCCAGCCCTTTTTTTTTTCTTCAAGAGAAGAATCCTTTGGTATTTTCCGTCCTGGGGGCAGAAATGATATTCAGAATAGTTTTGTTGTTGTTGTTGTTGTTTTGTTTTTGAGATGGAGTCTTGCTCTGTTGCCCAGACTGGAGTGCAGTGGTGAAATCTCGTCTCACTGCAAACTCCCCCTCCCGCGTTCAGGCAATTCTCCTGCCAGCCTCCCGCGTACCTGGGATTACAGGTGTGTGCCACCAGTCCCGGCTAATATTTGTATTTTTAGTAGATACGGGGTTTCACTGTGTTGGCCAGGCTGGTCTTGAACTCCTGGCTTCAGGTGATCTGCCCGCCTCAGTCTCCCAAAGTGCTGGGGTTACAGGCATGAGCTGCTGCACCTGGACAATATTCAGAATGTTTAAAAAGTGTCTCCAGACTATGTAGCTGGGTCAGAGTCCCTGGCAGGTGTTGCTTTTTAGTTCCTTTATCTCCTGGGTTATAGTGTGGGCCAAAAGGTCTTAGGAGAGGTGTCTGGAGTCCCTCAGGGATTGAGGCAGATCAGATAGTCATAACCAGGGGGTACATGCTTATTTCAGCATTTTAATGCCTGCCATTACTTACTGCCTCTGGTATGGAGTAGGGGGGATGCCTGACCCTGCACACCAGCTGTGTAGATGTGGGAGAGGGATTTCTTCCAGATGCAGGATCTCAGTAATATCCCTTGTTTCTGCCTCCATGGCTCACTCCTGCCCTCCACTGATGGCCACTCTCTCAGCTCATCCCACTGAAGACACCACGACGCTCTCTGAGAGACCATCCCCAAGCACAGACGTCCAGACAGACCCCCAGACCCTCAAGCCATCTGGTCAGTAATTGCCTCCCCAGACGGGAAGCAGGCTATTTTCTGTTCACTGTGTATTTCCAGCACCTGGAATACAGCCCAGCACAGAATAGTTCTCAGTAAGCACGTGATGGGAGAGTAAATGACTTCAAGTCTGGCAGAGGGTGGGCACATGATAAATGTCTGAATAGATAAATGAATGCATAAATTATTGCTGCATACAAACCACCTAAAAACTCAGTGGCTTAAAATGATAACTTTATTTAGCTCTCATTTCTGCAATTTGGAAATCTAGGGTTTGCTCAGCTGGCTGGTTCTTCTGGTTTCAGCTGGACTTACTCAAGTCTCTGAGGTCAGTTGTGGGTCAGCAGGGAGCTCTGTTTCTAGGGGCAATTTGATTCTTTCCCTGGTGATCTTATCCTCCACTTCCTGCCCAGTCAACTCCCGAGTGAATGAATGGAAATGATATGCCCATGGGTCACATAGAGAGCCCGTTCATCCATTCATTCAACAAATATTCACTGAGTACCTGTTGTGTGCTAGGCTAGGTTCTAGGGGACAGAGATAGGGTGGTGAACAAGCCAGACAAAATCTCTGCCCTCATGGAACGACTATTCTAGTGGTAAGAGAAACACAACAAGAAATAATCATAATAATTATGTATCAGTTGATTTTAACTTGCTATCAAGAAAAATAAAGTAGGGTTAGAGAGTGACTGGGGAGTACAGGTTGAATATTCCTTATCCAAAATGCTTTGGACCAGGAGTCTTTCAGATTTTGGGTTTTAGAATATTTGCATTATACTTACCAGTTCAGCATTCCTGACCCAAAAATCTGAAGTCCAAAATGTTCCAATGGGCACTTCCTTTCGGTGCCATGTCAGACTGTTACCAGAAAGGGGTCCCAATCCAGACCCCAAGAGAGGGCTCTTGGATCTTGCACCAAAAAAGAATTCAGAGTGAGTCCATAGAGTTTATTAAGAAAGTAAAGGAATAAAGAATGGCTACTCCATAGACAGAGCAGCCTATTTTTATGGTTGTTTCTTGATTATATGCTAAACAAGGGATGGATTCATGAGTTTTCTGGGAAAGGGGTGGGCAATTCCTGGAACTGAGGGTTCCTCCCCTTTTTATACTGTATAGGGTAAGTTCCTGACATTGCATGGCATTTGTAAACTGTCATGGTGCTGGTATTTTAGTGTCTTTTAGCATGCCAATGTATTATAACTAACGTATAACGAGCTGTGAGGATGACCAGAGGTCACTCTCATTGCCATCTTGGTTTTGGTGGATTTAACTGGCTTCTTTACTGCAACTTGTTTTATCAGCAAGGCCTTTATGACCTGTATCTTTTGCCGACCTCCTGTCTCATCCTATGACTAACAATGTCTAACCTCTGGGGAATACAACCCAGTAGGTCTCAGCCTTATTTTACCCTATTCGAGATGGAGTTGCTCTGGTTCAAACACCTCTGACGTGACATCAAAAAGTGTCAGATTTGGGAGCATTTTGGATTTTGGATTTGGGGATTAGGGATAGTCAACCTGTATTTCATATACAAAACCAGGGAGGGCCCCACTGGGAAGGGAGTGAAGGAGGGAGTCATGCGGATGTCTAGAGAAAGTGTGTTCCAGGCATAGGAAACAGCCAGTACAAAGGCCCTGAGGTGAGAAGGTGCCTGCATGTTCAACAGCAGGGAGGCCTGTAGGACTGGAGTGCAGGGAGTGAGGGGAATGGGGAGGAAATGAGATTAGAGGAATAATGGGAACCAGATTGCGTGCCATGGTGAGGATTTTGGTTTTTGTTCTGAGGGTACCCAGGTGTCCCCTTTCCTGACTTTGCCATTCTTATATTCACTTCACAAACCTTTGCTGAACCCTGACTTGCTCTTTGTCTGCCTCTCCAGGTTTTCATGAGGATGACCCCTTCTTCTATGGTAAGTTATCCACAGGAAGATAGGGGGGAAGGAAAGGTGAAGGCCCCTCTGACTCTACCCCTCATTTTTCTCTCTGCAGATGAACACACCCTCCGGAAACGGGGGCTGTTGGTCGCAGCTGTACTGTTCATCACAGGCATCATCATCCTCACCAGTGAGAACTGGGGTTGGGTGGGAAGGGCACCAAGACCAGGAGGGGGCTTATGACTGAGGGCTGGGTTCTCAAAGGTCCCTGGGCAATTTTGTTTTAAATGAGGTATCTATTAGCTGCATATCCATACAAACCACCACAGAATTCAGTGGTTTAAAATAATGACCATTTATTGAGCTCTCAAGACCATAGTTTGAAAATGTAGGCTGGGCTCAGCTGGATGATTCTTCTGGTCTCAACTGGATTTACTCTTGCATCTGAGTTCAGTTGTGGGTCAGCAGGAAACTCTGTTTCTGGGGCACCTTGGCTCCTTGCCTCATCATCTTATCCTTCACTAAGCTAGCCTGGGCTTGTTCACATGGTGGTGGCAGGGGTCTAAGAGACAGTGAATGCATGTAGGCTCAGAACTGGCCATTATCACTTCTGCCTCATTCCATAGGTCAAAGCAAGTCACAAGGCTGGGCTTCACTCAAGGAAATAGACTCCACCTCTTGATAGGAAGACAGGCAAAGTCACATGGCAAAGGACATGGATACTGACAGGGAGGGGTAGAGACTAAGGGCCATTTGGCAGTCAGCATACCACCCCAGCAGTCATAAGCTCACTGCACCCAGGCCCGGCAGGGAACAAGGGTTAAACAAGGCTGTGTTGGGAGGAGACACCTGAGGATTAAATGCCTCATGGAACAACCTCACCCACTCAATCCAGCAAGAATAGAGGCTTGGAGCAGCCAGAGTAACTACTCTTTTAAGAGTTTAATGTTTCTGTAAAATCTTTTGGTACCCACATGTTGACAGCTGTGTTGATCAGATTCATGGCAGGTGGCAGAAGGACCTGCAAAGGGTTAACTGGAGAACGTTTAATAGAGTGATATCTCCGAGGTACAGTCAGGGTAATGAGATGGTGCAGTGCCCTAGGACCAGCAAGGATGGAGACCTGTTATCCCCCAGCCTGAGGGACGAGAGGGGATACTGGCTTTGCAGGAGGCCTGGTGAGAGATGGAACTGGGGGTGGGGCTGCTGGAAGGAGCTGTGGCCTCAGAAAGAGGGTTCCAGCCACTGCCTCACTTGTGACCAAACCAGGAGGGAGCAGGGGTGGTAGGGATCAGATACCTAAACCTCCCTCTCCTCCCACCCCACTGTCTCCTGCCAATGCTTAACTAGAGGGCAAGGGGCCCAGGGCCCAACGCAGGGACAGGAAGGTGTGGGGAAAGGCAGAATAACAAGCAGAGAAACTAATTTTTAAAAAAGATTTTCAAAATGTTGTGGGTGAAATAAAACACAAGCTGTCAGTTAATCTGTATAACGAATGCCAAGTTTCATTACCTCTCTTGTCCAACTTCCTTATCAAGAAAATGAGCATAGTCACATCTTTTTTTGCCTTAAGGGGAGAGGCAGAATTCTAACAATCATAAAACATGATTCCTGATATATGCGTAATCCCCACTGAATCTGAGAGTCAAGCACTCTTGCCTCGTTTATGCAACATGTGTGTGTTGATCCTGACTTTGCGCCAGGCTCTATTCTCACCCCAGTGGTGAAGTTAAGGCTCAGAGAGTTAAGGAGTTTGCCTAAGGTCACGCAGCACATAAGAGTCAGTGAATTCATTTGCTGGCGGGTCACGGTGGCTCACTAATCCCAGTACTTTGGGAGACCAAGGTGGGAGCATGGCTTGAGCCCAGGGGTTCAAGACCAGCCTGGGCAAAATGGCAAGACCCTGTCTCTACACAAATAATTTTTTTCAATTAAAAAAAAAAGAATCAGTGAAGGATTGGACCCAGGTTTGTGTGAGAGCAGAGCCTGAACGTGAGCTCTGGGGCCATGTATTTTTCCAACAGCAAATACTTGTGGGCATCTCGTCTGTGCCAAACCTATGCTGGGTGATACTGGGGGCATGGTGGTGACAAGCAGCCCTGGTCCCTGTCCTCAGGAGCTCACATCTGGTCAGGAGAAGATGATAAGCAAATACATGCATGAATGAGTGGATACAGAGAAAGATACTTGCCAAATAAAGCAGAGTGACGGGGAAGAGAGGGGTGGGGAGAGAAGCCCTCCCTGGAGTGGTGAAATTGGAACTGACACCTGATGATGAGAAGATGAATCACCAGGTAGAGAGGGCAGCAAGTGCCAAGCCCTGGAGGCAGGAATGAGCTGCGCCCATTGCTATAGCAGTGGAGGAAGCAAAGTAGCCAGGACAGGATAGGCTGCGGGTGAGTAGAAGAAGACAAGGCCAGAGAGCTGAGGGACTGGAGGAGGCAAGGGTGGCTGGTGTTTTCTAAAGTACCCTTGGCTTCTAAGGTCCCCCCTCCCTCACTCTAGACCAGCCACAGATGAGTCTCTGGAGCCCATCTGTGTCCTCCTACCTCAAGGCCTTTGCGCTGCTGTTCCCTCTGCCTGTAACACCCTTCCTCCAGGTGTCTCCCTTACCTCCTTCAGACCTTTGCTCAAATGTCACCTCCTTGGCGGGCCGCAGTGGTTCACGTATGTAATCCCAGCACTTTGGGAGGCCAAGGCAGGTGGATCCCTTGAGACCAAGAGTTCAAGACCAGCTTGGCCAACATGGTGAAACCCCGTCTCTACTAAAAATACGAAAATTAGCTGGGCGTGGTGGCATGTGCCTGTCTTCCCAGCTACTCGGGAGGCTGAGGCAGGAGAATCACTTGAACCTGGGAGGCGGAGGTTGCAGTGAGCTGAGATTGTGCCACTGCACTCCAGCCTGGGCAACAGAGAGACGGTGTCACAGCAAGACTGTCTCAAAAAAAAAAAAAAAAAAAAAAGCCACCTCCTCATTGAAGCCCCAGTAGCCATCCCTGTGAGAATGAGCCCAGCTCCTGGGCCTCCATGCCTCCTTCCTGGCCTTATTTCCCATCATAGGACTTAACACCATCCCACGTAGTGCCTTCATACATTTGACTTTGTTATTTTTCTCCTTGTTGGTCTTTCCCCATAGAAAGACAACTCTGCCAGGGCAGGGATTTTTTTCTTTGTCCTCAACTGTGTTCTTAGTGCCTGAATGAATGAATAAGTGACATACAAAATAATGGGAGTTCCCAAACGGCTCATCTGTGAGCCTGTGTGGGAAGCGCCTCTCACAGGGCTTCTCAGTGCGTTTTTCCATCATCTGTTTATGGAGCTGCCTTTGAGCTTCCCTAGGGGCAGGGTTGATCAACCTGCTTCCCCAGCCCCAGAACACACAAGAAGAATCAATATCGCTGTAGCTCATGACTGAACCATTTCCTTCCCCCACAGGTGGCAAATGCAGACAGCTGTCCGGGTTATGCCGGAATTATTGCAGGTGAGTCCATCAGAAACAGGAACCGACAACCCGCTGAGCACCCCAAGACCAAGCCCCCTGCCAGCTCACCGTGCCCAGCCTCCTGCATCCCCTCGAAGAGCCTGGCCAGAGGGAAGGCACAGACGATGAAGCTGGAGCCAGGGCTGCCGGTCCGAGTCTCCTACCTCCCCCAACCCTACCCGCCCCTGAAGGCTGCCTGGCGCCTTGGGGACTGTCCCTCAAGTTATCTCCTCTGTTCAGACAAAAAGTAAAGCACTGTGGTCTTTTCCCCAGGATCTCTGATCATTTGGGACAGGGGAGTGGAAAGAGGAGGCAGGGGCTGCCTTGGGGCCCTCAAGGAATAAACAAAGGCTGGACGTGGTGACCCACATCTATAACCCCAGCCCTTTGGGAGGCTGAGGCGGGAGGATCACTTGAGGCCAGTAGTTCAAGACCAGTCTGGGCAACATAGTGAGACCTTGTCTCTACAAAAAATAAAAATATTAACTGGGCGTGGTGGTGCATGCCTAGAGTCCCAGCTACTCAGGAGGCTGAGGCAGGAGAACTGCTTGAGCCCAGGAGGTCGAGATTTTAGTGAGCTGTGATTGAGCCACTGTATTCCAGCCTGGGTGACAGAGTGAGATCCTGTTTCTAAAAAAGAAAAATAAAAAAAGCCAAGGCAGGGAATAAAGTGAAGGAAGCCAGTCTAGTGTGTGGCAGACAGGATGGTGGTAGGTGGGTGCAGGTGACTCTGTGTGCTGGGTGACTGGCCAGAGAGAGAGCCAAGGCTGGCTTCTGCCTGCAGGCAGTTTGAGAACACTGGTATGGTCCCCACAGGGGAGCAGGTACCCAGTGTCAGCTCACCCCTAACATTTTTAAGGGTTTGGAAGTTCCAGATCACAGGGATCCCCTCTCCTTCCTACTTGTACTCCCTTCCCACACTGGGAGGGGCCTTGCATACATGAGTGTGGACGCCGCAGCCTGCACCTCCAAGTTCCACCCACAGCCCCCAGTACACATATGGCCACCATCTGGGCCACTTCTTGGCTTAGGAATGTGTCCACCAAGAAGGCCTTGCAGGCCCCGGCATGGGCTCAGAGCAATTTGAGAGAGGAATTCAGGGGTCCTAGGGATCTAGAACTTGGTCAAGAAGAGCATAGATGCTGGTGGGCACTTCCTAAAGGCCCTTGGCTCCACCAGATTAGGCCACAGCAGGGCCCCTGAAGTGCAGGACTTAGACCAGAGCTCTACCCAGGCTTAAGGGTCATGCCAAAGTCAAGAGACAAGGTCCTGGTCACAGGGCTTGCATAACCATGTTTCACAAACTTCAGGTCACAGCCCATTCATGGGTTACTAAATCAGTTTAGTGGGCTCTGAGTAGCATAAGAAAAAAGAGAGAAAGAGGCCGGGCGCGGTGGCTCAAGCCTGTAATCCCAGCACTTTGGGAGGCAGAGGCGGGTGGATCACGAGGTCAGGAGATCGAGACTATCCTGGCTAACATGGTGAAACCCCGTCTCTACTAAAAATACAAAAAAAAAAAACTAGCCGGGCGTGGTGGCGGGCGTCTGTAGTCTCAGCTACTTGGGAGGCTGAGGCGGGAGAATGGCATGAACCCGGGAGGCGGAGCTTGCAGTGAGCCGAGATCACGCCACTGCACTCCAGCCTGGGAGTACAGCGAGACTCCGTCTCAAAAAAAAAAAAAAAAAAAAAAAAAAAAAAAGAAAAAAGAGAGAAAGAAAGAATAATTTTAAAAAGACATTAGTACATCACTAATAACAAGTGTAAGATTGTATATATATAATATACATACCATGTCATAAACATTGTATGTAATATAATAATATATATAATGTAAAGAATACGACAATTATAATTACAATAACATATTGTTTTAATGCATCACTATAAATGTTATTACTGCATCACTAGTCTCAAATGTAAGACTGTATATATAATATATAGCATGTTATATACATTATATATGTATACATATATATGTTATAATATGTATATTATGCACATACAGGGGGATACTAAAATTATTTCATTATTTGCACCTACCACCTAAAGCAGAACAGATGTCTAACTGATCAGGAGGGGATGTCATCTAGGTATGAGTATACATTTATATATACAATGGATTAAGTCTTTTTTTGTTGTTGTTTTTGAGGTGGCGTCTCACTCTGTCTCTCAAGCTGGAGCTCAGTGGAGCGATCTCAGCTCACTGTAACCTCCGCTTCCCAGGTTCAAGCGATTCTCCTGCCTCAACCTCCCAAGCAGCTGAGATCACAGATGCCCACCATCACGCCTGGCTAATTTTTGTATTTTTAGTAGAGATGGGGTTTCGCCATGTTGGCCAGGCTGGTCTCGAACTCCTGACTTCAGGTGATCTGCCCACCTCGGCCTCCCAAATTGCTGGGATTACAGGCATGAGCCACCTTGCCCAGCCTGAGTATGTCTATTAAATTGAATCATTTGAAAATGGCAATATTCAAATGTGTTTGACCTATAAAACTAGCAATGTCATATGGCTCAATCTAACAGTATACATGATAGTGTGCTATGAAATGCATTTCATACTGCAGGTCGCTTTTTGAAAACGTTGAGAAGCACTGGGGAGTGGGGGACATAGGTTGTGGTAGGCAAGATAAATTTCTGCTTAGAACAGGAAATGCTGACGGCTATGTTTGCCTGCTGGCGGGGTGGTGCCGGTCGGTGTGTGCAAGATGTTTCTAGGACAATAGTTCTCAAACTTCAATCATCACATACTCCCAACTTCTGACATATTTTCACCCCATCTGTACTATTATTCTCTCTTTTGAAAGATCAACTCCCTTTTTAGCTTAAACATATTTATTTTAAAACCTGCAATCATATATGGAAAATCAGTACTGCTTAATATAGATAGAAGATAGCTATAAAGATAAATCCAAGGCCAGGTGCAATGGCTCACGCCTGTAATCTGAGCACTTTGGGAGGCCGAGGCAGGCAGATCACCTGAAGTCAGGAGTTCGAGACCAACATGGCCAATATGGTGAAACCCCGTCTCTACTACATAAAAATACAAAAATTAGCTGAGTGTGGTGTTGCGCGCCTGTAGTCCCAGCTACCCAGGAGGCTGAAGCACAAAAATTGCTTGAACCAGAGGCTGCAGTTAGCTGAGATCGTGTCACTGCACTCCAGCCTGGGCGACGGAGTGAGACTCTGTCAAATAAATAAATAAATACATTCAGTGAAAAGAAGTGAAGATGTTATGTTGCATTCTAGCTGGGTCTGGAGTTTCTTGCAGAGGGCTCTGAACCAGAGGCCTGGGTCTGTGGTGTTGGAGGGAGACCCTCAAATATCAGGGAGGTGGTCCTCACGCTGCTGCCCAAAGAAACTGCAGGGTTTGGGAGGCCCAGGAGAACTCTCACTTCTGACACCAGCTGCAGGTTTGAGGGTTCCCGAGGGTTTGACAATTCACTACAGGGACTCACGGAACTCACTGAATGCTGTCAGACTCACAGTTATGGGTTATTAGAGTGAAAGGAAACAGATGAAAGCCAGCCAAGGACAGAGACACGTGAGGAAGCATCCAGGAATGTCCCAAGTGCAAAGCTTCCAGCTGTCTCCTCCCAGCACTGTCTTCTGTCTGTACCCATGTGGGACAGTACACGCAGAGTGTTGCCAATCAGGAAAACCCACTCGAGCCTTGGCGTCCAGGGTTTTTACTGGGGTTCAGTCACATAGACGTAATTGACCACACGTGTGACCGACATTAGTTTCCAGCCCCTCCAGGGGTGGAGCTGATACTGTGTGGCCCACAGCCCCCACTGGAAATCACACCGTTAGAAATGATCTGGCATGGCCCTAGGTCCCTATGTAAATAGAGACACTTATCAGGCAGAATATTCCAAGGGCTTAGAGATTATCTTCCAACAGCAAGGCCAAAAGTCAGCCCTTTCTTTGGGGTAAAATTAATTC
>NW_012102454.1:489955-492094 GCF_000951045.1 Mandrillus leucophaeus | reverse complement strand
AAAGAAAGAAAGAAAGAAAGAAAGAAAGAAAGAAAGGAAGGAAGGAAGGAAGGAAGGAAGGAAGGAAGGAAGGAAGGAAGGAAGGGAGGGAGGAAGAAAGATCTAAATGGCCAATAAGCACATGAAAAGATGTTCAATATCAACAGTCATCAGTAAAAATAAATGAAAATCACAATGAGATACCACCACACACCCACTAGGATGACTAAAATTAAAAAGACAGACACTTCTAAGTGGGAAGAGGATGTGGAGCAAGTGGAATTTCCATTTGTAGCTGGAACAGAAAGGGGTACAATCACTTTAGAAAACTGACAGTTTCTAGGCCGGGTGTGGTGGCTCACACCTGTAATCCCAGCACTTTGGGAGGCTGAGGCTGGAAGATCATCTGAGCTCAGGAGTTTGAGACCAGCCTGGCCAACATGGTGAAGTCCCATCTCTACTAAAAATACAAAAATTAGCTGAGTGTGGTGGCGGGCGTCTGTAATCCCAGCTACCCGGGAGGCTGAGGCAGAAGTATTACTTGAACCCAGGAGGCAGAGGTTGCAGTGAGCCAAGATCACACCACTGTACTCCAGCCTGGGTGACAGAATAAGACTCGGTCTCAAAGAAAAAAAAAAAAGAAAGAAAGAAAGAAAAGAAAACTGGCAGTTTCTTAAAAAGGTAAATGTGCACTTAACCTGTGACCCAGCAATTCAACTCTTAAGTATTTATCCAAGAGAAATCAATCCATATGTTCACACAAAGACTCACATGCAAATGTTTACAGCAATATCTGTAACAGCAAAAAGACTAGAAACAATCCTAATGTCCATCAGCACAAGTGAGCGAATTACAAACTGTGGAAGGAAGAAAGACTGAGCTACACAACACATGAATGAATCTCAAAAGCATTGTCCTGAGTGAAAGAAGCCATATAGGAAAGAGCACAGACTATATAATTCCATTTATATGAAGTTCTGAAATATGCAAAACTGGTTAACAGTGATAAAAGTCAGAATAGTAGTGGCCTCTACTATGTCAGCAGGAGGTGGGGAGAGACTGAAAAGGGGCATGAAAGAACTTTCTGGAAGGATTGAAATGTTCTGTGCCCTGATGACAGTGGTGCAGATTACATGTCCATATATTGATCAGATGATCAAATTGTACAATTAAGTTTCGAGGGCTTTGCGCAGTGGCTCATGCCTGTAATCCCAACACTTTGGGAGGCTAAGGCAGGTGGATCACTTGAGGCCTGGAGTTTAAGACCAGCCTGGCCAACATGATGAAACTCCATCTCTACTAAAAATATAAAAATTAGCCGGGCATGGTGGTGCATGCCTGTAATCCCAGCTCCTCAGGAGGCTGAAGCAGGAGAATCGCCTGAACATGGGAGGCGGAGTTTGCAGTGAGCCGAGATCACACCACTGGACTCCAGCCTGGGTGATGGAGCAAGACCCTGTCTCAAAGGAAAAAAAAAAAGAAGAAGAAGAAAAGATTTGTACACTTTACTATGTGTAAGTGAATTTGGATGTGTGTCCCCTCCAAATCTCATGTTGAAATGTGATCCCCGATGTTGGAGGAGGGCCTGGTGGGAGGCGATTGGGTCATGGGGGTGGATCCCTCATGAATGGCTTGGTGCCCTCCCCATGGTTGTGTGTTGGGTTCTTGCCCTGTTAGCTCACGTGACAGCTGGTTGTTTAAAGAGCCTGGCACCTCCTCCCGTCTCTCTCTTGCTCCTGCTCTTGCCATGGGACACGCCTGCTATCCCTTCACTTCCCACTATGAGTAAAAGATTCCTGAGGCCTCTTCACCAAAAGCGAAGCAGATGCTGGTGCTGTGCTTGTATAGCCTGAAGGACCATGAGCCAAAGAAATCTCTTTTCCTTATAAATTACTCTCTCAAGTATTCTTTTATGGCAATGCAAAATGAACTAACACAGTAAGTTATAACTCAATCCAAAACAAGAATATTGAAAACAAAAAGGCAGTTCTGTCCTGGGTAGTGATGATTTTCTGATCTCTGGATCTCAGACAGAGCAGCCAGATGCTGAAGCTGATGTGCACAATGGGGGCTCCTGATTGGGGTGGAGAGAGAAGCTCCTTGGGTGAGTCAGTCTGCTCATGTTGTGGAATCATTTGCAGTCTTCGCTTAGAGTCCACT
>NW_012102454.1:486657-488925 GCF_000951045.1 Mandrillus leucophaeus | reverse complement strand
AAAGCAAATCACATGGACACATTTGAGTTCAACACGGCAGGAAATTGCAATCTTCTTGTAGAAAGGTATATTAATCCATTTTCACGCTGCTGATAAAGACATACCCGAGATTGGGCAATTCACAAAAGAAATAACTTTATTGGATTTACAGTTCCATATGACTGGGGAGGCCTCAATCATGACAGAAGGTGAAAGGCACGTCTCACATGGCGGCAGACAAGAGGAGAGAGCTTGTGCAGGAAAACTCCCATTTTTAAAACCCTCAGACCTCGTGAGACTCATTCACCATCACAAGACCAGCAAGAGAAAGAACTGCCTTTATGATTCAACCACCTTCCACTGGGCCCCTCCCACAACATGTGAAAATTCAAGATGAGATTTGGGTGGGGGCACAACCAAACCACATCAGAAGGAGCTGGGTATTGATGGGCAGTAATATTGTTTACTACAAAGGATGTTTACTATCTCACATAGCAAGAGTTCTAGAGGCAGAAACTGTATTCAGCTTCAGGAGACAGTCAGAAACAACAGTGACTTAAAGAGGTAATTTATTCCTCTCTCACATAGCAGAACTCTGAAGTACATAGTGCAAGGCTGGGAAAGGGGATCCCTAATATAAGGGACCAGACTTGCTGCTCTGCCACCCTAAGTATGTGGCCTGAAGCCTCAAGATAACAAAATAGCTGCAGAAGCCTCAGCCATCATGCCACATTCCAGGAGAAAAATCAAGAGGGGGAAAAAGTATGGGAGAGGAAAGGCACCACTAGGTGATTTAGCTCCTTTTAAAGAGACTTCCCAAG
Organism: Mandrillus leucophaeus; assembly: GCF_000951045.1. Taxonomy (NCBI): domain Eukaryota; kingdom Metazoa; phylum Chordata; class Mammalia; order Primates; family Cercopithecidae; genus Mandrillus; species Mandrillus leucophaeus. Next base: position 488,125 of record NW_012102454.1, on the reverse strand, counting down.
ATTCCCTCCCAGAGACTTCTACTTCCTTTGGATTGCTACCTCTAACTGCAAAGGACACAGAAATGTAGTCTTTTAGCTGAGTCCATGACACCCCAAATACCATTAAGGAAAATAATTGCCACCAGGAATTTGTTGATTAGGATACTGAGAAGGGTGGGGAGCTGCCACCAAGTCAGGAGGTGGAGCCTCAAGCCATTTTTATTCCAATGTAAAAGGAAAAGATAAGTGTTAAGACTGGGGGTTGGCCAGGCACGGTGGTTCACGCCTATAACCCCAGCATTTTGGGAGGCCTGGGCAGGTGGATCACCTGAGGTCAGGAGTTCGAAACCAGCCTGGACAACAGGGTGAAATCCTGTCTCTACTAAAAATACAAAAATTAGCCAGGCATGGTGACACATGGCTGTAATCCCATCTACTCGGGAGGCTGAGACAACAGAATCACTTGAACCCAGGAGGTGGAGGTTGCAGTGAGCCAAAATTGCACCATTGCACTCCAGCCTAGGTGACAAGAGTGAGACTTCATCTCAAAAAAAAAAAAAAAAAGACGGGTGGTTGTTGAAACTTCCAGAGCGCAGCAGCACTGATTCTCAGACTTGATAGAGACCTCCAGACATCGCTTCAACAGCGCCTCCAATGCTCTCAAGGAGCTTTTCATCTGCTGCTCAATCCCTTTCTGGCACAAGACATCTTTTTCTGTGGCATCATGGTCTGAGGTGAAGCCTCCTCCTCCTCCACTCTTACATCAGGGGAGATCTCTTGCCAGGAGCTAATGGAGTGGATGTTGTAATTCAGCTAGCCTCCTGAGTACAGTTCTGTCAAAGTTCTTGTTTTGAAAGAATTGAGGCCAGATCACATTAACTGGAAGGAATCTGCCTTTTCTCATCTGACACTAGATTGTGCTTTTCTTGGGGGTGTTGAGAATGACCTCCAGCGATTGCTTTGGTAAAGTCTGTTGGTTTCTCAAGAAGTTATTGAGTCAAGGACTCCAGCTGCTGATGGTGGGAGGTTAAACAAGGTTTGAAACATAGCCTGAGGTGGCTTTGTAATGTGTCACCTTGGCCAGGTTAAACTACACTTCCCAGAATCCTTTTCCCTAGATGCTCGTATTTTATGGTTAGGGTGAACTACAAGGGACATTCTTGTTGGGGATTTGCTGGGTAGAGGTGAAGCTGTGGACATTTTGCGCTTGTACCAGTTGTCACTTATCAGACAGCAACCAGGGCTGCAACTGTTCCACCTTCCCCTGGATCCTCCTTCAGCTTCCTCGGTTGTTGGGCCAGGCATGTGTGCTTAGCTCCATGATGAAGGACCGTGACTCCAGCAAGACACCCACACTACCAAGGTCATAGACAAGAAGAATTAACATGGGGCCGGGCGCGGTGGCTCATGCCTGTAATCCCAGCACTCTGGGAGGCCAAGGCAGGCAGATCACTTGAGGTCAGGAGTTCAAGACCAACCTGGTCAACAT
>NW_012102454.1:479710-486057 GCF_000951045.1 Mandrillus leucophaeus | reverse complement strand
ATAGCATAGAGTGGCAAGGCAATCACTCAGACCATCACCAGTAGCTTCCTGTATTAGGTTTCTATAGAAGGAAAGGCTCTGGCTATTTGCTTCCATAGAACAGTTTAGTGAAAATAAGAAGTGTAATGGGGTGGCTCATTTCTTCTCACTGTGCTGGAAAACTTGGAGCTGGGGTGGAATGATGTACTCAGAACTTTACCTTCCCAACTCTCGTTCTGTATAAGGGACTTGAAAACTTCTGTGAATGGTGGCCCTGAAAGAAACTTGTATTTCCCATAGTCATAGGACTGAGATTTCTGAAAACCAAAGCTAAAGCCTAATCCAACAAAAGTTGAACTTCTAACCTCACAGGGTCTTTTTTGTTAAAGTTGGGGCTTTGACTGGGGAGGAATGGGATCCTGAAAATTGGGATGGAGACATATGAGCAGATTCCAGTGAAGCTGAGGATTTTAAGACCCCTAAATTCTGCCAAGTCTCTTTGTCCGCAGAGGCAGCCCTTTCACTCCTGCCTGTGGAAGTGAGTCTCCTCTTCCCTGAAGAGACCGTAATGACCTTCCATAAGGCAAGGCATCTATGCTCCTTAGTACCTATTCCTATCGCTTCTTACTTCTAAGACCTATGACTAGACTCAAGTTCTCAAGAGAACATGAGGCCGGGCGCGGTGGCTGAAGCCTGTAATCCCAGCTACTCAGGAGACTGAGACAGAAGAATCACTTGAACCCAGGAGGCGGAGGTTGCAGTGAGCCAAGATTGAGCCATTGCACTCCAGCCTGGGTGACAGAGCGGGACTCCGTCTCAAAAAAAAAAAAAAAAAAGAGAACATGAAAGGGGAAGTACAAAATGTGACCTAAGAGGGGGTGCAATACACACTTAAATAATTGCTAATTTCTGTTTGCCAATTTATATCAACAAAGAACTGGGGAATATGTGCACAAATGGATCTTAAAGGTGTGGAATCAAGGTGGAAGACAATATAGTTGGATCAAGCCAAATGTATTCACATTGGCCCACCAAGCAGAGATTTAATGTTTGAGCTTGAGGGGCTAGGAATGGCTCTGACAGTTTGCTTGGTTGGCTGATTCATATATGGACCCATACCTGGGCCTATAATAGGTTGAAAATGCCAGAATTTCCTTGGTGTACTAAAGAGCATGAATCAGCACATTTTTGTTCTGTAAAAGGCCAAAGAGTAAATGTTTTAGGTTTTACAGGCCAGTCTCAGTTTTTCACTCTTCAGCTCTCCCATTGTAGCAATAAAGCCATCAAGGACAATTAGTAAGTAAATGAGCATGGCTGTGCTCCAATATAAGTTTATTTATAAACACTGAAATTTGAATTTGTATCATTTTCATGTGTCACAAATATTATTTTTCTTTTGATTTTATTTCAACTAAAAAAATGTAAAAACCAATTCTGTTTTGTGGGCCACACGAAAACAGCCCAGGAATTAGATTTGGCCCTTGGACTGTCATTTGGTGATTCCTGCTGTAGTGAAAGGCAGCCAAAGGCTCAGGGAGATTGGAACGCTGAAGTGGCTTTATCATGTAAGATTTGCTCATCTGTACACATTGAGAGCGCCAAGGGGACTCAACTTTCACCCTAGCTATCAGAAATAAAGTTATGAAGGAGAGGCCTAGCATCCTTGAAGAGCTCTGTGGTGGCTCTTCTTTGTAGGTTAGAAACTCTAGTGGAGGTCATCAAGATGGCTGACCAGAAGTGCCCAACACTCAGCTGTGTAGAGTGTCTAAGAGAAAACACTGGAGTTCAGCAAAACAGTGACAAAAACTCACAACATGGTGATGGCAGCATAGAGAGGGAAGCAAAGCACCTGAGCAGTATTGGTGCAGAGCCAAGAGGACACCCCATTTCAGGTAAAAGGTAAGTGAGAGGTGCCGTGCAGTCCTTGCCTGCAATCCTAGCTATAAGAGGACCTCATGGTCCTCACAGGCCTGAAACCCAGTCTAGGGAGCTGCCTAGAATCCACATGGCTACACAGAAGGAACTCACACTGAGGCCGCACTCCCAAAGACCCAGGCTGCTACCACACAGGGTTATTTTGAGAACAGAGCCCACTGCTATAGCGCATTCTGCCCTGGGGTCCAATAGCCCCTGCGTTTCCACATCCCTGGGGTCCTTCTGTTATTCCACCATGTCCACACAAAAGGGTGCAATGCCACAACACCGGTTAGATCCAGAAGTACAGCTATGACCCCAGCATTTGAACTCATGCAGTGCCCCACACCTCAGGGAACAGGCAATCTATCACAGCAGAATAGCAGCCCCCAAAACATGGGGAGCCAATGTGCAAATCCCTCAGGGACCAAGGACTTGTCTGTCTGGTGCCCATCACTGATGGCAATGCTGCCTCACAACTAGCAGAGCCCCCATGCCCAGTGCACACTTCCCTAGGGTTCACCCAGCTCCTTCCTCCAGCAAAACCACACCACTGCCCCCTCAAACACCTGAATATTAGGCCACTGAAGTATTCATAGACACTGCTGACTTTAATTATAGCCAAAGAAGTCACATGGAGATCATACTACTGTGTTCATCCAGAACCACAGCCAAAGCATCCTACACAACCAACACCGTAGGATACATATACAGGAAAAAGTCTTTACTTATGAAAGCTACTCCATAAAATTGGAAGAGGTAACTATTACACCAGATGTGTAGGAACATAAGAAACATGAAAAAGCAAGAACTTGACACCTTTAAAGGAACACAATAATCCTCCAATAATAGACCCCAAAGAAAAGAGCATCTGTGCAATTCCCAAAAAAGAATTCAAATGATCTTAAGGAAATTTGATGGGATACAAGAGAATACAAATAGACAATTCAACAAAATCAGGAAAACAGGGCTGGGCGCGGTGGCTCACGCCTGTAATCCCAGCACTTTGGGAGGCTGAGGCAGGTGGATCACCTGAGGTCAGGAGTTTGGGAGCAACCTGGCCAACATGGCGAAACCCCATCTCTACTAAAAATACAAAAATTAGCCAAGCATGGTGGTGCATGCCTGTAGTCCTAGCTACTCAGGAGACTGAGGCAGAAGAATTGCTTGAACCCTGGAGGCGGAAGTTGCAGTGAGCCAAGGTTGTGCCACCGTACTCCAGCCTGGGCAACAGAGTGAGACATCTAAAAAAAAAAAAAAAAAATCAGGAAAACAGTTCATGATCTGAATGAAAACTTTCATCAAAGAGATGGATATCATAAAAAAAGAACCACAAATGAATTTTGGGGCTGAATAATTAACAAATGAATTTTTTGTTTGTTTGTTTGAGACAGAATCTTGCTCTTGTCACCCAGACTGAAGTGCAATGGCATGATCTTGGCTCACTGCAACCTCTGCCTCCCGGGTTCAAGCAATTTTCCTGCCACAGCCTCCTGAGTAGCTGGGATTATAGGCCCCTGCCACCACGCCCAGCTAATTTTTGTATTTTTGGTAGAGACGGAGTTTCGCCGTGTTGGCAAGGCTGGTCTCGAACTCCTGACCTCATGATCTGCCCACCTTGGCCTCCCAAACTGCTGGAATTACAGGCGTGAGCCACCGAGTCTAGCCAATAAATGAAATTAAAAATATAATTGAGAGCTTCAACAACAGGCTAGGTCAAGCAGAATAAATAATTTCTAAACTTGAAGACAGGTCTGTTGAAATAACTCAATCAGACAAAAATAAAGAAAGAAAGAAATGAAGAATGAAGGAAGCCTACAAGACCTATGGAACATTGTTAAGCAAACAGATATTCAAATTTTGGGGGTTCCAAAAGGAAAAGAGGCGGGAAAAGACACGGAAAACCTATGTAATAAAGTAATAGCTGAGAACTGCCCAAGTCTTGGGAAAGGTATGGACATTCAAATTCAGAATGCTCAAAAGTCTCCAAATAGATTCAGCCCAAAAAGGTCCTCTCTGTGGCACATTCTGGTCAAACTGTCAAAAGCTGAAGACCATGAGGGAATTTGAAAAACAACAAGAGAAAAGTATTAAGTCACATATAAGGGAATTCCCATTCGATCAACAGAAGACTTCTCAGCAGAAACCTTATATTACAGGACTGATGGGATGATATATTCCAAGTGATGAAAGAAAAAAAGGAGCCAAGAATATTGTAACAGCAAATCTATCCTTTAGAAATGAAGGAGTAATAAAGTCTTTCCCAGACAAGCAAAAACTGAGGGAATTTATCACCACTAGAGTAGCCTTACAAGATATCCTCAAGGAGTCTTAAATCAGCAGATTATCTAATTGGCATTTCTCAAAAGAATACATACAAATGACCAACAAGTATATATGAAAACACTCAACATCATTAATCATCTGTCAAATGCAAATTGATACTACAGTAAGATATCATCTCACTTCACTTAGAATGGCTGTTATCAAAGAGAAAAAATAACAAAAGCTAGCAAGGATGTAGAGGAAAAGGAACTCTTATACTCTGTTGGTGGAAATGTAAATTAGTACAATCATTATGGAAAACAGTATGGAGGCTCCTTAAAAACACCTAAAAATAGAACTATCCTATCTCTGGTCCAGCAATACACTCTAGGGTGTATATTCAGAGGACAGGAAATGAGTATGTCAAAGAGATATCTGTACTTACATGCTGAAGAAAAGGTACGCATGGTTACTATAGTTGATAGTGAAGTCAAAATAGTAATAAGAATAATCTGACTCAAAGAGACCTTTGGCATTCACTCGTTTATCATGGTATGCCTCGAAATGAAATAGATGGGGGAGCCTACTATATTCTTGCTTGGTCTGTCTAGGTGGGTAAGTTCTGAGTCTGGCAGACTTGCAGCACCATTCTCAATAGCCAAGATATGGAATCAACCTAAGTGTTTTTCAAGAGATGAATGGATAAAGAAAATGTGGTATAGATACACAGTGGAATACTCTTCCACCGTAAAAATGATGAAATCTTGTCATTCTTGGCAGCATTAATGAGCCTGAAGGACATTATGGTAAGTGAATTAAGCCAAGCATGAGAAGATAAATACCACATATTCTCATTCATATGTGGAAACTAAGAAAGTTGATATCACAGAAGTAGAGAATGTAATAGTGATTACTAGAGGCTGGATGGGGTTGAAGGGGATAGGAAGATGTTGGCAAATGGATACATTATTACAGCTAGATAGGAAAAATAACTTCTAGCATTCTTTAGCACTGTAGGATGACTATAATTAGCAATGATTTATTGCACCATTCCTCAGGATAATTAACCAGTCTGCTGATGGCTGATTAATTACATTAAACTCTTTTTTCTTTTCTTTTTTGAGACGGAGTCTTGCTCCTGTCACCTAGGCTTAAGTGCAATGGCGCAATCTCGGCTCATTGCAACCTCCGCCTCCCAGGTTCGAGAGATTCTCCTGCCTCAGCCTCCCGAGTAGCTGGGATTATAGGCATCCATCACCATACCCGGCTAATTTTCGTATTTTTAGTAAAGACAGGGTTTCACTATGTGGGCCAGGCTGGTCTCAAACTCCTGACCTCAGGTGATCCACCCATCTCAGCCTTCCAAAGTGTTGGGATTACAGGCATGAGCCACTGAGCCCAGCCACACTGAACTGTTTCTACCATGGAAAGGGCATCTTTTTTTACTTATTTTAATTTTTTATTTTTAGATAACAGCTTTATTGTAATAGAATTCGCGTACCATACGATTCACATGCCATACATTTCACACATTTAAAGGGTACAAGTTGATCTGATTATTTCACATTGCAAGCCTGTATCAAAACATCTCATGTTCTCCATAAATATATACACCTATGATGTACCCATAGCAATTAAAAATTTTTAAAAATCATGTACAAGTCAATGGTTTTTAGTATATCCATAGATATGTACAGCCATTATCACAATCAATTTTAAAATATTTTTATCACCCCCAAAAAAGAAACCCAATGCTCCACAGCTGTTATCCTCCTGTCCCCAAATATCTCCGCCCTAAGCAACCACTAGTCTACTCTCTGTTACTATATGTTTTCCTGTTTTGGACATTTCATATAAATGTATTCATATAATATGTGGTGTCTTCTGATTGGCTTCTTTCACTGAACATAATGTCTTCAAGGTTCATCCACGTCGTAGCATGTATCAGTACTGCATTCCTTTCTATGGTTGAATAATATTTCATTGTGTGGATTTACCACATGTTGTTTATGCATTCATCAGTTGGTAGATATTTGGTTTTTTTTTTTCAACTTTTGGCTATGATGAATAATATTAAAATAAACATTTATGTTTGTGTTATTATGTGGATATAAGTTTTCATTTCTCTTAGGAATAAAATTGCTGGGTCAAATGGTGACTGCATTTTTAACAGTTTGAGGAACTACCGG
>NW_012102454.1:478301-479660 GCF_000951045.1 Mandrillus leucophaeus | reverse complement strand
ATCACAATCAATTTTAAAATATTTTTATCACCCCCAAAAAAGAAACCCAATGCTCCACAGCTGTTATCCTCCTGTCCCCAAATATCTCCGCCCTAAGCAACCACTAGTCTACTCTCTGTTACTATGTGTTTTCCTGTTTTGGACATTTCATATAAATGTATTCATATAATATGTGGTGTCTTCTGATTGGCTTCTTTCACTGAACATAATGTCTTCAAGGTTCATCCACGTGGTAGCATGTATCAGTACTGCATTCCTTTCTATGGTTGAATAATATTTCATTGTGTGGATTTACCACATGTTGTTTATGCATTCATCAGTTGGTAGATATTTGTTTTTTTTTTTCAACTTTTGGCTATTATGAATAATATTAAAATAAACATTTATGTTTGTGTTATTATGTGGATATAAGTTTTCATTTCTCTTAGGAATAAAATTGCTGGGTCAAATGGTGACTGCATTTTTAACAGTTTGAGGAACTACCGGGCTGTTTTCCGTCGTGGCTGCACTGACGAGGTACGGTGGCTCACGCCTGTAATCCCAGCACTTTGGGAGGCCAAGGCGGGCAGATCATCTAAGGTCAGGAGTTCGATCTGGCCAACATGGCGAAACCCCATCTCTACTAAAAATACAAAAATTAACCTGGCGTGCTGGCAGGCACCTCTAATCCCAACTGCTTGGGAAGCTGTGGCAAGAGAATCCCTTGAACCTGGGAGGCAGAGGTTGTGGTGAGCCGAGATCACACTGCTGCATTTCAGCCTGGGCAACACAGGGAGACTCTGTCTCAAAAGAAAAAAAAAAAAAAACAGTTTTGTTGAACTAACTCATGAAGCCATCTGGTTTAAGACTTTTCTTTGTCTATTAAAATGATCATGTGGTTTTGTAATTTATTCTAATGATATGGTGTATTACACTAATTTTCAGCTGTTAAGCCACTGTTGCATATCTGGAATAAGTCCCACTTGGTCATGGTGTATAACACTTTTTGTATGTCTCTGGATTTAGTTTGCTAGTATTGTGTTAAGGGTTTTTGCATTTATATTTATAAGAGATACTAGTCTGTAGTTTTCTTGTGTCTTTGTCTGGTTTTGGTATTGGGGTAATATTGGTCCCAAATAATCCATTGGAAAGCGTTGTCTCCTTTTTTAAATTTTTGCAAGAGTTTGAGAAGAATTGGTATTAGTTCTTCTTTAAATTTTTAGAAAAATTTGCCAGTGAAGCTATCTGGTTCTTGGTGTGTGTGTGTGTGTTTCCTTGGTCATTAATTCAATCTCTTTACTTATTAGAGGTCTATTCAAATTGTCTGATTTTTCTTGAATCAGTTTCAGTAGTATATGTCTTCTAATAATTTATGTCAGC
>NW_012102454.1:470263-470686 GCF_000951045.1 Mandrillus leucophaeus | reverse complement strand
TGATTTTATGCCTAGTTGTTCTATCCATTATTGGAAGTGAGATACTGAAGTCTCCAACTATTATTGTGGATTTGTTCATTTCTCCATTCATTTTTGTTAGTTTTTGCTTTATGTATTTTGGTGCTTTATTATTAGAGTTATGTATGTTTATATTGTTATGTATTCTGATAGACTGACCACCTTATCATTATACAATGTTTCTCTTTATCTGTAATAACTTTTTTGTTACAAAGCTTATTTTTTCTGATGTTAGTATTGCCAATCCAGCTTTCTTGTGGTCACTGCATGATATATTGTTTTTCATCATTTTGCTTTATATTTTTGAATCTTATGTGTTTTTCCTATAGACAGCTTTTAGTTGTATCTTGGTTTTTAAAACAATCTAGTCTGAAATATTTGACTTTTATTTGACTTTTAATTGAA
>NW_012102454.1:469281-470075 GCF_000951045.1 Mandrillus leucophaeus | reverse complement strand
GCAGATCGCCACCTGGCTAAGTTTTGTATTTTTAGTAGAGATGGGGTTTCGCCATGTTGGCCAGGCTGGTCGTGAACTCCTAACCTCAGGTAATCTGCTCACCTCAGCCTCCCAAAGTGCTATGATTACAGGCATGAGCCACCGTGCCTGGCCGCATGATTATGGTTATTTTAAATTTATACAGATTTGTTTTGTTGCCTAGTGTGGGGTCTATCCTGTAGAATATTCTCTGTGCAATCGAGAAGAATGTATATTCTGCTTTATTGGGAGAAGTGTTCTATAGTTGTCTGTTATATCTGGTTGATTTATACTGTTCAGATCTTCCCATTTTCTTGTTGATTTTATGCCTAGTTGTTCTATCCATTATTGGAAGTGAGATACTGAAGTCTCCAACTATTATTGTGGATTTGTTCATTTCTCCATTCATTTTTATTAGTTTTTGCTTTATGTATTTTGGTGCTTTATTATTAGAGGTATACATGTTTATATTGTTATATATTCTGATGGACTGACCACCTTATCATTATACAATGTTTCTCTTTATCTGTAATAACTTTTTTGTTACAAAGCTTATTTTTTCTGATGTTAGTATTGCCACTCCACCTTTCTTGTGGTCACTGCATGATATATTGTTTTTCATCATTTTGCTTTATATTTTTGAATCTTATGTGTTTTTCCTATAGATAGCTTTTAGTTGTATCTTGGTTTTTAAAACAATCTAGTCTGAAATATTTGACTTTTATTTGACTTTTAATTGAATTGTTTATTTCATCAGCATTTAATGTTATTGTTTA
>NW_012102454.1:466848-468341 GCF_000951045.1 Mandrillus leucophaeus | reverse complement strand
CAACCTCTGCCTCCCGGGTTCAAGTGATTCTTCTGCCTCATCCTCCCAAGTAGCTGGGATTACAGACTGTGCACCACCACACCTGGCTAATTTTGTATTTTTAGTAGAGATGAGGTTTCTCCATGTTGGTCAGTCTGGTCTTGAACTCCCGACCTCAGGTGATCCGCCCGCTTCTACCTCCCAAAGTGTTAGGATTGCAGGCATGAGCCACCTCACCCTGCTGGTCATAGTTTATTACTCATTTTATATATTGCCAAGTTCAATTTGCTAACATTTTATTGAGTATTTTTGCATCTATATTCATGATGCAAAATGAGGAGTATTTTAGTTGTGTTTATTATTATTTTTTGTACTGTCTATCTGGTTTGTCATCAGGGTAATGCTGGCTTCATAACATGAGTTGAAGAGTATTTCTCCTTTTGTATTTTCTGGAAGAAATTATTAAGAATTGGTGCTATTTCTTCTTTAAATTATATATGTAAAACCATTGAAACCACCTGGGCCAGGAGATTTTTTTAAATGGCATTAACTATACATGCAATTTATTTAATAGTTACTAGACTATTCATATTATCTATTTCAACAGTGCTGAATGTAGTAGTTGGTAGTTTTTGAGAAATTGGTCCATTTCATCTAAGTTTTAGTATTTATGTGTATAGAGTTATTACCGATATTTCTTTATAAGCTTTTTAATAATTATAGGGTCTGTGGTGATAGCTGTCCTCTTTCTACTCTAATATTGATAATCCCTCCCTTCTCTCTCTTCTCTCTCTATCTCTATCTCTATCTCTGTCTCTTTCTCTCCCTCCTTCTCTCCTCAGTCTTGTTAGAGGTTTATCAATTTTACTGATCTTTTCAAAGAAACAGCTTTTGGTTTTATTGATTTCTTCTATTGCTTTTCTGTTTTCATTGATTTTTGCACTTATTCTTATTTTTTTCCTTGCTCTTCGTTTGGGTTTATTTTGCTCTTCATTTTCTAGTTTCCTTGGGGGAAAGCTTAGATTATTGACTTGAATCTTTCTTCTTTTCTAATATAATCAACATTTAAGACTATACATTTCTATATAAGAACTTCTTTAATAGAATTCCGCAAATTTTGATGTTTCTTACTTTCTTTCAGCTACAAATATTTCCTAATTCCCTTTGGAATGTCCTGGTTTTCAAATGATTAAAGATTCTCCTGTTATCTTCCTGTTATTGATTTCTAGTTTAATGCTGGCCAGGTGTGGTGGCTCATGCCTGTTATGTCAGCACTTTGGGATGCCAAAGCAGGAGGATCGCTTGAGGCAAGGAGTTCGAGACCAACCTGGGCGACATAAAAAATTTACAAAAAAAATCTACAAAAAATTTCACGTGAGCCCAGAAGTTTGAGGGTTCAGTGAGCTATGATTGTGCTATTGGACTCCAGCCTGGGTGACAGAGTGAGACTATGTCTCAAAAAAAAAAAAAAAAAGTTCTAAATGGTCAAATGATATACTTTCTATGATTTCAAA
>NW_012102454.1:464992-465693 GCF_000951045.1 Mandrillus leucophaeus | reverse complement strand
TGAGACAGAGTCTCGCTCTGTTGCCCAGGCTGGAGAGCAGTGGCACGATCTTGGCTCACTGCAAGTTCCACCTCCTGGATTCACACCATTCTCCTGCCTCAGCCTCCTGAGTAGTTGGGACTACCGGCACCTGCCACCACGCCCGGCTAATTTTTTGTATTTTTAGTTAGAGATGGGGTTTCACCGTGTTAGCCAGGATGGTCTCGATTTCCTGACCTCGTGATCTGCCTGCCTCGGCCTCCCAAAGTGCTGGGATTACAGGCGTGAGCCACGGTGCCTGGCCATATGACTTTTTTTTGCTTATTTGAAAATAGTTTAGTATTCCATTTTAAGTTTTCAATTATGATTTTTACCATAACTATTTGTATACGTTTTTGGTGGTAACTCTGGGGATTACAAAATGCATACTGAACGTTTTACACCGTATTTAGAAACAATATTTTATCACTCAAAACTTTAGCACTAGTAGGTCCCTTAATTCTCCCTCTTTTATGTTATACTCGTTGTGTATGACGTACACATTCATGAAAATTCCATGGCCAATGTTATAGTTTTTTTTCCAACTGTAAAACAGATTTCAGGGAACTCAAGAGGAGGATAGCCTACTGTATTTATCCAGGTAGTTATTACTTCTGTTTTCCTCCTTTATTCGTGATGGTTCCAGTTTCCTTCCGGTATCATTTTCCTTCTGTCTGAAGCAA
>NW_012102454.1:464003-464942 GCF_000951045.1 Mandrillus leucophaeus | reverse complement strand
AGCCCAGAAGTTTGAGGGTTCAGTGAGCTATGATTGTGCTATTGGACTCCAGCCTGGGTGACAGAGTGAGACTATGTCTCAAAAAAAAAAAAAAGTTCTAAATGGTCAAATGATATACTTTCTATGATTTCAAATTTTTTCAACTTCTTAGCTCCTGTTTCATGACTCACAGTACCATTTGTCACGGTGAGTATTCCATGTGCATGTAAAAAGGATTCTTATTCTGCTATTTTTGGCGGAGATGTTCCATAAATGTTGATTAAAGCCATTTGGTTGATGGGTCAGTTCTATGTCTGTGGTATATAACTTCTATATCCTTCATTTTCTCTCTGCTAATTCTATTTATTACTGAGAGGGGAACGTTGGTCTCTAAGTACAGTTGTAGAATTCTTTATTCTCTTTCCTGTTTCATCAGTTTTCACTTTGTGTATTTTTTTTCCGGGAAATAAAAATAAAATGGGTTTTTAATACCATATACGGATATTTCATTCTTGGGAATGGTGCTGTGCAATTACAGATTCTTCAAGAAAACTGGTTTTTAAATACTGGTGTAATTGCCCCACAAAAGGCCCAACAAGACCTGCAGCCTGTTTCATGCATGCGACATTTAATCTAACAGCTTCATCGACCCTCTCTCTGCTTGTCACGGCTTTGGGTATTTTGAAGCTCTGTTAGGTTAAAACATCATAATTGACCCTTTTATCAATATGAAATGCTTTTCTTTACTCCTGGTAATTTTTTTTCTGAACTTTAATTTGTCCGATATAAATATAACAACTCCAGCTTTCCTTTGATTAATTTTACAGGTATATCTTTTTTCACTCTTTTACTTTTAACCTACAAATTTCCTTAAATTTAAGGAGTTTCTTGTTGAGAGCACATAGTTAAGTGAATTTTTAAATCTATCCTGATAATCTCATTTAATTGGTATATTTAGAC
>NW_012102454.1:447914-463953 GCF_000951045.1 Mandrillus leucophaeus | reverse complement strand
AGCCTGGGTGACAGAGTGAGACTATGTCTCAAAAAAAAAAAAAAAAAGTTCTAAATGGTCAAATGATATACTTTCTATGATTTCAAATTTTTTCAACTTCTTAACTTCTGTTTCATGACTCACAGTACCATTTGTCACGGTGACTATTCCATGTGCATGTAAAAAGGATTCTTATTCTGCTATTTTAGGCGGAGATGTTCCATAAATGTTGATTAAAGCCATTTGGTTGATGGGTCAGTTCTATGTCTGTGATATATAACTTCTATATCCTTCATTTTCTCTCTACTAATTCTATTTATTACTGAGAGGGGAATGTTGGTCTCTAAGTACAGGTGTAGAATTCTTTATTCTCTTTCCTGTTTCATCAGTTTTCACTTTGTGTATTTTTTTCCGGGAAATAAAAATAAAATGGGTTTTTAATACCACATACGGATATTTCATTCTTGGGAATGGTGCTGTGCAATTACAGATTCTTCAGGAAAACTGGTTTTTAAATACTGGTGTAATTGCCCCACAAAAGGCCCAACAAGACCTGCAGCCTGTTTCATGCATGTGACATTTAATCTAACAGCTTCATCGACCCTCTCTCTGCTTGTCACGGCTTTGGGTATTTTGAAGTTCTGTTAGGTTAAAACATCATAATTGACCCTTTTATCAATATGAAATGCTTCTCTTTACTCCTGGTAATTTTTTTTCTGAACTTTAATTTGTCTGATATAAATATAACAACTCCAACTTTCCTTTGATTAATTTTACAGGTGTATCTTTTTTCACTCTTTTACTTTTAACCTACGAGTTTCCTTAAATTTAAGGAGTTTCTTGTTGAGAGCACATAGTTAAGTGAATTTTTAAATCTATCCTGATAATCTCATTTAATTGGTATATTTAGACCATTTACATTTAATGTAATAATAATGTTTGGATAGGGTATACCATTTTATCATTTGTTTTCTGTTTGTTTCATTTATTTATTTTTTTATTTTATTTTTTTCCGAGATGGAGTCTTGCTCTGTTGCCAAGGCTGGAGTGCAGTGGCGTGATCTCAGTTCACTGCAACCTCCGCCTCCCGAGTTTAAGCAATTCTCCTGCCTCAGCCTCTTGAGTAGACGGGATTACAGACACCCACCACCACGCCCAGCTAATGTTTGTATTTTTAGTGGAGACGGGGTTTCACCCTGTTAGCCAGGCTGGTCTCAAACTCCTGACCTCGTGATCCAGCTGTCTCGGCCTCCCAAAGTACTAGGATTACAGGCATGAGCCACTGTGCCCAGTGTATTTTGTTTTTGTTCCTCTCTTTTTCCTTTCCTGACTTTTTTTTTTTTTTTTTTTTTGAGACAGAGTCTCGCTCTGTTGCCCAGGCTGGAGAGCAGTGGCACAATCTTGGCTCACTGCAAGTTCCACCTCCTGGATTCACACCATTCTCCTGCCTCAGCCTCCCGAGTAGTTGGGACTACAGGCACCTGCCACCACGCCTGGCTAATTTTTTGTATTTTTAGTTAGAGATGGGGTTTCATCGTGTTAGCCAGGATGGTCTCGATCTCCTGACCTCGTGATCTGCCTGCCTCGGCCTCCCAAAGTGCTGGGATTACAGGCGTGAGCCACGGTGCCTAGCCATATGACTTTTTTTTGCTTATTTGAACATAGTTTAGTATTCCTTTTTAAGTTTTCAATTATGATTTTTACTATAACTATTTGTATACGTTTTTGGTGGTAACTCTAGGGATTACAAAATGCATACTGAACTTTTTACACCGTATTTAGAAACAATATTTTATCACTCAAAACTTTAGCACTAGTAGGTCCCTTAATTCTCCCTCTTTTATGTTATACTTGTTGTGTATTACGTACACATTCATGAAAATTCCATGGCCAATGTTATAGTTTTTTTTCCAACTGTAAAACAGATTTTAGGGAACTCAAGAGGAGGATAGCCTATTGTATTTATCCAGGTAGTTATTACTTCTGTTTTCCTCCTTTATTCGTGATGGTTCCAGTTTCCTTCCGGTATCATTTTCCTTCTGTCTGAAGCAATTTCTTTAGCAATATTTTTACAGCATTTCTGCTGGGTATGAATTTTCTTAGTTTTACTTCACCTAAGAATGTCTTTATTTCGCCTTTATTCCTGAAAGGTATTTTCACTGGAGGTAGAATATTCCAGATTGACACTTATTTTCTTTCAGCACTTTAAAAACATTAGGCCATTTCCTTCTGGCTTCCATGGTTTCTGATGAGGAATATGCCATCATTTGAATTATTCACATGTATTGACTTGTTGAGTTTTTTTTCTTTTTTCTTTTTTTCTTTGCTTCTTTCAAGATATTTTCCTCATATTTAGTTTTTAGCAGTTTAATTATGATTTGTCTGTGCATGGATTTCTGTGGGTTTATCCTATTTGGGGTTCACTTAGCTCCCTGAATCTGCAGGTTTAAGTCTGTATATAGGGAAAACAAACTTTTCCCTCTTCTATACTCACCCTTAGCACTCAACACTTCTGATGCCAGAAGTGTGGGGTTTTTTTGTTCAAGCAATTCTCCTATGGCAGTTGGGAGTCCTACATTTCAATTCAGTTCTAACACTATTTACCTAGAGACAGTGTCAGATCCCAAAAGTTAAGGGCTCAGTCCCGTAAGATTGCATCCCACTTCAGATGTCAATCGTAAGTGATGGGTTCCCAGGTTATCCACAACTTTTGTCTGACTTGTCTCCAAATTACAGGTTCCCAAGATCCTTTACTTGGGTTCAGTCATTTGCTAGAATGGCTCACAGGACCCACTCCATATACTGAAACTGAGAATTAACTTGATTAAGCCCACTGACCTTAACCTGCCTTACTTACTTTTAATTCCTTACTTCTAGTTAATCTTAATACCTATATAGATAAAAGTTATGTAGCTAAGCAATCTACTAGCTTCCCTATAGACAACATCTCTGACATATAGGTCACCATGGTAACAGTTGCTTAAAGTTGTTTTTCATGAATTTGGGGTCAGCTCCTGTCCAGTTCAAGCCACTTGAGACCACTTCAACTGGGCCTGCGTGAATGTCCAAGAGGTGAGCTTTTGACATCAGAGGGCCATAAAGATCTTCCCGCAGATCATACTAATGCCACAATTTTCTAAACGTGTTTCCTATGAAGAGCCACGAGGCTTGACCATGTGTGTGAATATTGCCAATTACCTCATTTTTTCTTATCCAAATTACCTTTCTCCACACCGCAGACCATTCTGCTTCTTTATCTCATAAATATTCCTAAATCCTATCTTTAGGGAGGCAGATTGAGACCCGTTCACCCACCTCCTCGCTTGGCTGTCTCATGAACAAACCCTTTCTTTTTTGCAAAACCTTTCGCCGCAGTGATTGGCTTACTGAGTGCAGGAAAAACGAACCTTGCTCAGTATCAATATTTACTCATTTGTTACAAAGAATACAAATGAGGAACAGCCAGATGGAAGATGCATAGGGCAAGGTATGAGGGAAGGGGTGCAGAGCTTCATGTCCTGTCCAGCTGTACCTGCCTCCTAGCATTTCCACTTGTTCAGCAATCCAGAAGCTCTCAGAATCCCATCTGTTTGGGTTTTGGTGGAAAGCTTCATTACATAGGCATGATTGATTGCATCATTGGCCTTTGGTGATGAACTCTACCTTCACTCCCCATCCTCCTCCCCAGAGATGGAGGTGGGGTGTGGTTAGAAGTTCCAGCCAACTCATTACATGTTTGGTTCTCTAGGCAAGGAACCCTCATTCTGAAGCTGTCCTGGAGCCCCCCAGCCATCAATCATTTCATTAGCATACAAAAATATTTCAGTTGTTTTAGGAGCAGTGTGTCAGGAAGTGGGGGGAGACATAGACTAAAATTTATTTCTTGACCAAGTGCGATGGCTCATGCCTGGGAGACTTTGGGAGACTGAGGCAGGTGGATCACCTTAGATCAGGAGTTGGAGACCAGCTGGCCAACATGGTGAAACCCCGTCTCTACTAGAAATACAAAAATTAGCCGAGTGTGGTGGTGCATGCCTGTAATCCCAGCTATTCGGGAGGCTAAGACAGGAGAATCATTTGAACCCGGGAGGCGGAGGTTTCAGTGGCACCACTGCACTCTAGCCTGGGCAACAGAGCTAGACTCTCTCAAAAACAAAACAAAAAAAATTTACTTCTTATTATGTCATAATAGCTTTTGCTAAACTTGAGATGTTTTCCATCATTATTTCTTCAAAATATTTTTCAGCACCGCACTTTCCTCTGGCCTCTGGGATACAAATGTTAGACCTTTGTGATTGCCCCACAGGTTCCTAAGGCTCTGTTCTTTTTTTTTTTTTTTTTTACATCTTTTTTCTTTCTGCTATACAGATTTGGTTATTTTTATTGATGTATCTTTAAGTTGACTGATTTTCTTCTCCCATCTCCATTTTGTTATTGAGCCCATTAGATGAATTTTTTATTTTGGTTATAGTGTTTTTCAGTCACACAGTTTCCATTTGTTTCTCCTTCACGTGTTTTATTTACTTGCTGATATCTTTAATATTTGTTTAAGAGTTTTTGTATATATAATTGCAAGTTTATGTCATTGCAATAGCATGGATTGATTGTCTTTTCCCATGAGAGTTAAGAATTTTTGTATCCTTTGTATGCCAAGTAATTTTGGACTGCATCCTGCACATTTTGAGCATTATATTATGACATTCTGAGTCTTGCTTAAATCCTATTGGGAATATTGATGGTTTTGTTTTTGTGGCCAATTAACCTGGGTAGATTCAGACTGCTAAGTTCCTACTTGCCTTCTATGCCCTGTGGTTCCAATGTCAGTTCAGTTTTTGAAGCATTTGCAATGCTATTCTGATCTATCTTCCACATGTGTCATCCAGTAGTCAGTCTGGGGCCTGGGCAGAAATCTAATCATTAGCTCAGTTTCTAGTCTGTGGCATGCTAATCAGGGCCAGATGAGTCCATGAGTTCATAAATAACTTTATGGGGTGACTTTCTCAAGCCCTTGTCTCTCTGCTATCTTCCGATACTTTCTGGCTCCCTGGGCTCCCCTTTTTGATCGTCCAGACAGAAACTGCCCAATTTCATAATTGTACCAGGTCTAGGATCAAGAGGTTGGAGAACAGAGAGGGAGCGAAAAAGTAATGGAGTCTGATCCTGTCCACTGAATGGAGAGAAAAGTCCTTTCCTGAATTTTGGGCTTCTTCCAGCTGCTCTGCTACTGCAATGGGATTGCTTGCAAGAAAACAGAGAAAAGGGGGAGAAAATAAATTCCCTCCGAACTTTAAGAGTACCCTTTCCTGCTCCTTCGGCCAGTCCTCTCCTAGGAGTCTCCCTGTCTGCACCACAGTGCTCACTTCCAAGTTTTGGACTGTATTGAATTCAGGTCAGGGGATAAAGGAGGAAAATCAAATAGTAAACTCATCATTGATTTGGTGGTACTTTGAATTTCTGTGTCCTCTCCTAATGCAACTGTTATAATTGACTTTCCAAAATTGTCAAATAGCTGGGCCATGTAGTCTGTCTGGATTTTCTAGTTGTGTTCAGTGGAAAAGAAAGTGTAGCACATGTTTACTCCTTCTTGCCTGGGTTTACTACTTCTTTCCCAGAAGTGGAGCTTGAAAGGGACTTTTGAAGATTTGGTTTCAGTGTCATCTGTCTCAGTCTATTCAGGCTGCTCTAGCAAAAATACCATAAACCGGGTGGCTTAAACACTGGAAATTTATTGCTTACAGTTCTGGAGACTGTTAAGTCCAAGATCAAGGCACCAGAAGATTCAGTGTCTGGTGAGGGCTTACTCTCTGGTTTATAAACAGTCCCTTCTCACTGTGTCTTCGCGTGGTGGCAGGGGCACAGTATCTCTCGGGTCTTCTTTACAAGGACACTAATCTCATTCATGAGGGATCTTCCCTCATGACCCAATCATCCTCCCAAAGGCTCTACCTGCTAATACTATCACCTCAGGGGTTAGAATTTCAACATATGAGGTCGGGTGTGGTGGCCCACAGCTGTAATGCCAGCACTTTGGGAGGCTGAGGCAGGTGGATCACTTGAGGTAAGGAGTTCGAGACCAACCTGGCCAACGTGGTGAAATCCTGTGTCTACTAAAATACAAAAATTAGCTGGGTGTGGTGGTGTGCGTCTGTAGTCCCAGCTACTCTGGAGGCTGAGGTGGGAGGATCGCTTGAACCCGGGAGGCAGAGGTTGCAGTGAGCTGAGATCATGCCATTACAGTCTGGGTGACAGAGCAAGATTCCCTCTCAAAAAGAAAAAAAAAAAAAAAAAAAAAGAATTTCATATGAATTTGGCAGGGAGGACACAGACATTCAGATCATAGCATAATCTATATAGCAACACCTGTGGGACTGGAGCAATGTCCTCCAGGATGTGGTATATGCCCTAAATCGATGACTAATATATGGTGCTGTCTTTCCCCAGGCAGGATTCATGGGTTTCCAACATAAAGGGATGAAAATAGGATTGGAGTTTCTTATTATTTCCCCTAGTGATCCACTATCAAAATTTTTGCTACCTCCCACAACTCTAGGTTCTTCTGGTCTAGAGGTCCTATTTCCAAAGGGAGTGATGCTTCCACCAGCAGACACAACAATGATTCCAGTGAACTGGAAGTTGAGAGTGCCCCCTGGTTACTTTGGGCTCCTCATGCCACTGAATCAACAGGCCACAGGGGAGGTCACTATACTGGCCAAGGCAATTAATTCTGACTATCAAAGGGAAATTGAGTATAAAGAGTATGTCTGGAATACAGAATATGGTCTAGGGTGTCTCTTAGTACTCTCAAGTCTTGTGATTGAAGTCAATGGAAAACTACAGCAACTCAATTGAAACAGGGCTGCTAATGGCTCAGGTCCTTCAGAAGTGAGGGTTTAGGTCATCCTACCAGGCAAAGATCCAACCAGATGAGGTAGTTGCTGAGGGCAAAGTGCATATGGAATAGGTGATGGGAAAGGTAGCTGTAAACATAATTATAAATGCCAGCCATGATTATGTGTCCAGAAATAAAAAACTGTAGTAGTGTAAACCAAAACTAAAATCCTAAACCCCCCAAACAACTGAACACACCCCCTCTTGGCTGAGGCGATCACAGAGAAACCTGAAACACTGAATTCCAGGCCACGACAGGAAGGAAGGTCAGACGTGCCTCATTTCAGACCCTCCATTTTGGAAATTAGGCACAATTGACCAGCATTAACATTAAAATAGAGATCATGAGACTGGCTGGCAAAACAGACTCTGTGGCAACAAGATACCAGTTCCAACCCACCCTGGTGCAGCATCACATGCTCTCTGAGAGCTGCCACCCATGAGACTTCATCTACGTAACAGGAACCTTGCTTCTACAACCAGCTTTATCTTAACTCAAGCATATTTTCGCTACTGACTTCAAGTATTTAGTTTAGCACTTTCAACCAATTGCCAATCCGAAAAATTTTTAATCCACCTGTGACCTATAAGCCCCACCCTCCACATCCAGTTTCCCAACTTTCCAGGTTGAACACGTATATATTACATGCATTGATTTATATCTTTGCCTGTAACTTCTGTCTTCCTAAAATGTAGAAAACCAAACTGTAACTCAACCACCTCAGGCACTTTCTCAGGACCTCCTGAGACTGTTACTCTAGCCATAGTCATTCATATTGGCTCAGAATAAACCTCTTTAAATATTTTACAGAGTTGGATTTCTTTTTCTTTCTTTCTTCTTTTTTTAACTACTTATAACAGTTGTTATAAGTCTTTCTTCCTTAGTTTGACATGGATATGTTTGTATATATATTAACCACATATTTTTAGCTTCTTCCCCTCTCTCTATTTATTGTCTAACATAAGGTGTGTTAATAGTAGTTCACTTTATATTTTGGTATTGAAACTACAAGGCATCAATGGAGTGGTGTGAATCAGCTGGGAGAAGAAGGAACATCATCCAAAGACTAAAAAGGGTTATTGTATCCTCTTTTTGGGAAAAGATTGGCATGTTTTAAGTTTTAACTGGAAACATTTAGGTAACACCAAAACTTTGTTATTCTCTATTTGGAGATGAAGTGTGGTTAAAGGAGATGTATATAGTTGCAAGGTGACAAGGGGTAGACTGTGGTGGCTTTGCAATGTGCCTAACTTTAGTTGGTTGAAGAGGTGGATTTGAGACTTGTCTCCCATCTCCTGGCTTACATCACCTGCAATAAAATCTTTCTTCCCTGGCAATACTCATTGTCTCAGTGACTGGCTTTTTGTGCAGTGAGCAATCAGGCCTAGGTCAGACCCTTGGCACTCAGCGATACAACTTGGTTAGGCTGAACTACATTTCCCAGAATTCCCCTTTTGGTATGTTCCCAGTTAGGTTGAGCCACAGGAGCAATCTTTGTGGGAGATTTAGGGGCCAGGGGATGTAGCAGCCATTTAGACTCTCATGCATAGTTTCATCTGTCGGTTCACTTCATTGGTTCTTCAATGCTCCACCTTCCCTTGGATCCTCCTTCAACTTCTCCATCTGAAACTGGCCCAATTTTCCCATAGAACTGATGTTTATGGGTTTTTTGTTGTTGTTGAATAAACATAGAAATTGACCCACCCCGTCTTAAAGCTTGAGAAACTTACATGTGTCTTATCTGAGTTCCTTTCTCAGGAAACCGACTATCAGTTCTCCTAGATAGTATCAAGGAACTAAAACTTCCCAAATCAACACATCTAGAATGATGAAACACCATGCTCCTTATCTGACCACCTGCTGCCTGTTGATCAGCTTCTCTTCCTCACCCCTCCCTAATTCCTATTTTCTTGCATGTAGTTACATTCCTTCTGTGCTATATAAACCCCTAAATTTAGTTTGAGAGAGAGAGGTAGATTTGAGACTTGTCTCCCATCTCCTGGCTCATACCACCTGCAATAAAAGCCTTTCTTCCCTGACAATACACATTTTCTCAGTAATTGGCTTGTGCAGTGAGCAATCAGACCTAGGTAAGACCCTTGGCATTCAGTAGCACAGCTCTTGGGGCCAGATACGTGTGCTTGGCCCCATGATAAAAGACCCCGGCTCCAGCAGTATACCCGCACCACCGAGGTTGGAGGCAACAAGAACTGACATGGGGCTGGGCGCAGTGGCTCACGCCTGTAATCCCAGCACTTTGGGAGTCCAAGGTGGGAGGATCACTTGAAGCCAGGAATTTGAGACCAGCCTGGGAAACACAGCAAGACCCCATTTCTACAAAAAATTTTGAAAACTAAGCCAGGTGTGTTTTTGCGCACCTGGCATCCCAGCTGCTTGGGAGGCTGAGGCAGGAAGATTGCTTGAGCTCGGGAGGTCAAGGCTACAGTGAGCTACGATTGTGCCACTGCACTCCAGCATAGGCAACAGACTGAATATAAAAACAGACAAAATATAAAAAAGTAAATAAATAAAATTTACAAAAGAACTCACATGGGGTTTGGTTTGTCCTCGTGGACTTTGGCTTATGCGTGTGGGTTCTATCTTGTTCTTTGCTCTCCTCAACCTTACCTCCATCTTCCCTTCCTGACTTCCTGCACCTATGGGGTTCAGTTCAAGCATCTGACTCAAAGATAACAACCTGACAGAGACCATTTAACCAGCTCCCTAAATTGCATAAGATCAAATCTGGTAACTAGTCCTTTTGTAGCAACTAATCAGTCTATAGGTATTTCTTAGTGATGCTTCAGCCCCCTACCTGTGGTTGAATCCTGACTGATCCAGGCACCAAATTATAGCCACTTCACAACCAGAGCCTGGAACATGTGTGTGACCCGTTAAGAATAGGAGAGCTGGCTGGAGGAGAGCTTCTATTATTATCTGACTGAAGCCTCAATTAAAAAAAGAAATGCAAGGATGGAATTTCACAGGAAAGTAGAGGAACCCCAGACAGGAGGGCTGCAAAGAAAAGGCTGTTAGAGGGAGACTGAGAAGAGAAAAAGGGAGCAGGAGAGAGCAGCTTGCACTTCAGACACCTCCTTTTCCAAGCCTGGGAAGCAAGAAAGGTGGGTAAAGTCTCATCCTCGGGCCCTCCAAGAAGAGATCTCCATGACTATAGGCAACATATGTTGCTGCACCCTGCTTAGCTACCATTTTCTCCTCTTTGGGTCACAGTACTTGTGTTTTCCTTTGGGGCGCACTTCTACCCATGTTTAGCCCCTGTGATTTAAGTAAGATGTGATTCCCCTCTCCAAACTCTAGAAATGGACATATGCCCCAGGCCTGGGAAATGGGAGTCTATGTAACCCTGGCAACTGTCCTTGGTTCTGGGATAGATTCATGGTCACACTGGACCGAGACCCAACTCTAGGACCTTTGCTCATCCTCTGTCTGAGTTGCTTAGATGGTAGAAGGTGAACCTGGAGCTGCTGGTGACCACTGTTTCCCCCAGAAGGGAGGAGTCATTTTGAGAATGAGATCAACACAGAGGCACATTGAACTGGCAGAAGGGACAGGGAGACACTCCTCATGTCATCCTTTGAGCACCTGGATACAACAACACCTGAAGCTAAATATATCTGGACTTTTTAGTTGTGTGTACCATTAAGTTCCATCTTTGTCATTGTTATTGTTGTCTTTCTAATTAAGTCAACTTGAAATTGGGGTTCTTGCACTGGCAGCAGAGTCAAAACTAATAAACTGACCCTTCAGTAAAAGAATTTAACTCCCGTCTCACATCTCCGGTGTGTTTGATTTGGGGGAAAAGCAGGGAGGCTGGAAATACTATTACCGATGGTAGCTAACTTTGTCGAGGACTTACTATGCACCAGATGCTCTTCAAACACTACATGCATTATACTTTACAATCCTCAAAACAACCCTATGAGGTGGCTATTAAAATTGCCCCCCGTTTATTGATTGATTGATTGATTGAGACGGAGTCTCACTCTCGTTGCCCAGGCTGGAGTGCAGTGGTGTGATCTTGGCTCATTGCAACCTCTGCCTCCTGGGTTCAAGTGATTCTCCTGCCTCAGCCTCCTGAGTAGCTGGGATTACAGGTGCGCACCACCACGCCCGGCTAATTTTGTATTTTCAGTAGAGACGGGGTTTCACCATGTTGGCCAGGCTGGTCTGGAACTCCTGACTTCAGGTGATCCGCCTGCCTCAGCCTCTCAAAGTGCTGGGATTACAGGTGTGAGCCACCGCGCCCGGCTGCCCCCAGTTTTAGATGTGGATCAGACAGCTTAGGCAGCCACCCCAAGGTTATACAACTAGTGAGAAGTATTGTTAGGAAGGGAGTGTCCACCGCTTCCTGACAATAGTGGCTGAGATGACTTCCCGGGCATGAGAATGGGAGCGGGAGAGGTCAAATCCCCCAATTTGGACCCGTCCAGGTTATCTAAGCACAACCTCTTGCAATGCTGAATGGGAGGGGTCCTGCCTCTGGTTGGTCAGGAAAGACCTTCTTTATTTTGGGCTAGATGTGCCCCCACATAATTGCCACCTAACAGTTCTCCTTCTGCCCTCTGTGGTCACAGGTAAGTGGAGCTCTTTTTCTCTCACTCTGAGACTAACAGATGCTAGAAGCAGCTGTGCCCTTTCACCATCAACCCCTGGTTTCTTCGATTGTTACTTGGAGGCTTTCCTGGCTGCCCGCAAAGTATCTTCCAGGTGCGGGTTGATTAGGTCCCACCTTAATGACCTCCTGACATCACCTCAAAGCTCACTTTAGGCTGAAAGAAAAACCATAAAGTAAATGCTTCTTGTTTTACTGCCAGTGAAATGAAGAGCTTTTCAGCGCTGTGGATTTTTTTTTTTTTTTTTTTTTTTTTTTTTGCTTATCATGCTCACATCTGACCTTTCAGAGGCTGACTTTTAAAATGCAGGTTAGCAAAAGTCATATCAGGAGGAGATGGAGATGTCTCCTCTCCTCTGCTTCTGTAAAGGCGGCAGTGAGTGCAATCTGCACCATAAATTTAGTTTGCAGAATCCGATAGGAAGAGGTGTAAAAGAGGGCATGGCAACGCGGGAGTAGCCTTGTGAGAATTGCTCTTTGCATAAAAACCAGAGGCCTCATGCTGCCTCAGAACCCACATGGCCAGGATGCTCCCATCTCCAGCCTGGTATCTCCTTCTTTCACTCGGCTCCTCTTTCCACTTCACTCCAGCTACGCTGCGCAGACTCACCATCCTCTCTCAGCACCGGTCTTTTGCACACACTCTTCCATCTCCTTGAAATGCTGTTCCCTGCATTCTTCGTCTAGTTAAATCCCCTCATCCTTCAAGTCTCCGCTGAAACTTCATGTCCTTGGAGAAGCCTTGTTTGAGTCCCTTCTGTTATCTTCTCTCATGAATTCCTATACTTCTCCTTTGTAGCAGGTGTATAGCACATAGCACACATAAGGCACATGTTTATATGTGTTTTTGTGGTTGAGTAAAGTGTGCCCCCATCCTTTTAGAACAGGCTCTGCCAGGGCAAGGACCAGGTCTTGGTCACTGTTGACTAGCAGTGTGCTCATAAAGGTTTAACAACTATTGCAGGGGTAGGGGGATGTTGACTTATAGAGTGGCTGATTCCATGGTGTAAATCTTCTACCACGCATGATTTCAAGCTACCAATGCAAGTTCAACCAAAATTCCTGAAAAACTTAACAAAGGGCTCTTGTGAGTTGGGATAAACTGGCTTCAGCACGTGATATGGTTTGGCTGTGTCCTCACCTAAATCTCATCTTGAATTGTAGTTCCCATTATCCCCATGTGTCATGGGAGGAACCCAGTGGGAGGTAACTGAATCATGGAGGAGGTTACCCTCATGCTGTTCTTATGAGAGCGAGTGTGTTCTCATGAGATTTGATGGTTTTATAAGGGGCTTTCCCCCCTTTGGCTCAGCACTTCTCTGTCTTGCCACCATGTGAAGAAGAACATGTTTGCTTCCCCTTCCGCCATGATTGTAAGTTTCCTGAGGCCTTCCTAGCCATGCTGAACTGTGAGTCAATTAAACCTCTTTTCTTTGTAAATTACCCAGTCTCAGGTATGTCTTTTTTTTTTTCTTTTTTTCTTTTTTTTTTGAGACAGAGTCTCACTCTGTTGCCCAGGCTGGAGTGCAGTGGTGCAATCTCAGCTCACTGCAAGCTCTGCCTCCCGGGTTCACACCATTCTCCTGCCTCAACTTCCCAAGTAGCTGGGACTACAGGTGCCCGCCACCATGCCCGGCTAATTTTTTGTTATTTTCAGTAGAGACGGGGTCTCACCATGTTAGCCAGGATGGTCTCGATCTCCTGACCTCACAATCTGCTCACCTTGGCCACCCCGAGGATTACAGGCGTGAGCCACCGCACACAGCCTTCAGGTATGTCTTTATTTGCAGTGTGAGAACAGACTAATACAGCACACCACTGCTGCTGACCCTCCAACACCTGGTACAGGTTTGTGGAAGGAGTGAATGAAGTTAGGCCCACAAAGCAGAGCCTCCTCTGCCTGTGCCTATCCATGGTATACTCTCCATCTGTCTGCAGTAGGAATTAGCTTTAAGCAAAAGTATAGCATTGTCTATCAAGTAAAATACATTCAGTGTAATGTAAAGGAATATTCTATGGGTAAAACTTTCCCATTTTCCCCCGGTATTAAAACATACTTTCTAGTGTGTAATTAGAGCTTTGCACGCTGTGAGTAGTGACTTGTTAATGGTTCATGAGATTAATTTAGAAGGTCCAAACCAGCAATTTTTTTTGGAAATGGAATTAAGTAGAAGAAAAAAAGAAATTTCAGAGTATCAGAGTTTGTCTCCAGCCTTAAGGAAATGTTACTTTGGTAAACTCTTATTGTGAGTGTGTATTGTTGACAAAAAAGCCAAGCTTTGTAAAATATTTAAAGAGGTTTATTCTGAGCCTATATGAGTGGCCATGGCCTGAGGTACAGTCTCAAGAGGTCCTGAGAACATGTGCCCGAGGGAGTCAGGTTACGGTTTGATTTTATACATTTTATGGAGACCGGAGTGACAGGCAAAGACATAAATCAATATATGGAAGGCGTACATTAGTTCAACCTAAAGAGGTGGGATATCTTGAGTCAGAGGGTGGGGAGCAGGGTTTACAGGTCATAGGTGGATTCAAAGACTTTCTGATTGCCATTTGGTTGGAAGAGTTAAGCTTTGCCTAAAGACTTAAGAAGTCCTTAGAAAAGAATGCTTGAGCTAACATAAGGGGTTGTAGAAGCCAAGGCCCTTGTTATGCAAATGAAATCTTCTAAGTGGCAGCACCCAGAGAACATGTGACCAGGGTCAGCTTGGAATTTGGGATCTGATTGCCATAAAGAGTCTACTCTGTCAGTCCCGTGATCTGTATTTTAATGTTACTGTTGGTCAGTTGTGCCTAAACTCCAGAAGGGAGGGGCTAGAATGAGGCATATGCACCTCCCATTTCATCATGGCTAGAATTCAGGTTTTCAGATGTCTCTGGGGTCCATTTGGCCCATAAGGGGGTCCACTTAGTTAGTTGGGGGGCTTGGGATTTTATTTTTGGTTCCAAGTATATATTCTAGGTTGTGATGTCAAATGACTCTCTTACAGTTAAAAAAAAAAGTGTGAAAGTCACTGTGGTTGACAACAATATCCTTTGGTTTAGTAGCTTTGTTTTGTTTTCTGTGTTATTACTTGGAAATTATTTTCCCCTGGACTTTCCTAAGTCTCCGTCTCCTATCTCCCAGAGACCTAAAGGGTGAAGACACTGAGCTTCCAGATTTGAGGGCAGGAGGGTCCTAGGGAGGCCTGGCTTGGAGGCCAGGGAACTTCCTATTCCAGCCTGCACATGTTACCCTTCAATCTCCAGCTCCCCTGGCTGTTGGTGCCCAGCCCAGAGTTGTGGAAGCCCTTTCAGTCTAGCTGTCCCACCTGGTGACAGCAGGGGCAGGGCAGGGAGCATCATGGGGCTGACGCTTTCTGCTGTCCAGCCTCCCTGCATGCAGGGCGATGGCCCCTAGCTGACTCTTGAGAGTTGAGGGGAGGCTGGGGAGAGGGTTAAAGGCGAAGCCAGACCCAGTCCATCATGGAAGTCACATGGCCTGCCAGGAAATCCCTCTCTATATTGTAGCTGGTTGAACTAACTATATTATAAATAATTTTCCATTTTCTGCCTAGAACCATGCTCTAGACATCTGCATGAGGTCATCAAACCTGCACCACAGCCATGCACACACACACGTGTGCGTGTGTGTGTGTGTGTAAAAGAGAGACATGAGGTGTAGAAGAGCAATATAGAGGTCTCCATATTACGGGGAGACAGACGGTCCCAGAGCAGGGAGGTCACTTGAACCGGGTCGCAGAGGCAGGAGGCCACAATCATGGCTGGACACTGCAAGGCCAAACAGGTAAACACTGTGCCTGACTCCCATCCAGACTTCACAACAACCCTAGAATATTAATAAGTCAGTAATAATAGTATTACAGGGAAGGAGTCCCGATCCAGACCCCAAGACAGGGTTCTTGGATCTCCCACAAGAAAGAATTCAGGGCAAGTCCGTAAAGTGAAAGCAAGTTTATTAGGAAAGTAAAGGAATAAAGAATGGCTACTCCATAAACAGAGCAGCCCCGAGGACTGCTGGTTGCCCATTTTTATGGTTATTTCTTGATGATATGCTAAACAAGGGGTGGATTATTCATTTCTCCCCTTTTTAGGCCATATAGGGTAACTTCCCGACGTTGCCATGGCATTTGTAAACTGTCATGGCACTGGCGGGCGTGTAGCAGTGAGGAAGACCAGAGGTCACGCTCATGGCCATCTTGGTTTTGGTGGGTTTTAGCCGGCTTCTTTACTGCAGCCTGTTTTATCAGCAAGGTCTTTATGACCTGTATCTTGTGTTGACCTCCTATCTCACCCTGTGACTCAGAATGCCTTAACCATCTGGGAATGCAGCCCAGTAAGTCTCAGCCTCATTTCACCCGGCCCCTATTCAAGATGGAGTCGCTCTTGTTCAAACGCCTCTGACAGGGTGACAACTGTGACCACAACAGATTCACAAACATGACATTTTCAGAGAGAGGAAGGTACGCAGCGTGGTGTGATTTGGAAGAGGCTGTGGGTGTAGAGGGATGGGTAATTCAGTTGGGGTGGTCAGGGAG
>NW_012102454.1:418528-446089 GCF_000951045.1 Mandrillus leucophaeus | reverse complement strand
GTCCCAGCTACTCAGGAAGCTGAGGCAGGAGAATCACTTGAACCTGGGAGGTGGAGGTTGCAGTGAGCGGACATAGAACCACTAAACTCCAGCCTGGGCGACAGAGACTTCATCTCAAAAGAAAAAAAAAAAAGTACTGTAGGAGTCCAGGTGTGGTGGCTCACACCTGTAATTCCAGCATTTTGGGAGGCCAAGGAAGGAGGATCACTTGAGCCCAGGAATTCAAGACCAGCCTGAGCAACATAGCAAGGCCCCATCTCTAAAAAAATTTTTAAAAGATACACAAAATTAGCCAGGCGTGGTGGTGTGTGCCTGTAGTCCCAGCTACTCAGGAAGTTGAGAAGGGAGAATCATCTGAACTCGGGAGATCAAGGCTGCAGTGAATCATAATCACACGACTGCACTCCAGCCTGTGTGACAGAGAGACATCCTATCTCAAAAAAAGAAAAAAAAAAAAAGTAATGTAAGAGAAATAAACTATTTCTTTGCCTCGCAGAGAGAATGTGACAGTGTGAGGAAGCATTAGCTGGCTGAAACTGGGCGCTCAAACTCTTAGTCTAGAGCAGAGTTCTAACAGCATCACGTGTTTTTGTTCTCCCTACATCCACATTGAAGAAGAGGGGGTGGTAAAAATATTCCTCTGGTTTAACAGAAAATTCACAAATATTTATCCTTTTCAGAATCTACATGCAATTTAAGTATTAGTCCCAGGGCGATAAATCCGAATCACAGATGCTGCAATGTTAAAGTTTCCTTTGATAAGACATACTGAGGATCTCTGATGTCCCTGCGGCCTGCAAAGAATATTTGCAAACAGAGTTTTATGATGTTGAGGAGTGTCTGATTTTCTGAAGCCACAGAGAAAGACATCATTTTTCTTCTTTTCTTTCTGCAATTTCTTTCATTAGCACTTCGGAAAGCCTATAATCCCCATGATTTGAAATCCCATGAGTTAGTAGTAAGAGCAGAATCAGAGAGGCTAAACACTGAAAATACAGAAAGGAAATGGGTAGAGTAGGATTTTAGCAAGAGGAAGTATATGGTTGTGATGCTTTGCATCTACAGGAAATGATGGCTGGGGCTGTGGCAGCCACGTTACCACCATGAGGGATGATGTTACCCACATGCTGAGGAGCCTGAGTCTATAAGACCATCATTTGACTGATGCATTGACCCCTGGAGAAACTCCCCGCCTTTGGGGGACTAGCAGTTCTATAAAATAATACATGTCCTTATTGTTTTAAGATGTTTGGAATTTGTTCTTTCTTACGTGCAGCCAACAGCATCCTACATGAGGCAGCCAGGGTAAGGGGTCCACACACAATGGGTGAACCAGTGCTTGTCCAGGAATTGAAACAGCCTGGCTCATTCAGTGCTAGGACCAGGGCCCTCAGTGGACACTGTCCCAACTCTCAGCACTGAGGGTCCGTCCTTCCCTCCAAGCCAGTCATTGCTGTGTGTGATCACGTTCATTAGGTATCCATATTCTGTAGGCGGGAGCAACGAGGTTTTCTTTCTTTTTTTTTTTAATTAAGATGGAGTCTCGCTCTGCTGCCCAGGCTGGAGTGCAGTGGTGCCATCTCAGCTCACTGCAGCCTCCTGGTTCCAGCGATTCTCCTGCCTCAGCCTCCCAGGTAGTTGGGATTACAGGTGCCCACTACCACACCGGGCTAACTTTTGTATTTTTAGTAGAGATGGGATTTCACTGTGTTGGCCAGGCTGGTCTCAAACTCCTGACCTCAAGCTATCTGCCCAGCTCGGCTTCCCAAGGTGCTGGGATTACAGGCATGAGCCACCGCGCCTGGCCGCAATGAGGTTTTTTCTTTTTTCAATTCTAGCTGCCAACCACAAAATTTAACTAAGGTCCCTCCCATCACACACCTGTCATCCACCCTGAAAATTTAAAGTAAAGGTATAAAAATATCAAAACCATGATTGCCTCTGGGGGTGGAGTGGAGGTGGGGATCATTTGGGAAGGGGCATAAGGGGACTTTGCAGGGGTCCTGGAGATGTTCTTCATCTTAACAGGGGCTGTAGTCTAAAGCAGGAGTGTATACTTATTACATAAGTGCATTCATTGGTCAAAACTCAGCAAATGGAGGTGGGAACAGTGGCTCATGCCTGTAATCTCAGCTACTGAGGAGGACAAGGCAGGAGGATCACTTGAGGCCAGGAGGTCAAGACCAGTCTGGGCAACATAGAGAGACCTTATCTCTTTTTTAAAAATTGTTTTAATTCCCCAGGCATAGAACTCACCCTGTGGAGGGAAAAAAAAAAAAAAAAATAGGCACGCGTGGTGGCATGTTTCTGTAGTCCCAGCTACTTTCGAGGCTGAGGCAGAAGGATTGCTTGAGCCCAGGAGGTCGAGGCTGCAGTAAGCTATGATCATACCACTGCACTCCGGTCTGGGGTACAGAGCGGGACTGCATCTCTAAATAATAATGATAATACTAAGAAATTCAGCAAATGGATGTTTCAGATGTGTACATTTCATTGCATGCAAATTTATAAAACCTCAAAAATAACTGTAAACATTGAACTCCAGTTGGTGATATGAATCCTGAAATGTTTAAGGGCAAAGAGTACTGATGTCTGCTTTAAAATACTTTACTCTAACCTTCTTTAAAAATACATTTAAAAAAAATCAGATGGCTTGATAAATAGAGGAATGGACTGAAAGATATGTAATAAAGTAAATACAGAAAAATGTTAACAATTGTAGAATCTAGATGATGGGGCGAGGCGTGGTGGCTCATGCCTGTAATCCCAGCACTTTGGGAGGCCGAGGCAGGTGGATCACGTGAGGTCAGGAGTTTGAGACCAGCCTGGCCAACATGGTGAAACACCGTCTCTACCAAAAATACAAAAATTAGCCAGGCGTGATGGCACATGCTTGTAATCCCAGCTACTCAGAAGAATCACTTGAACCCGGGAGGCAGAGGTTGCAGTGATCTGAGATCATACCACTGCACTCCAGCCTGGGTGACAGAGTGAGACTCCGTGTCAAAAAATAAATTAAAATAAAATAAAAGTGATGATGATCATAGTTATGAACGACAGCGAGAGTCCAAACACTGCCTGTAGTGTGGGCAAAGCCCTGTTCTCAGTGCTTCATGTGAATGAATTTGTTCACTCCTCACCACAACCTTCTGAGGTAGGTACTGTTATTCTCATTCACGGATACGGACTCTGAGACCAGGGAGGTTGCGTGGCATCATTACATCAGAAGGGGCGTGGTCTGAATCCACTCCTCCCCTTCCAGGGCAGGAAGTCAACAGAGAAGGGTTCTGTGGTAACGTTGACAATCACGAATCAGTGGCATAAACATCTCCTTAAGACATGTGGAGGCGGCTGGGCATGGTGGTTCACGCCTGTAATCCCACCATGTGGGAGGCCAACATGGGAGGATCACTTGAGGCTAGGAGTTTGAGACCAGCTTGGGCAACATAGTGAGACCCTGTCTCTACAAAAAAAATTTTAAAAATTAGGCAGGCACGGTGGCTCATGCCTGTAATCCCAGCACTTTGGGAGGCTGAGACAGGTGGATCACCTGAGGTCAGGAGTTCGAGACCAGTCTGGCCAACATGGTGAAACCCCGTCTCTATTAAAAATACAAAAATTAGCCAGGCATGGTGGCAGGTGCCTGTAATCCCAGCTACTCAGGAAGCTGAGACAGGAGAATCGCTTGAACCACGGGAGGTGGAGATTGCAGTGAGCCGAGACGGTGCCAGTGTACTCCAGCCTGGATGACAAGAGTGAAACTCTGTCTCAAAGAAAAAAGTAAATAAATAAAATTAGAAATTAGCAGGGCATGGTGGTGCATGCCTGTAGTCCTAGCTACTCAGGAGGCTGAGGTGGGAAGACTGTTTGAGCCCAGGAGTTCAAGGCTTCAGTGAGCTATGGTTGCACCACTGCACTCCAGCCTGGGCAACAGAACAAGACTCTGTCTCCAGGGGAAAAAAAAAAAAAAAAGGTGGAAATTGTGAGAGACACATGACAGCAGAAATGTGACTACTGCTTGCCTTTGGAGGAAGGAAGAAGTTGTGGAGGAGAGATAGGTGACTGGGCACTGTGGCAACACCAGCATGCCAGGGGCTGGGGGTGGGGGGCAGTCAGGACCTGAGGCCAGAAGCTGTGAATCTTGGAATCTGCAGGGTGCCCCTTATGAGACCCCAAGCGTTCATGTAAGCGTCCACGCCCCCACTGATGATATCTGGGCAGAGAGGCAATAAAATCAGAGGCAAGAAAATCAGAGTTACCGATCAAGGTTTGGAGGCTGTGGTTGGAGGCCGGACATCCTGCCTGCAGGGCGGGCTTCAGCGTGGAAGCTTGTGGCCCGGAACAGTCCCCGTGGGCACGCCCAGGCAGAGGGCTTTGCTAGTGTCTGACCCAGCTTCCAAAGCCAGGGTCTAATAACAACAGCGCCACCAACAACAGGAAACATTCGTGACGCACATGCTGCCAAGCACTGTTCTAAGCACTCCATATTACAGTGTATTCCTCCCGACAGTAAGAATGAGGTGGGTGCCAGTGCTAACCCCATTTAACATATGCGGAAACTTAGGCACAGAGAGGAGACCTCATGAAAGGCAATGGGGACACCTCCAGGAACCTCCCACCACAAAAGATCACCGCAAAGTAAGGACAAATCGAACATCAGATTTCCTCAAGGGTGGGCACTTTCTCGCTGCATTGCTGGTGCCCTCTTTTGGATTTTAGCTGCAGTGGCCACACCACCACGGGTGTCAGCGACAGGAGCAAACCAAATCACACATGCACGGGGGAGTCAGCTGGGAGGAGCCGCCCCTGGCGTTCCCACCATGTCTGTGAAATGGGGGGAATCGTGGTATGTACTGGAGAATCAACAGAGGCTGGGCGAGGACGACTTGGGATACTCGTGAGCCCATTCTAACATCAGCAATTACTAATATGTTTATTGCCTTGAAAAAAAGAGATAAAGAAATAAAGGAAAAAGAGGAAAGGAAAGGAGAAAGGAATGAAGAAAAGAGAGACAAGAAATAAAGCACTGTTGGCCGAGGGCTCACACTTGTAATCTTAGCACTTTGGAAGGCTGAGGTGGGCGTATCACTTGAGGTCAGGAGTTCAAGACCAGCCTGGCCAGCATGGCAAAACCCCATCTCTACTAAAAATACAAAAACTAGGCCGGGCATGGTGGCTCATGCCTGTAATCCCAGCACTTTGGGAGGCCGAGGCGGGTGGATCATGAGGTCAGGAGATCGAGACCATCCTGGCTAACATGGTGAAACCCCATCTCTACTAAAAAAAAAATACAAAAAAAATTAGCCGGGTGTGGAGGTGGGCGCCTGTAGTCCCAGCTACTCAGGAGGTTGAGGTAGGAGAATGGCGTGAACCCAGGAGGCGAAGCTTGCAGTGAGCCGAGATCGCACCACTGTACTCCAGCCTGGGCGACAGAGCGAGACTCCGTCTCAAAAAAAAAAAAGTAAAAACTAGCTGGGTGTGGTAATGCACACCTATAATCCCAGCTACTGGGGAGGCTGAAGCAGGAAAATCACTTGAACCTGGGAGGTGGAGGTTGCAGTGAGCCAAGGTCGCACCACTGCACTCCAGCCTGGGCAACAGAGCAAGACTCCATCTCAAAAGAAAAAAAAGAAAAGTATTTTAATATCAAAGAGGAAGGAATAGAGCCAGAAAGAAGAGATAGGGCTGAAAAAAGAAGGCAGGAAACAGGCAGAATGTTTCCAAAGAGTCCCACGAACTATTCAGAAAAGTTGTTTTTTGTTTTTGTTTTTGCTTTTTGTTTTATTTATTTATTTATTTATTGAGACAGAGTCTCGCTCTGTTGCCCAGGCTGGAGTGCAGTGGCACGATCTTGGCTCACTGCAACCCCACCTCCTGGGTTCCAGCGATTCTTCTGCCTCAGCCTCCTGAGTAGCTGGGAATACAGGCACACACCACCACTCCCAGCTAATTTTTGTATTTTTAGTAGAGACGGGGTTTCAACATATTGGCCAGGCTGGTCTTGAACCCTTGACCTCGTGATCCACTCGCCTTGGCCTCCCAAAGTGCTGGGATTACAGGTGTGAGCCACCACGCCCGGCCAAGAGTTTTGTCTTTAAAGGAGTTGACGGTGGGGTGTGGACTGTGCAGCCGAGACAGCTCGCGGGGTGAGAGTTAAGAGTCTGCCTGGATTCCATCCCCAGCCCCGCCACACACTGTCCATGAAGCAAGTGACTGTCCCTTCCCAAGCCTCAGCTTCTGCACTTCAGAATGGGGACCGTTGTCCGCGGCATTCCCACAGGTTGGCGTGAGAACCTGTTGAGCCCACGCAGCAGGGTGTGCCTGTTGTCTGTGGTAAGGGGCAGACGGCGTTGCCTACTTTCCACTCGTAAGATGTCACTGCATGTACGCCGTTCTCACTTGGCAGATGAATCAAAGGGCTATAAATAGCCACGTCTTGGTTTCTCATAAACGCATTAAATACGACTTGGCATCTTGCCCAGGCTTCCTGTCGGGGCAATGGACGAGGATTGTTTTGCAGAGGTCTGATAAGTGTCAAGGTTACAGTCACGTGCAGGTGCATGAGGCAGGACTCGAAGCGAGCCCCAGCTGCTCTGGGGAATGAGGGGGTCTTCCCTTCCACCCCCATGCCCTTCTTGGCATAGGTTCACGCCAACCACTCTGGGCCCTGGCAAGCCCCGCCTTGTGGCTCAGGCTGGGCCACTGGCCTCTTTGCCGGCTTTGCCTGGAGTCACCCCACTGGTCCAGCTTGCATTAGGTCAGTCTATTCACAAGTGAATTCTGGGAAGACTGGACCAGGCTATGGGAAGAGGGGAGAGGAGGGAAAGGTGGACACATGGCTCGTGAGCTCGCCGGGCTGTCCTGGGCACCTCCCTGCATCTTACTTCATGAAGTTCTCTGAGGCTGACCTCACCCCCAACTCAGGGATGAGGCCCTGGGGGAGGCAGATGGGGACTCTGGACCCCCGCTGCCTGGGTTCAAGTCCCAGCTGCTCTGTAGGGGACCTCAGGTTTGTCTATGCTCTCAGTACCTCAATTTCCCTCTCTGTGAAATGAAGATAATGCCTCCTAGGGCCTACATCATAGAGCTGCTGGAAGGATTCAATGGATGTTGATCATGATCATGATTTCCTGATACTCAGAATAACGCCAGGCACAGACTATCTGCTCTGAATAACGGTTTGCTATTATTATTTTTCTGCTAGTGATAGTTAAGAGCAAGGACTCTAAAGCCAGCCCAGTTGGGTTCAACGCCCAGCTCCACCATTTGCAACCAATGTAACCTTAAACCTGGATATCATCTCTCTGTGTCAGAGGCATGTGAACCAGAACAACTCCATCTTGAATGGGGTTGGGTAAAATGAGGCTGCATTCCCAGACGGTTAGGCATTCTAACTCATAGGATGATCAATAGGAGGTCAGCACAAGATACAGGTCATAAAGACCTTGCTGATAAAACAGGTTGCACTAAAGAAGCTGGCCAAATCCCACCAAAACCAGAGTGACCTCTGTTTGTCCTCACTGCTACACTCCCATCAGCGCCGTGACAGTTTACAAATACCATGGCAACATCAGGAAGTTACCGTATATGGTCTAAAAAGGGGAGACATGAATAATCCACCCCTTCTTTAGCGTAACATCAAGAAACAACCATAAAAATAGGCAACCAGTAGCCCCCGGGGCCACTTTGTCTGTTGAGTAGCTGTTCTTTATTCCTTTACTTTCTTAATAAAGTTGCTTTCACTTTACTCTATGGAATTGCCCTGAAATTCTTTCTTGTGCTAGATCCAAGAACCCTCTCTTGGTGTCTGGATCTGGATCCCTTTCCTGTAATGTCTGTGCCTCAGTTCTTTCATCGGTCAAATGGGAGTGAGGATTATTTGTACCTTATAGGGTGTAATAAGGATAAAATAAGCAAACACCTGCCAAGTACTGAGACAAGAGCCTGGCACACAGTAAATACTCCAATGTTGTTGCTACCGCTGATGTTCTTATTACAAGGGGATGTGTTCACCCCCTATCAAGGTTGCTAAGCAGCCATGATGGAATCCTGGAGCTACTGAAGGACACCTCATCTCTTCATGGGAAGCATCTGCTTGAGGATTAAGGCGATGCAGAAAAAAAAGTGGAGTAGAGAGATGGAGGAAGATGACTTTGGAGGACATTGTGTGAGCACCTGGATCTATCCGTGCCTGAAGCACAACTCAAACCCTGGACTCTCAATGTATTGGCTCTCCATTCCAAGACCCAATAAATTCCTTCTCAGCTTAGAATGCTTTGCTCAGATATCTGTTACTTCCAGGCAAATGTATTTGAATACAGAAAGCTCTTAGGGGCTCAAATAACAGAAAGGGAAGCTATGTGAGAAGCCGAAGGAAGCTAAGGAGAGGAACAGAAGTGATGCAGCTGAGTATGGTGACTCATGCCTGTCATCCCAGCTCTTTGAGAGGCTGAGGTGGGTGGATCACTTGAGGTCAGGAGTTCGAGACCAGCCTGGCCAACATGGTGAAACCCTAACTCTACTAAAAAAATACAAAAATTAGCCAGACGTGGTGGCATGCATGTGTAATCCCAGCTACTCAGAAGGTTTAGTCAGGAGAATCACTTGAACCCGGGAGGCGGAAGTTGCAGTGAGCCAGGATCATGCCATTGTACTTCAGTCTGGGTGACAGAGCAAGACTCCATCTCAAAAAAAAAAAAAAAAAAAGAAGTGATACAGCTAAAGACAGTAGGCCATGTGGAGGCCACGTGCATCATGGGTTATAATCCAAGCTGTGTTACTGACAGCTTGTGGTAGGATGTTGCAGAATGGACACACTTCTTCACGCCTCCTTGAGTACATTCTTACAAGGTGACTTTGCCACTCTTCCCATCAAGGGATAGAATCTATGTCTCCACCCCTTGAATCTGGGCTGACCTTGTAATTTGTTTAGGTCAATCAAACATGGTGAAAGTAATGCTGTGCTAGTTTCAAGCTTAGACTTCAAGAAACCTTGCTGCTTCCATGTCCTCTCTTAGTTGACCTTGCCATGACCTTGTGAACATGACTGGGCTAGCCTGCTGGAGGATGAGAGGCTGGAGGCTCCCCAGCGAATTGTCATCCAGCCCTCTGAGACAGAGCCACCTAGCTATACAGTGCTGGCCACAGATGCATGAGTGAGCCCAGCCTACATTAACAACCTGCAAAATGGACAGATAAATCCATCAATGTTGTTTTAAGCCATTTTAGATGATTTCTTAGGCAACAGTAGAGAACTGCTTTGTCTGGTTTAACTCAGCCTTGCCCAAGGGGCTTCCAAAACCCTGACCTCCAGGTCACATGACAAGGTGAGGCCTCTACATCCCAGTCCCTGGTGATACTGTGCTAGTTCGGAGGCTGGGTTTCAAGGGGCCTTGCAACTTCCATTCACTTTCTTGGACTCCTGCCACCACCTTGTGGACACACCTGGGCTGGCCTGCTGGAGAATGAGAGACCAAATGGAGGAGAACCCAGTTGCTCCAGCTGATGACATCTGGTCCAGCCTACAGAGAGCCAACTATTGAGTTAGCCAAGATCAGCAGAGCCAACCCCAATTCACTGCTGCTGATCAGAGAAGCAAGAATGATCACAGCTGAAACCAGAACTGCCCAACTAATTTGTAAACTTGTAAGCAATAATGAATGCTTATTATTTAAATCTCTGACTTGGGGGATGTTTTGTTTTGCAGCCATAACTGATACACTAACCAATACACTTTGTAAACATGGGCAAATGAGCTCACATCTCTGGGCCGGAGTTCCTCTTGTGAGAAACAGGAACCATTTGGGATGGTCATGAGGATGTCATGAGCTCATGATCCTAAAACTCTTTGCACAGAGTCTGGCTGTCTTAGTCCGTCCAGGCTGCTATAATAAATTACCATAGCCTAGGTGGCTTCAACAACAAACATTTATTTCTCATAGTTCTGGAGGCTGGGAAGTCCAAGATCAAGGTGCCAGGTGAAGAGACGTCTGATGAGGGCTGCTCCCTGGTTTGCAGATGGCCATCTTCTTGCTGTGTCCTCACATGGCAGAGAGCAGAGAGAGAAAAGGCAAGCTCTTTGGTGTCTCTTATAGGAACACTAATCCTATCATGAGGGCTTCACCCTCATGACCTAATGATGTCACAAGGGCTCCCCACAACACTGTGCCACTGGGGGCTAAGAGGTCAACATGCAAATTTCTGAGGGGACATGCAGTCCATAACACTGGCAGAGAGTGAGCACTCAATTTAAAAAGAGGTAAAATGAAAGGCAGACAGACAGTTGACTAACACCCTGCCCACCATGAATATTTTTGCCTTGTCCAGCCAGCTGTGGGTCATTTTATTTATTTATTTATTATTATTTTTTTTTTTTTGAGTCTCACTCTGTCGCCCAGGCTGGAGTGCAGTGGCTGGATCTCAGCTCACTGCAAGCTCCACCTCCTGGATTCAGGCCATTCTCCTGCCTCAGCTTCCCGAGTAGCTGGGACTACAGGCACCCACCACCACACCCGGCTAATTTTTTGTATTTTTAGTAGAGATGGGGTTTCACTGTGTTAGCCAGGATGGTCTCGATCTCCTGACCTCATGATCCGCCCACCTCAGCCTCCCAAAGTGCTGGGATTACAGGTGTGAGCCACTGCGCCTGGCCAGCTGTGGGTCATTTTAGTGTAGCTTCCCAATGGCCCATAGGTCCCCAGCCTCATATCACCAACACAGACACATTCCTTGGTGGCAGAACAAAACCCCTTGGGAATAAGTACCAAGACCTGGTAACCTGAGACCTACCTATTCAGAACAGGTAGCAGCACATTGTTGTAACAAGCTCTGGATTCAGTTAGACCTGGGTTATGATCCAATCTCTGCCACTTACCTGAGATGTGACATTGAGCAATCAATGCAACCATTCTGATCTTCCATTTTATCCCTGTAAAATAAGGATAATTGTATCTACCTCCCAGGATTCTTGCTCAATCATTTCTTCCATCAGTTTAGTATTTTTTTATTTTTATTCTTTTTAAACAGAGTCTCATTCTGTCACCCAGGCTGGAGTGCAATGGCATGATCTCAGCTCACTGCAACCTCTGCCTCCCAGGTTCAAGCAATTCTCGTGCCTCAGCCTACCAAGTAGCTGGGATTACAGGCATGAGCCACCACACCCGGCCCTTCAGTTTACATTTATTGAGCTTTTACGTTGTTCCAGCTTTTTCAGAATCTGGGGATGCAATGGAGAACAACAATCACAAATTCCTGACCTCATGGAGCTCTCAATTTGTAGCTTAAAGAAAAATACTAATTTGATAGTGAGAGAAACAAGTGAAAAATTGCAAAAGTGACAAGTGTTTTGGAAGGAGAATGTATCAGTCAGAATAGGCTGGGTTATGCTGTGGTAACAAATATCCCCAAAGTCTTAGCACCTTATAATAACAAAAGTTTACTTCTTATCTGTCACTTCTATTGTAGGTCAGTTTCACTTCTCCTTTTCAATCCAGGCTGGCAGAATGGCCTCCACCTCAAGAATTGTGGGCTCTGTACAGAGTGAAAGAGAATCCTAGAGTATCTTTGCCCAGGCAATTAACTGCTCTGGCCTAGAAGTGACTGCATTACTTCTGCCCACATTTCATTGGCCAGAGCTAGTTGCAAGGCCCCACACAACCATAAGGAGGACCAGAAGTGGCATCCTGTTGGATGGACCAGAAGTGGCACCCTGCTTGGAAGGGAGAAAGCCAAGGGGATTCAGGGAGCAGCACTAATGACCATTCTGAAAGCATATATGTGATGGGAAGACTTCCATGAAGCAATGATGCTTGAAGTATAAGAGCAGTTAACTAAGAGAAGGGGAAAATAAAAGTTTTCTAGGTTGGAGGGCGCAGCATGTAGTGAGAGTAATGAGTAGAAACAGCTTATTCAACCAGTTTGATTGGAGCTGGAAGGAGACATTGGGGCATGTGTGGTGCAAGGAAAAGGGAAAAGCGAGCAGCAGTTCATTGTGCAGTAAAGAGGTTTTCTTTTTGAGACAGAGTCTCACTCTGTTGGCCAGTCTGGAGTGCAATGACGTGATCTCGGCTCAC
Source organism: Mandrillus leucophaeus (assembly GCF_000951045.1). Classification (NCBI taxonomy): domain Eukaryota; kingdom Metazoa; phylum Chordata; class Mammalia; order Primates; family Cercopithecidae; genus Mandrillus; species Mandrillus leucophaeus. The sequence goes on along the minus strand of NW_012102454.1, from coordinate 434,018 downwards.
TACAACCTCCACCTCCCAGGTCCAAGCAATTCTCCTGCTTCAGCCTCCCAAGTAGCTGGGGTTACAGGCACCCACAACCATGCCTGGCTAATTTTTTGTATTTTTAGTAGAGACAGGGTTTCACCATACTGGCCAGGCTGGTCTCCAACTCCTGACCTCAGGTGATCTACCTGCCTCAGTCTCCCAAAGTGCTGAGATTACAAGCATGAGCCACTGCGCCCTGCCTGTAAAGAGGTATTAATAGATGCCAATGATCTTCTTATGTCTGAACAAGAAACTGATAAGTATATACAAGTTTTAGGAATTCAGAGAAGTCCATATTACTCTCAGGTCAACAAATTATTTGTACAAGGAATCAAAATTACAGATTCTTTGTTGTTTGGTTAGAATTGCTTTCACAGGACATGGCCACAATTTCTGAATCCCTGTCTGGGCATTAATTGGCCAGATAGCCAACAATTTACCTCCTTTTCCTGGGCACACAGGCAGCCATGTTTCCCAATTTGCTTTGCAGTTGAGGAGGGGTCATGTGACTGCATTCTGGCCAATGAAATGTTCTGGCCAGTGGACAAAACAGATGACACTTCTAGACCCAGTTCTACCCTTCATACTCAGTTCCATGTTCTCTCTGTCCATTGTGTGGTGACCTTGGAAGCTGGTACTTCAGATGGCAGCCTGCATTCCTGAGTTATCTGAATCATGTGAAAGAAAGCCACCTGAGCTGAGACTACGATGTTGAAGCCATGCCCCAAAGAGTTAAAGAAATCAGTAACTAACAGAAATTCTTGAGTTTGCAGGATGGCAGATAAGAAACAACTTGTGGAAATGTGAACCACTCCCTCCACTTATGAGATAAAAGAACTGGCTGAAATGAATCAGAAACAATATGGCTAAGTGGAGTCTGTGCAGAACCAGCTTGCTGAAGTCACAACCCAAAGTTTCATACTAACCCCTCAAGTTTTCACATGGGACTCCGTAAGGAGGCATGAGAGAGAACTGTGCATGCCAGAGGACTTTCCAGACCTCCGCTTTGCTTCCACCAATCACCGGCTAATCCCAGAATCCACCCCCTGAACCTTTCCCGGTAAAATTACTGCCTTAAAGCCAGCATAGGGAGACAGATTTCAGTGGGACTCCTGTCTCCTTGGAAGTTAACCTGCAACACAAAGCTTTTATTTTCTCAAAAACCTACTGCCATAGTATTGGCTCGTCGTGCATCTGGCAGCAAGCCCCTTTTGCTTGATATCAGTGTAAGCAAGAAATAAACCTCTGTGTTTTATTCTGGAGTCTATTTATTGCTGCAGCAGAGCCTATCCTATACTGACTACTACAGAATAATAAATGAGACTCCTTCCATAGCAGTAGGATTTGCCAGGACTTTTTTTTTTTTTTGAGACAGAGACTTGCTGTTTTGCCCAGGCTGGAAAGCAGTGGTATGATCTTGGCTCACTGCAACCTCTGCCTCCTGGGTTCAAGCGATTCTCCTGCCTCAGCCTCCCCAGTAGCAGGGATTACAGGCACATGCTACCACACCTGGATAATTCTTGTATTTTTAGTAGAGGCAGGGTTTCACCATGCTGGCCAGGCTGGTCTTGAACTCCTGACCTCATGATCTGCCCACCTTGGCCTCTCAAAGTGCTGGAATTACAGACGTGAGCCACTGTGCCTGGCCTGCCAAGACAATTTTATGATGCAGAAAACATCTGTATTCAGGGTTGTCATGTGGCGTTGTACAGGTCGAGCACTGTCCAACGTGTCCAGCCAAGGGATGAGGGGAACCCATTCCATGCTCCACTCACCAGGCCTTTATATAATTTGTTCTAAGGTGACATATAGGCTAGTGGCAGCTTTGTCTACATTTCCGCAGCTTTAGAAAAAAGGGAATATTTTCTCCTTTTCTTTCTCTGGCAGAATAGAAGAGTCATATAGCAAGGCTAAGTACTGGAATTGCATTTATAAGCAATTATTTTCCCCAAAAAAACATAGGCTTAAGAAGTTAAAAAATTAGGCTGGGCGCGGTGGCTCATGCCTGTAATCCCAGCACTTTGGGAGGCTGAGGTGGGCGGATCACAAGGTCAAGAGATCGAGACCACGGTGAAACCCCGTCTCTACTAAAAGTACAAAAAATTAGCCGGGCGCGGTGGCAGGCGCCTGTAGTCCCAGCTACTCAGGAGGCTGAGGCAGGAGAATGGCGTGAACCCGGGAGGCGGAGCTTGCAGTGAGCCGAGATCGCGCCACTGCCACTGCCTGGGCGACAGCGCGAGACTCCGTCTCAAAAAAAAAAAAAAGGAAGTTAAAAAATTACAGTAAGAAAAGGAATAGGGAGGAATAGAATGGTTAAAAGTGGAATCTGGGGCATGTTTTGTCTTACGCTGTACTCTGTGGTTCAGGGGAGGGTGGCAAGGCTGGGCCTGACCATGTCTCCTGCTTGGTGAGGAAAGTTTCTCATTGTACAGCTGGCCACATGCAAAGCGGCTGCTACTCCCTGCTCCAACCTGGGGGGCAACCCACCCTTACCTGTAAGGAACCCCACCTTGTCAGAATCACTTATTATTATTATTATTATTATTTTGAGATGAAGTCTTTCTTTGTCAGCCAGGCTGGAGTACAGTGGCGCAATCTCGGCTCACTGCAACCTCTGCCTCCCGGGTTCGAGCAATTCTAATGCCTCAGCCTCCCAAGTAGCTGGAATTACAGCCCCGCCACCATGCCTGCCTAATTTTTGTATTTTTCCTAGAGATGGGTTTTCGCCGTGTTGGCCAGGCTGGTCTCGAACTCCTGACCTCAGGAGAATCATCATTTTAAGTGGATGTCAGGTCATGTCGCTCCACTGCTCAAATCCCTCACATGGCTCCCATTTCATCTCAAACAAAGCCCACAGCTACTACCCTGGCCTACAGGGTCCCACACACTCTGGGCTCTGATGACCTTGATTTTCTCTCCACAGTTGCCTTCCTGTCCTAATCAGCTCCATCCACCAAGTAGACACCCACCCCCAGAGCCTGTGCCTGCAACTGCTTGGGGTAGGCTGAATAACGCCTCCCAAAGATGTCACTCTAATCCCCAGCACCTGTGAATGTTACCCCTAGAGAGTGTGCCTTAGAGGGGTGAGGAAGCTGGGTGCTCCTGTTCCTGTCCCTCGAGGTTAAGGACTGCTCCTGGGGTGTCAACTGCCCAGCTTCCAGCCTGCTCCATGAGTGGCTCAGCAGGCTTCTGGAATGAGTTAGGAAGCCCCTGGCACCCACTGGAACCATGCCCATGACTGCTAAAGCTGCAGGGGACTTCCAGGACTTTCCAGGGATATGGGTGAGTGTGTTTGTTGTCTGTTGCTGCAAAACAGATCGCCAGAAATTCAGTGACTTAAAACAACACACGTCTATGATCTCACAGTTTCTATGGATCAGGAGTTCAGGCACAGCTTAGCTGAGCCCTCCATCTGAGGTCTCAGAAGGCTGCTGTCAGACACGGATTGGGCTGCACTTTCATTTGGAGGCTCGACTGGGGATGAATCTACTTCTGAGTTCATCTGGGTTATTGGCAGAGTTCGTTTCCCTCTGGCTGTGTAACTGAAGGTCCTAGCCTTTTGCTTGCTGTCAACTGGGAACCTCCCTCAGGTCCTAGAGGCCACTTGCGTCTCCTAGAGGCCACCCACAGCTCCCTACCGTGTGGACTTCCTCAATGTGGCTGCTTACTTCATCAAGCCAACAAGCCTCCCTCCCTCTGATCTGCTAACACAGAGTTATAGATAACATAAGGCAAGCTAGGGAGTGACAGCTCAACACCTTTACTGTGTGCTATTGGTTAGGTGCAAGGTCACAGGTCTGGTCCACACTGGAGGGGAGGGGATCATACAAGGCATGGACACCAGGAGGTGGGAAGTCACTGGGGTCACCTTAGGGGCTGCCCTGACAGCCTTGGAGCACTGGGGCACTGACAGCCTCTGCTATAGGTTGTGAGACTTCAGTGCTGTGCAGAACAAACCCCTGAGTGTGGAACCCGTGCTTGGCTCTCCCTGTCCCACCTCCAGCTCCCATGCAATGGGGGCTTCTATGGGTGCAGGCACTGGGGGGCTCCCTGGGAGCTGGGGTGGGCACTTCAGGTCTCTTTTCACCTTCCAACCACTGGCCCCTTCCCAAGCTCAGTGTGTGACCTCAGGTAGGTTGCTTGGAGCTTCTGAGTCTTGATGTTCTCAGCTGCAAGACAAAGTTAACAGTGGCACCAGCCTCTTGGGTGATTGTGGGGACATAGCACTTATGAAGGGTTTGAGTTTTGACCACACCAGAAAGTCCCCAAATGTTTGCTATGATTATCATTATTATTGTCTACCTCTGGTTCCCAGGGAAGCCTCTTTAGTTCTCAGGGAACGCTTCCTCATTCTGCAGGAATCTTTGAACATCTGGGCACCACATGAAGCCTTAGGTGTTTTGGCAACAGTGTCTGGTACATGAGGGGTGAATCCAGCCCTGTCCTGGGGGCAAGGGTTCTGTTCTGGGAGAGTTTCATCTCTGTCCAGTCATGGCTTCACTGCACTATCAGGGCAATGAATTTTAATGGCATGAATTATTGTTCACTCTTGCACTCTGCTGAACAGTGTGTGATTTTTGGGAACAGCCAGGCCTGGTGATTCCTGCAGGTCAGCTGAGCCAGACCTGGCGCCTTGTACCAGCAGAAGGGCCTGTCTCCCCTTCCAAGGGCCTGAGGGGCTTCGCTCCACTGCAAGAGCCTGGAAAAGTGGTGCGTATCTGGTACTGCCTCTGACTTGGGGAGTGGTGGCTGGGCCTGAAGGCCTGGGCACAGTAGGGAGGGCGGGCAAGGGATGGGCAGGGAAAGACAGCAGGGCCCAGTGAGATCTGGGGAGCCTAGGGATGCCCTGCTCATATTCCCCATCTTGTTGGGGGAATGGGGTGAGTGAGGAGGCTATGAGTTACCACCCTTGGGGAGACACCCAAAGAATGGCCTCGTTCCATCTTTCCCTCCTTCTGAAGAACACAGGGCTTGGGCCAGGCAACCTGGTTTCAACTAGAATCCCCAGCCTCAGTTTCCTCATCTGTGGAATGGAAATTACTAATGAGTTAACAGAGCAAGACCTGACCCAGGGAAGAACTCGGTCACCCTGGGCTATGGCCGCAGGTCTGTCCTGGTTCATGCAACTCAGAGCAGCATGTGGGTGGGCACGGGGGCGGGAGCGACGGAAGGGGAGGCTGTGGCTAAGAGGGAACCGGAGGCTAGGTCCACTTGTGCATTGGGGGTTCGTTTTATTTCACCATCAGCACCTGTTTGCTTCTCTTGCCCGGGGAAGGGCGGATGAACTTGAGCAGCGCCCCCAGCAGGACCAGGACGGTGCCGACAAGCAGCACCAGCTTCAACCCCTTGAGCACGGAGTCCGCTCTGCCCGGCAGGGCCTTCCTTGCCTCCCGCCACTGGGCATCGTTCTCTCTCCACTGAGCCTCCAGCGTCTCCGGACTGGTGGCGGGGTTGAACTGGGCCACGAGCTCCTGCTGCACGAAGCACTTGTAGATGGCCGGCTGGAAGACCTGCAGCTGCCTGCCGCCGGTGGAGGGGTCCAGGAAGGTGGTGAAGTCCCGGCCGGAGAGCTGGCTCTCCCACGTCAGGGGGGTGTCGTTGGCATGCCAGTTGACGGGCCTGCGAGGAGGACAAGGTCAGGTGCAGGGCCCAGGGAGAGAGGAGGGACCGATGTCTGAAGGGAGGTGGAGACAGCGGCCCCCTTCTCCCTGAGGAACAAAAAATAAAGCACTGCTCCGCCCCGCTCCTTGCCACTCCCCACGGAGCACTGTGCAGCCGTCGACAGTGGGGTGGGGGCTCCCAGGGCTCCACCCCTTACTGGCCCCATCCCTTACTGGCTCCACCCCTTACTGGCCCCATCCCTTACTGGCTCCACCCCTTACTGGCCCCACCCCTTACCGGCCTCACCCCTTACTGGCTGGGTGACCTGGGCAAATGCCTCAAGCTCTTTGAACTTTCATTTCCTCATCTAAAAATAAGAGTCTAGACTGGGCTTGGTGGCTCACACATGTAATCCCAGCACTTTCGGAGGCAAAGGCAAGGAGGACGGCTTGAGCCCAGGAGTTCAGGACCAATCTGGACAACAAAGCAAGAACCCATGTCTGCAAAAATTAAAAAAATTAGCTGGACACGGTGGCATGCGCCTGTGGTCCCAGCTGCTCAGGAGGCTGAGGTGGGAGGATCACTTGAGCCCAAGAGGTTGAGGCTGCAGTGAGCCAGTCACAGCACTGCACTCCAGCCTGGGTGACAGAGCAAGACCCTGTCCCAAAAAAGAAAACGACAAACCAAAAAAATGGAGAGTAATGATTGTACCTCATAAGGTTATTTGGAGGAGTTAGCAAGGGCACTCCTTTAATGATTTGTCCACCTGCTTTTGCCTGTCTGGTCTCATCTCCTTCACCCTCCCCTTCACTCACTCTGCTCAGCCACGCTGCTCTCCTAGATGTTCCTCTGACATGCTGGGCACAGCCTCCACCCTGGTTGCTCCCTCTGTCCCCAGAGTTCCCTCACCTCCTTTCAGTCTAGGCTGAAATGGCAGCTTCTCAGAGGAACCTTCCCTGACCCCATCACTTTACACTTTTAACTTCCCCTATTCCCAGCATCCTTCCCTGCTCCGTCACCATCTGAAATACAATAGGTCGGGCACAGTGGCTCAGGTTTGTAACCCCTCCCTTTGGGAGGCTGAGGTGGGAGGATCACTTGAATCCAGGAGTTTGGGCCCAGCCTGGGCAACAGAGTGAGACCTCATCTCTACAAAACTTAAAAACTTAGCCGAGCATAGTAGTGCATGCCTGTAGTCCCAGCTACTGTGGAGGCTGAGATGGGAGAATCACCTGAGCCTGGGGAATTGAGGCTGCAGTGAGCCGTGATCGCGCCACTGCACTCCAGCCAGGGTGACAGAGCAAGACCCTGTCTCTAATAATAATAAAAACAACAACAATAATAAAACTATGTATTTATGCACCGCAAGGGCAGGAATCTCTGTTGGTTGTGTTCGTCACTGTTTCACAGGTCCCTAGAATGGAGCTTGGCATATAAATGTGCAGTGAACACGTGTTTAGTGGAGAATGAGTCAGGCACTGATATACCCAGCGTGGTGGAAGAACAGAGAGGATACTCCACACACAATATCATAAAAGCTTGCGTTCCCAGCTAGGTACATTGTGGAACTTCTTATTGGATGCCGTGGCAGGCACTCTACAGTCTTTAGTATCCTTAACACATCACAATGACCCTGTGTGGCCGGGGGCTGGCAAGACCTCTGCACTGAGTTGGACAGCGGCCCCCCAAACCGCATGTCCTTCCCAGAACCTCAGGATGTAACCTTATTTGGAAATTGGATCATTGCAGATATAATCAGTTGAGATGAGAGCATGTTGGAATAGGGTGGGCCCTCAATCCAATCTGAGCGGCGTCCTTTTAAGAAAAGGAGAAGAGAAACAGGGACACAGGCACCCAGGAAGAATGCCAAGTGATGGTGGAGGCGGGCACTGGAGAGAAGCAGCCACAAGCCAGAGAAGACCGGGATCTCTGACTGCGTCCAGAAGCTACAAAAAGGGAGGATTCTGCCCAGCTCAGAGGGACTGAGAGGGCGTGTGGTTCTACTGACACCTTGGTTTCAGACTTACAGCCTCCAGAAGGGTGAGACAATGAATTTCTGGGTTGTTTTTGTTTTTTTGCATTTGTTTTTTGAGTCAGAGTTGTCTCCCACTGTTGCCCAGGCTGGAGTGCAGTGGCGTGATCTCGGCTCACTGCAACCTCCGAGTTCAAGTGATTCTCCTGCCTCAGCCTATCAAGTAGCTGGGATTACAGGCATGTGCCACCATACCTGGCTAATTTTTGTATTTCTAGTAGAGACGGGGTTTCGCCATGTTGGCCAGGCTGGTCTCGAACTCCTGACCTCAGGTGATCCACCCGCCTCGGCCTCCCAAAGTGCTGGGATTACAGGCATGAGCCACTGCACCCAGCCTGCATTTCTTATTAAGGGGCAGGTGGATTGGGGGAGAGGAGGAGAAGGGGGTATTTTCCAGGGACTCCTGGCAGGAAGCAAGATGAGTGTGAATTCTGGGAGGCAGGCCCTGATGGGAAGCCCCAGGGGGAATAGCCTCTCCTCCAGGGTCTCAGTGACCTTCCCAGATGAGGCAGGGACCTGTTGGAGTCCCTAAGCTTCCTGGGCTTCCCCCGTCACAGCCCCATCTGTCTGCCTGTGCTTTTCCCATTCCAATTCGTACCACCCTGGGCTGTGTCCCCCTTGGACTGTTTAAGACCAGGGCCTGACACTGTCCTGATGACCACTATGGGGCTGACCTGCATAGAACGCCCCCTCGTCCCTCTGCACATATTACCACCAAGGATCCCCCAACCGGAAGAACCTGGCTAGGGGCCAGAGGCAGGGATTCCATCACCTGTACATGGATCCTAAGGGACAGTCGAGCCACACAAATTCTGTCTCCTCATCAAGCCTGAAGTTGTCAAAAATGACATAATCCACCCTTAACTGTGTGTTATTGGTGCACCGGACGTGGCAGGCTTCCACCTGCAGCTCAGGCCGCAAGCGGCTAGACCACGCCAGCATCTCTCCCAGATAGAGCCAGCAGGGTATGGCTTCCTTCAGAGGCTCCTCAATGTAGCAGTACCCTAGGCGTTTACGCTCGCCCGGCTCCTTACAGCGGTTGCAGTCCTGCCAGGGCTCCCACCGGGTAAAAATGAGCTCTTTGCTGCCCAGAGGCAGGGTCTCGTTCTGCAGGGGCCTCTGACCCAGGTCCTTGTGTGTTACATGCAGGGTGGAGACGTCCTGGAAGTCAATTTCATACTGCACCACTTGGCGGCCATTCTTATTCCAGCAGTGGTAGAAGCCCGTCTGGGAGGGCGATGGATCTTTAATGAGAAGGCTGCCCTCGGGCATTATTTCCATATTGGAAATATTGGTGAGGCTGGCGAGCCTGCCCTTCTTGCCTTGTGTGAATAAGTAGTACCAGTGTGCCCCTGAGGAGTTGCAATACAGGAGAATGTCATTGCCGGAGAGTAGGGCCTGTTGGCACTGCTTACCACTGGGGCAGCTGATGGAAAAGTAGAACCCCAGCGCCGGGGCAGCAAAGTTGAGCAGCAGCCACAGCATGGGTGGCATGGTGGACTGGGGCTGGGGCAGTGGGCCGGTGCCACCCTGAACATTGTGAGGTCACCCATGAACTCTGGCCTCAGCCCTGGGCAGTGGGATGAACTGCAGCCACCACATGGGTGTGTGAGGTCACCATCCCCTTTTGTTTTATGACAAGCTGACAACACTATTTTTTCTTTTTTTTTTTTAGACAAGGACTCGCTCTTTTACCCAGGCTGGAAGGCAGCGCTGCAATCACAGCTCACTACAGCCTCACACTCTTGTAATCAAGCAATCCTCTCACCTCAGCCTCCTGAGTAGCTGAGACTACAGGTGCATGCTAACCATGCCCGGCTAGTTTAAAATTTTTTCTGTAGAGACGGGGTCTTGTTATGTTGCCCAGGCTGGTCTCGAACTCCTGGCCTCAAGTCATCCTTCCACCTTGGCCCCTCAAAGTGCTGGGATTTCAGGCGTGAGCCACTGTGCCCCGCCAACCATATTTAATTTCTATTCCAAGCCCTTCATTTTTGCTGGGAAAGGAGCAAACTTAATTTGTCTATTCAGAATTTTCTCTACTACCTGGCCCCCTTCCTTTCCCAGGGGTGAGACTACATTCCCAGGGATGGAACAAGAGCATGAACGTGTCACATGTGAACACTCAACACATATTTCCTGAACTCTTACTATGTTCTGGGCACACTTCTTAGCACTGGGGATAAAGCAGTAAACAAATCCTCTCTGGGTCTGGGCTTGGTGGCTCACGCCTGTAATCCCAGCACTTTGGGAGGCTGAGGTAGGCGGATCAAACAAGGTCAGGAGTTCAAGACCAGCCTGGCCAACATGGTGAAACCCCGTCTTTACTAAATAGCTGGGCATGGTGGTGGGCACCTGTAATCCCAGTTACTCGGGAGGCTGAGGCAGGAGAATCGCTTGAACCTGGGAGACGGAGGTGCAGTAAGCCAAGATCGCACCACTGCACTCTGGCCTGGGTGACAAGAGTGAAACTCCGTCTCAAAAAAATAAAAAAATTAAAAAAAAATTCTCTCTGGTTACTGTTCTGACCTCCTGCATCTCTCTCCCTACTCCCTACCCTCCAACCACACTGGCCTCCCACTGTTCCCTGAATCTGTCAGGCAGGCAGAGGGGCTCTTGCCCCAGAACCATTGCACGTGCTGGTCCCCGTCTCGTCCCTCAGCCATCTGCGTGACTCAATACATCTTCAACAAATATTTTTCTCAGTTGCTCCCTTTCCTTCCATTCCATTTTCTAAACCCCTTCTCAGGGGGTGGCTCACACGTGTAATGCCAGCACTTGCCAGCACTTTGGGTGGCCAAGATGAGAGGATCACTTGAGGTCAGGAATTCGAGACCAGCCTGGCCAACACGGTGAAGCCCCATCTCTACTAAAAATACAAAAAAATTAGCCGGGCATGGTGGTGGGCACCTGTAATCCCAGCTACTCGGGTGGCCGAGGCAGGAGAACAGCTTGAACCCAGGAGGCAGAGGTTGCAGTGAGTGCAGATTGCGCCACTGCACTCCAGCCTGGGTGACAGAGACCCTGCCTCAAAATAAATAAATAAATAAATAAATGAGTAAATAAATAAATAAATAAAATTCATCTTCCAAACTTTTCCCAAAATAGAAAAAGATGGAACATTTCTATGAGACTTGCATCACCATATACCAAAACTTTATAAGGACATTACAACAAAGAAAAATCTCAGGTCGATCTCTTTTGTAAACATAGACACAATATCCCAAAGAAAATATTGGCAAATTGATTCCAGTGATTTTCTTTACATAAGGATAAATATAAAGACCAAACTGGGTTATTTCAGGAAGGCAAATTTGGGTTTATATTTGAACATCAATGAATGTAATTCACCACATTAACAGAATAAGGGAGAAAAACCATGTTATTATCTCAGTAGATACAGAAAAAGCATCTGATAAAACTCAACATTCATTTATGGCTCAAAACTTTTGGCAAACTAGGAAAAGAAATTTTCTAAGAGGATAAAATGTTTCTACTAAAAACCTAGGGCAGGCTGGGCGCGGTAGCTCACAACTGTCATCCCAGCACTTTGGGAGGCCGAGGTGGGTGGATCACCTGAGGTCAGGAGTTTGAGACCAGTTAGGGTAACATGGCGAAACCACATCTCTGCTAAAAATATGAAAATTAGCCGGGTATGATGGCTGGTGCCTGTAGTCCCAGCTACTAGGGAGGCTGAGGCAGGAGAATCATTTGAACCCAGGAGGCGAACTTTGCAGTGAGCTGAGATTATGCCATTGCGCTCCAGCCTGGGCAACAGAGTGAGACCCTGTCTCAAAAAAACAAAAAACAAACCAACAAACAAAAACACCTCGGGCTAAATTATGCTTCATAGTAAAATACTGAGAATAACACAAGTATTTCTGCCATCAGCTTTTCCATTCAGCATTTTACTGGAGGTAAGATACAAGCGAAAAATTAGATACAAGGTCATATATTAAATATGATTTATTTACCAGCAACAAAGAATTAAAAGATGAAATTTAAAAGATCAGTGTATGACAGGATGAAAAAATTAAATACCTAGGAATAAATATAATAAAAGATACATGAGTCCTCTACATTAATAACTTGACATTATTGGGAGAAATTAAAGAAAGACTAAATAAAGGAAGTATTTGCCACATTTCATGGATTAGAAGACTAAATATTGAATACATATTGATTCTCCCCAAATTTATCTTTAGATTCAACAAAGTCTCAATGTAAAAAAAAAGAAGCTTTGGGGTGGAAACTACAAACTGATTCCAAAATTTGTATATAATGGGTCAAGAATAACCAAGACAATCTTGAAGAACAGAGTTGGGAAGCACTACTACATATCATGACTTACTGAAAGGTATAAAAAGACACTGTGGGCCGGGTGCAGTGGCTTGTGCTTGTAATCTCAGCACTTTGGGAGGCCAAGGAGGGCAGATCACTTGACGTTAGGGGTTTGAAACCAGCCTGGCCAACATAGTGAGATCCCTTCTCTACTAAAAATATAAAAATTAGCCAGGTGTGGTGGCGGGTGCCTGCAATCCCAGCTACTTGGGAGGCTAAGGCAGGAGAACCGCTTGAATCTGGGAGATGGAGGTTGCAGTAAGCTGAGATTGCGCCATTGCAATGAAGTGCAATCTGCAATGAAGTGCAATCTGCACTTCAGCCTGGGCAACAGAGGGAGACTCCTTCTCAAAAATAAATAAACAAATAAATAAAAGAAAAAAGAAAAAAAAAGAAAACCAAAGACACTGTGGCACTGGGGCAAGGATGGATAGATAAATTGTATCCATCGGGGTCTGATCAGGAGACAGAAACATCAGTGTCTACATTGGCATGAGCCCATGGGCCTGAGCAATTTGGTCTCTAGATTCTACATTTGGCCTCCCCTTGAATATCAGAAGCCTGTGCAGACAAGAACTAGGTCACTGCTATGTCCCTGACATCATCTGCCCAGGGCACACTCAGAGGAAACACCAGGGAATTCTTCCTGAATGCACATCTCAGCAAGCCAGTGAAGAGACCTTTTCCTGAGCAGAAGCCATGAAGGCTTACGGGCTGGGAGAAACAGTCTGGTTTTCTGTTGGAAGGTAACCCCCAAGCCCAGGTGAGCACAGAAAACAAAGCCTGGGTGAGGGTCAAGGGTAGGGCTATGGCTCTGGTCCTGTCACCTGTAGATGGTGGCCAAGGGACAAGGTGAGCCACCTGTTGTTCGTCCACTTGCCGGGCTGGTAAATGTCAAAGATGAGGTATGGCTGCTGAATTTCCTTGGCCGGGTTGCAGGGTACGTGGCAGGCTTCCACCTGCAGTTCGGGCCGCGTGTGGCTGAATTGCATCTTCTCGTCTCTCAGATACAGCCGGCAGGGCACGGGTTTTTCCAGGGGCTCCTCAGTGTAGCAGTACCCCAGGCGTTTGCGCTCACCCGGTTCCCCGCCGCGGTTACAGTCCTGCCAGGGGTCCCAGCTGGTAAAGATGAGTACCTTGCCATCCAGGATCAGGGTCTCATTCTGCAAGGACTTTTGGTCCAGGCTCTTGTGCGTAACATGAAGGTTGGTGACATCCTGGAAGTCGATCTCATATTGTACCATGAGCGTACCATCATTGCCCCGGCAGCGATAGAGGCCGGGCTGGGAGGGCTGAGGGTTGGTCAGTTGAAGGCTACCCCCAGGCAATTTCCTTATGTCAGGCATTGAATTAAGCAGAGAAGGATCTTCCCCAAGAATGGAAGAGAAGTACCAGAGTGCCATGGGATGGTCACACTTCAGGACAGCATTACTGCCTGAGAGTAGGGCTCGCTAGGCCCACAGAGCAGGGCAAGAAAGGCTAAGGCTAAGCAGCCAGAGGGTGTCCAGCACGGTGAACCAAGGCTGTAGAAGGAGGCTAGGAACTTCCTGGCCATTGTGAAGTCACTCACAAAACTCGAGGATCAGCCAAGGCAATGGAATGAACCTTGATCCACTGTGCTTCCAGGAATATAGTTCAGTTTGTGTCATCAGATGGCTTGTCATAGGTTGCAGGGCCGAAGGTCAAATGTCCACATGAGCTAGGCAGGAACCAAAATGGGTGAGCTTAAATCAGAACAAACGAACTACAAAGGCAAATTATTGGCCCTCCACATACCCAATATATAACGACGGAATGGGACAAAATGACTTTATGACCATTAGAAAGTGGAAGAAGAGGCAGGGCCCAGTGGTTCACAGGTGCAATCCCAGCACTTTGGGAGGCCGAGGCAGGTGGATCACCTGAGGCCAGGAGTTCAAGACCAGCCTGACCAACCTGGTGAAACCCCGTCTAACCCTTTCTGTATTAAAAATACAAAAATTAGCCAGGTGTGGTGGTGCATGCCTATAGTCCCAGATGCCTGAGAGGCTGAGGCAGGAGAATCTCTTGAACCCAGGAGGCAGAGGTTGCAGTGAGCTGAGATCACACCACTGCACTCCAGCCTGGACGACAGAGTGAGACTCTGTCTCAAAAAAAAAAAAAAAAAAAAAAAAGAGACGGAGAGAAAGAAGAGAGAGAGAAAGAGAGAGAGAGAAAGGGAAGACACACAGAAATCACTGCTCTGTACCACTTCTGAAATCCAGTGGGAAAACATTACAAGGACCCCCTATCTTATAGATGGGAAAGATTCCTTAACTAGCACCGAAGCAGCTCCTTGGTGTGTGTGGGGAGGGTAGAGGGATTCCCAAATGATTGTTCTCTGTGGCTCATGTCTCACTCTCCAGGGAAATATCTCCTTTTCTCATATTCTCCTTGGCTGCATCTGAAGATGTGCCCTCCTCGAGACATCAGCAGTTTACTCAGCCTGCTTTCTATCTCCCAAAGTTTGGGACCTACAGTTCTTATAAGCCTCCAGTCGACTAAATATGTAAACAAACAAACAAAGACACACACACAGTCGTAGTTCTGTTCAAGATGTTCTCGAGCTGGGCACGGTGGCTCACGCCTATAATCTCAGCACTTTGGGAGGCCAAGGTGGGAGGATTGCTTGAAGCCAGGAGTTCGAGACCAGCCTGGGAAACATTGTGAAACCCTGTCTCTCCTAAAAAATACCAAAATTAACCAGGCGTGGTGGTGGGCTCCTGTAATCCCAGCTACATAGCAGGCTGAAGCAGGAGAATTGCTTGAACCCGGGAGATGGAGGTTGCAGTGAGCCAAGATCACACCACTGCACTCCAGCCTGGGCGACGGGACAAGATTCTGTCTTAAAAAAAAAAAAAAAAAGATATTCTTATCCTCTCTCTCCCTTTTCAGGTACCTGAAACTCTATCAAGCATCCATGGAGAGCTATATCCCTTATCTCTCTTTCACTGAGGAATTTGTCCACCAAAAGCATTTTCTGGTAGTGTCTTAATTCACCCAGAGATTCTTTAAACAATGGGTAATAATTATTTACCTAGGCATATACTCTTGATTTTATCCCTGTCAAAAGCTGAGTTCTAATTGGACTTTGTCTCTCAAAGGCCTTCTCAATTTTTAGCTAACTTTGGCCAACATGTACTGCTAATATCTTATATTCCAGCTGCTTCCTTGAAAGCTACAAGTCCATAAAATGCACTATCTGCCTTCCAGAGTATCTCAGGCGACACTTTCCATCCTTCAGGTTTCAAATAAGTGTCTTTGTCCCAAATGTATCTAAGCCAATGCTGTCTTTTTCTTTTTTAATTACCTCAGTACCTTACTCCTGATACTATTTTGGTATCAATCTAGATAAGTTATTTGCTACTATAATAAACTTCTGGTCAGGTGCAGTGGCTCACGCCTGTAATCCCAGCACTTTGGGAGGCCGAGGTGGGCGGATCACGAGGTCAGGAGATCGAGACCATCCTGGCTAAC
>NW_012102454.1:403318-417528 GCF_000951045.1 Mandrillus leucophaeus | reverse complement strand
AATACAGATGTGAGCCACAGCACCAGGCCAGAACTAGTGGAGACTGGTTAATTTATAAGGAAAAGAGGATTAACTGACTCACAGTTCTGCATGGCTGGGGAGGCCACGGGAAACTTCCAGTCATGGTGCAAGGCGAAAGGGAAACAGGCACCTTCACAAGGTGGCAGCAGAGAGACAGCGATGGGGGAACTGCCAGCTACTTTTAAAGCATCAGAGCTCATGAGAACTCCCTCACTGCATGGGAGAAACCACCCCCATAATCCAATTACCTTCCACTGCGTCCCTCCCTCCACCCGTGGGGATTACAATTCGAGATGAGATTTGGGCGGGGACACAAAACCAAACCATATCACTTATCCACCTTGCACCAGGCACCAAGGATCCAGGCTAAGTCCTTGACCTCTCGGAGCTTACATCCATCCTAGGGGATATATTAGTCAGGATAAGTTAAGTTATGCTGTGTAACAAAGGATTCTAAAATCTTAGTGGCTTAATAAAATTTTTTTTCATGTGAAGTGTCCAAAGTTGGCTGGGGAGAGCTCTACTCCACAAAGTCCCTTCAGATACTGTGGCTAACAGAGGTGGTACCATCTGCAACATCATTAGTTGCTATGGCAGGATAAGGGAGTATAGCAAATCGTGAACTGGCAATTGAATGCTTTGGCCAGTGATATGGTTTGACTGTGTCCCCACCCAAATCTCATCTCATATTGTAGCTCTCATAATCCCCACGTGTCATGGGAGGGACCCAATGGGAGGTAATTGAATCATGAGAGCAGGTTTTTCCCATGCTATTCTCATGATAGCAAATAACTCTCACAAGATCTGATGTGTTTTTTTTTCTTTTCTTTTTCTTTCTTTCTTTCTTTTTTTTTTTTTTTTGAGGTGGAGTCTCACTCTGTTGCCCAGGCTGAAGTGCAGTGGCATGATCTCAGCTGATGGCAACCTCTGTCTCCCGGGTTCAAGCAATTCTCAGCCTCCTGAGTAGCTGGAATGACAGATGTGCGCCACCATGCCTGGCTAATTTTTGTATTTTTAGTAGAGAGGAGGTTTCACTATGTTGGCCAGGCTGTTCTTAAGCTCCTGACCTCAAATGATCCACCCGCCTTGGCCTCCCAAAATGCTGGGATTACAGGCATGAGCCATCGTGCCTGGTGAGATCTGATAGTTTTATAAAGGGCAGTTCCCCTACACACAGTTGCTTGCCTGCCACCATGTAAGACATGCCTTTGTTCCTCCTTTGCCTTCTGCCATGATTGTGAGGCCTCCCCAGCCATGTGGAGCTCTGAGTCTATTAAACATCTTTTTCTTTAGAAATTACCCAGTGTCAGATATTTCTTCATATTATCAGATATTATCATACCAGATATTTCTTCCATAGCAGTATGGAAATAGATTAATACACACATGGTAAACAAATAAATGACTAATAAAACATCAGGTCATGGTAAACGCTTTGAAGAAAAAAAGAAGGCACGAAGAGAGATTGGGGATGGAGACTATTAGGGGATGAATTGTGACCCCACAAGTTCATATGGTGAAACACTGACCGCCAATACCTCAGAATGTGACTGTACTGGGAAACAGGACTTTTAAAGAGGTAATTAAGTTAAAATAAGGTTGTTAGAGTGGGTTCTAATCTAATATGACTAGTGCCCTTAAAAGATGAGGAAATTAGAACGCAGGCAGAGGGATGACCAAGTGAGGACATAGTGAAAAGGGAACCATCTGCACACCAAGAAGAAAGGCCTCAGAATGAAACCAAACCTGCCAACACCTTGATTTTGGACTTCTAGCTTACAGAATTGTGAAGAAATACATTTCCGTTGTTTAAACCACCCAGTCTCTGGTGTTTGTTATGGCAGCCCTAGCCAACTAATATAGAGACTATTTTATTTTTATTTATTCATTTATTTTTGAGACAGGGTCTCATTCTGTCACCCAGGCTGGAGTGCAGTGGTGTAATCATAGCTCACTGCAGCCCGAAACTCCTGGGTTCAAGTGATTCTCCTGTCTCAGCCTCCTAAGTAGCTAGGACTACAGGGACGTGCCACCATGCCTAGCTAATTTTTAAAATTTTTGGTAGAGATGGTAGACTGGATAAAGAAAATGTGTACACCATGTAGAGGCTTGTCTTAAACTTATGACCTCAGACTATCCTCCTGTCTCGGCCTCCCAAAGTACTGGGATTACAGGCGTGGGACACCATGCCCAGCCTGTGGAGAGACAGGTAGGTGAGAAGAGAAGGCTTCTCTGAAGAAGTGACATTTGAGCAGACCTACATAAGATGGTCATGAAGATTCACACAGTGGCTCATGCCTGTGATCCCAGCACTTTGGGAGGCTGAGGCAGGTGGATCACCTGAGGTCAGGAGTTCGAGACCAGCCTGGCCAACATGGTGAAACCCCATCTCAACTACAAATACAAAAATTAGCCAGGTGTGGTGGTACACACCTATAATCCTAGCTACTCAGGAGGCTGAGGCAGGAGAATTGCTTCAACCTGGGAGGTGGAGGTTGTAGTGAGCTGAGATTGTGCCACTGCACTCTAGCCTGGGTGACAGAGTGAGACTCTGTCTCAAAAAACAAACAAACAAAAAAACATTCCAGAGAAAGCGAGGTCTGAACTAAGCACACTCCACATGCGAAGGCCTTGAGGTGGCAACAGGTTTGCTATGTGAATACCCGTCAGCTAAAGACAATCAGGCATGTACCTAGGAACAAAGTTAGGTCTTTTGACTTGCTGCAGTGAGGGCCGATGTACACCATGGGGAACGGTGTGGTGTCTCAGGAAGAAGGTGTCAGAGAAGACTAACAGAATTTGGGCTGTGTTGTATGATTTTGGGAAGGATTCAAAGAAGTGGGGATTTGCTTTGGGTTGGGTGCTATCAAAAAGTGTAACCAATTCTTCTTTTAAAAACTTTTTATAAATACAAAAATCTAGCCGGGCGAGGTGGCGGGCACCTGTAGTCCCAGCTACTCGGGAGGCTGAGGCAGGAGAATGGCGTAAACCTGGGAGGCGGAGCTTGCAGTGAGCTGAGGTCCGGCCACTGCACTCCAGCCTGGGCGACAGAGGGAGACTCCGCCTCAAAAAAAAAAAAAAAAAAAAACTTTTCATTTTCAGTTCAGGGGTATGTGTGCAGGTTTCTTATAGAGGTAAATTTACATCATGGGGGTTGGTTGTACAGATTATTTCATCACCCAGGTATTAAGCCTAGTACCCATGAGCTATTTTTCCTGATCCTCTCCCTCCTCCCACACTCCACCCTCTGATAGGCCCCAGTGTGTGTTGTTCCCCTTTATGTGTTCAGGTGTTCTTACCATTTAGATTCCACTTATAAAGGAGAACATGTGGTATTTGGTTTTCTGTTTCTGCATTAGTTTGCTAATGATAATGGCCTTCAGTTCCATTCATGTTCCTGCAAAGGACATGATCTCATTCTTTTTTATGGCTGCATAGTATTCCATAGTGTATATGTACCACATTTTTTTTTATCCAGTCTACCATTGTTGGGCATTTAGGTTGATCTTATGTCTTTGCTATTGTGAATAGTGCTGTAATGAATATACGTGTGCATGTGTCTTTATGACAGAACAATTTATATTTCTTTTGGTGTATACCCAGTAATGGGATTGTTAGGTTGAATGGTAGTTCTGTTTTTAGGTCTGTGAGGAATTGCCACACTGTCTTACATGCTAATTCACACTCCCACTAACTGTGTACAAGCATTCCTTTTTCTCTGCAACCTCACCAGCATGTTGTTTTTTGACTTTTTAATAACAGCCATTCTGACTGGTGTGAGATGGTATCTCTTGGTGGTTTTGATTTGCATTTCACTAATAATTAGTGATGTTGAGCTTTTTAATATGATTCTTGGCCAGATGTATATTTTCTTTTGAAAAGTGTTTGTTCATATCCTTTGCCCACAACAAGTGTAACCAACTCTATCTTTTCTAGAAGGTGAGAAGAATGGAGAAAAGCTAAAACTGCAATTGGTAAAGAAACAGCAGTCGCTCAGATCAGCTGAGAGAAGGGGATGTTTGATATTTTAAGGTTTGGACAGTGTTCCTGTTTCGTCTCTGTTTAGGCTTAATTACAGAGCAGTCTTGTTTCTGTCTAGATGCATCACAGTTACAGAGGGGCCTTTGTTGTTGTTGTTCTGTGAAAATTGTTCACTTTCAATAGGAGAACACCATGACCTAGCAGTGCATTCTAGACAAGCTGCTAGCAACACCAAGACCCAGTTGTTACTGTTAGGCCAGCTCCAGCTATTAGAGGCTGCTTTTTCTTTTTTGCATAGATGAGGAACTTCAGTGAAGTCTCTTCCAGCAATGAAAGACTGATCAAATGGCTTTCACTCTGTGAACCTCCGTTTCCTTATTTTCAAAGGATTTTAATTGTACTGGCCACATAGGGCTCTTGTGTGGATTTGATGAGATGTTATTTATAAAGTATCAGCCAGTATTAGTACCTAGGGATGAGCAATATGGACTCATCCTCCAAATATCAGAGTTCTGTGTTGGGATTCTGGATTACTACTTCTGATCACAGCTGTGCAGACACATGGGGTGGGCCACGATTGGCTTAATCCCCACCAGCTGAACTGGCTTCCAGAAGGTATCAAGGGATAGCCACTGGATTCTCTCCCCTTTTGTTCCCTTTGGAAGGTGGACATTTAGGGATCAGGACATTCAAAAGCAACTGTGTATACAAGGGAATTTAAAAGGCACTGCACAAGCTCAGGGAAAGATGCAAATTCAGAAAAGACCTAAGATGATCATAAGCTTTCATTTTAGGTTGATCCTAGCACAGAGACATCATATAACAATAAACAAACAAACAAACAAACAAAAAACAAACAGGAAATCCTGGGGAACGGGGAAAATCTGATTTCCAGAGTTAGCACATTGTAAGATTCAAATGTCCATTTTCAACAAAAAAGTCACAAGACATACATACAAAGAAACAAGAGAGTATGGCCCATTCAAAGAAAAAATAAATAAACTATAAGTGAGGAAGCCCAGGCAGTAGACTTACTAGACAAAGACATAAATAACTGTCTTAAAGATGCTCAAACAGCTAAAGGAGACATAGACAAAGACAGAAAAATGATGTATGAACAAAAGAAGAACATCAGTAAAAAGATAGAAAATGCAAAAAGGAACCAAAAGGAAAATTCTGGAGCTAAAAATACAATTACTGAAATAAAAAATTCATTGAAGGGGCTCAAAAACAGATTTGAGCAGGCAGAAGAAAAATCAGCAAACTTGATGATAGGACAATTTATTGAGTCTGAGGGACAGGAATAAAAACAATTAAAGAAAACTGAACAGAGTCTAAAGGATCTGTGAGACACCACAGAGTAGAGCAACATACACATTACAGAAGGTCCAGAAGAAGAGAGAGAAAAAGAGGAAGAAAGAATTGTAATTTAAGAAATAAGGCTGAAAACTTTCCAAATTTGAAGACAGACATGAATCAACAAATCCAAAAACTCAACAAACTCCAAGTATGAAAAACCCAGAGATTCAAGCTGAGAGACATTATAATCAAACTGTAAAAAGCCCAAGCCAAAGAAACAATCTTGAAAGCAGCAAGAGAGAAGCAACTTGTCCCATTCAAGAAATTCTCAATAAGATTATTGGCAGATTTATCATTGGAAACCCAGAGGCAGTGGGTTAATATGCTTGACATGCCAAAAGAAAAAAAAAACCATACAACTATCAACCAAGAATTCTATAGCCACCAAATCTATCCTCCAACAATGAGGAAGAAGTTCAAACATTCCTGGATAAACAAAAGCTGAGGGAGTTCATTACCACTAGTCCTTCCCTACTAGCAATGCTAAGGGAAGTCCTTCAGGTTGAAATGAAAGAATACAGACAGTAATTTGAACATATGAAGAAAAAAATAAAAATCTCTGCTAAAGATAAATACATGAGCAATTATAAAAGCTACTGTTATCATAATTTGAGTTTGTAATTTCATTTTTTATTATCTATATGATATAAAATGCATGAAAACAATTATTAATCTTTGTTATTGGGAAAACAATGTATATAGGTGTGATTTGTGACATTGACAACAGAAAAGGAATGACAGAGGCCAGGTACAGTGGCTCATGCCTGTAATCCCAGCACTTTGGGAGGCAGAGGCAGGTGGATCACTTGATGTCAGGAATTGAAGAGCAGCCTGGCCAACATGGTGAAACCTCATCTCTACTAAAAATACAAAAATAAAAGTAGCCAGGCATGGTGGCAGACACCCGTAATCCCAGCAACTGGGGAGGCTGAGGCAGCAGAATCTCTTGAACCTGGGAGGCAGAGGCTGCAGTGAGCCAAGATTGCACCATTGCACTCCAGCCTGGGCGACAGAGTGAGGCTCCATCTCAAAAAAATTTAAAAAAAAGAAAGAAAAAGGAAAAGGAGCAACAGAGCTATATAAGAGCAGAGTTTTTACATGTATTACTGAAATTAAGCTGGTATAAATGCAAATTGGAGTATTATAATTTTAGGTTGTTATATATAATATAATCTCCTCTATGACCACGAAGTAAAAAGCTACAAAATATACACAATTGGAAATGAAAAGAGAATCAAAACATTTCACTACAAAAAAAATTAAACATAAAGGTAAACAGTAATGAAGAAAAGGAGGGACAAAAAGCCCAAAGGCATATAGAAAACAAGTAGCAAAGTGGCAGTAATTTGGCTGATAGTCATTTCTTTAAACGAAGACGGAGACTGCCAGAACGTATTTTTAAAAACATCACCCAACAATATGCTGTCTATAAAGGATTCGTGTTAGATCCAAAGACATAAATATGTTCAAAGCAAAAGAGATGGAAAAGGATAGTCCATGCAAATAGTAACCAAAAGATGGCTGGAATGTCTATGCAAATATCAGACAAAATTGACTTTACATCAAAACAATTTACAAGAGAAAAGACAGACATTACAAATTAATAAGATATAACAGTTATAAACATTTCTGCACCTAATAACAGACCTCAAAATATAAAGCAAAAATTGAGAGACTCAAAGGAGAAATACACAGTTCTACCAAGAGAGCTGGAGAGTTCAAAATCCCACTTTCGATAATGGATAGAACACACAGACAGAAAATAAGTAAAAATATAGTGGACTTGAATAACACAAAAACCAAATAGACCTAACAGACACATATGGAACACTCACCCGATTAAAAAAAAATCCAAGTGCACATGAGACATTCTCTATGATAGATGACATGTTAAGCTATAAGTTAAATCTCAGTAGATTTTAAAATAAATATAAAACGAACTATCTTCTTTGACCACAACAAGATACAGTTAGAAATCAATAGAAGGAAAAATGAAAATTCACAAATATGTGAAAATTAAACAACACTATCTTAAACAATCAATAGGTCAAAGAAGAAATCACAAAGGAAATTAGAAAATACTTAGTGACAAGTGAGAAAGAAAACAAAATATGCCAAAACTTATGAGATGCCCCAAAAACTGTGCTCAGAGGGAAAGTAATAGCTATTAATGTACATGTTAAAAAGAAGAACTATCTCAAATTAATAACGTGACTTACACCTTACGGAACTAGAAAAAGTAGAGCAAACAAAACCCAAAGCCAGCAGAAGAAAGGAAATAATAGAGACTAGAGCAGAAACTAATAGAGAAAGAGAACAGACAAAAAATCTATAAAACCAAAAGTTGGTTTTTTGAAAAGATTAACAAAATTGGCAAACCTTTGGTGAGACTGATGAAGCACAAAAGAGAGAAGACGCAAATAACTAAAATTAGAAATGAAAGTGGCAATACCACTAATTTTAAACCACCTAGCAAAGAAAAATCTTAAACCAGATGGCTTCACGAGTTAGCTCAACCAAACATTTAAAGAAGAATTCACACAAATCATTTTCAAACTTCTAAAAAATTGAAGAGAAGGAAACACTTTCTAATTCATTCTATGCAGCCAGTATTACCATAATACCAAAGTCAAATAAAGAAATCACAAGAAAATTAGACTAAAACCCCTATGAATATAGATACAAATATCCTAAAAAAAAATTAGCAAATCAAATCCATTAGCATATTAAAAGGATTACTCACCATATCCAAGTATGATTTATGCAGGAATGCAAGGGTGGTTCAACACAAGAAAATCAATCAATGTAATACATCACATTATTAGAATGAAGGTAAAAAACACACATATGATCATCTGAATTAATACAGAAAAGGTACTTGACAAAATTCAACACACCTTCATGATTAAAAAAAAAAAAAAAACAGAAAACTAATCCTACAGGGAAAATTCCTCAATGTGATAAATGATATTTATGAAAAACTCACAGCTAACATCATACTCAATGGTGAAAGATTGAAAGCTTTCCCCCTAAGATCAGGAATAAGACAAAGATGCTCACTTTCACCATGGCTATTGAACACTGTACTGGAAGTTCCACCCAGAGCTATCAGACAGAAAAAGGAAATAAAAGGCATCCAAATTGGAAAGAAAGCAGTAAAACTATCTCTATTCAGAGATGACATGATCCATATATAGAAAATCCAAAAGAATTCACAAGACAGTTACTACAGTTAAACCAATTGCAGGGTACAAGATCAACACACAAAAATAATTCGTGGTTCTACACACCAGCACTGAACAATCTGAAGAGGAAATTGAGAAAACAATTCCATTTACAACAGCATCTAAAACAATTAAATACTTAGGAATAAATCTAACCAAGAAGGGGAAAGACTTGTACACTGAAAATTACAAAAGATTGCTAAAATAAATTAACAAATATCAAAATAAATTAACAAATATCTAAATAAATGGCAAGATGTGTTCATGGATAGAAAGACTTAACGTTAAGATGTCAATACTACTCAAAACAATCTACAGATTCAACACAACGCTGACCAAAATTCCAACATCTTTTTCCAAAGAAATGGAAGCAGATCCTCAAATTAATATGGAGTTTTAAGGGGTCCCCAATAACCAAAACAATACTGAAAAAAAAATAAAGTTGGAGGACTCACACTTCCCAACTGTGAACTTACTACAAAGCTACAGTAATTAAAACATATGGTACTTGCATAAGGATAGGCATATAGATCAATGAAATAGAATGCAGAACCCAGAAACAAACCCTCACACATATGATTAATTGATTTTTGACAAGGAAGCCAAGACCACTTAATGGGAAAAGGACAGTGTTTTCAACAAATGGTAGAGGGAAAACTGAATATCCACATGCAAAAAAATGAAGTTGGACCCTTCTACCACATACCAAAATTAAAATGGCTCAGGCCGGGTGCAGTGGCTCACGTCTGTAATCCCAGCACTTCGAGAGGCCAAGGTGGGTGGATCACTTGAGGTCAGGAGTTCGAGACCAGCCTGGCTAACATGGTGAAATCCCATCTCTACTAAAAATACAAAAATTAAATTAGCCCTGTGGGGTGGCACGCACCTGCAATCCCAGATACTTGGGAGGCTGAGGCACAAGAATTGGTTGAACCCGGGAGGCGGAGGTTGTAGTAAGCAGAGATCACACCACTGCACTCAAGCCTGGGTGACACAGTGAGACTCCATCTCAAAAAATAAAACAAAACAAAATAAAATGGTTCAAAGACTCAATTTAAGAGTTAAAACTATAAAACTCTTAGATGAAAATATTGTTGAAATCTTCATCACATTGAACTTGGCAACAATTGCATAAATAGGAGACCAAAAGTACAAGGAAGAAAAAATAGTAGGTAAATTGAACTTCATTAAATTAAGAACTTTTGTGCACCAAAGGACACTATCAAGAAAGTGAAAAAACCTGGAGAATGGAAGAAAATATTTGCAAATCATATATCTAACAAGGGATTAATATCCAAAGTATATACAGAACTCCTACAACTTGACAACAAAAAAAAAACCCAGTTCAAAAATGGACAAAGTACTTGAATAGACACTTCTCCAAAGAAGATATACTAATGGACAATAAATTCGTGAAAATATGCTCAACATCATTAGTCATTGGGGAAATGCAGATTACAACCACAATGAAATGCCACTTCACACACTAACCAGGATGGCTATAATCAAGAAAATGGATAATAAGTTTTGGTAGGGATGTGGAGAAATTGGAATCCTCCATGCATTGCTGGTGGGAATGTAAAATAGTGCAGCCACTGGGCAAAACAGTTTGGCAGTTCCTCAAAAGGTTAAAAATAGAACTACCAAGTCACCCAGCAATTCCATTCCTAGGCATATATTCAAAAGAAGTGAAAGCAGATATTTGTACACCAGTGTTCACAGCTGCACCATTTACAATAGTCACAAGGTAGGAACAACCTATGTCCATCCACAAATGAATGGATAAATAAAACGTAGCATATACATACAATGGTACACTAGTTCGCTGTAAAAAGAAATTTTGATCTTACTTCATGCTACATGACTTTGACATACTACAACACGGATGGACCTTGAAAACATTATTCTTTATGCAATAAACTAGACACAGGACAAATGTTAGACGATTCCATTTATATGAGGCATCTAGAATGGGCAATTTAATAAGCAAAGTAGAATAGAAATTACTAGGGGCAAGGGTAGCGGGTAATGCGGAGTTATTGTTTAATGGGCACAGAGTTTATGTTGGGGGTGTTGAAACAGTTTCGGGGATAAAGAGTGGTGACTGGTACAGGACATTGTGAATGTACTTAATGCCATTGGATTTTACACTTAAAATGGTTAAAACGATAAATATTATAGTTTGCATATTTTATCATAAAAACATTTTTAAAAATGATGAAGGAACGTGAACGGGTTGAAATTTTATAAAAAGTGGCCAGGGAAGGTGTCACTGCCAAAGTGTCCTACCGGAGGAGGAAGTTCATGTGGACATCTGCGGGAAGGGTGTTCTGGCAGAGGGAGTAGCACGGGCGATGGCTCTGAGGACTGTGAGAAGCATATTTGGAAACAGCGAGGAGGCCAGGGTGTCTGAAGCTGAGTAAGCCAGAGAGTGGGAGGAGGTGAGATAAGAGAAGGAAGGTCACTTTCTGCTGAGAGTGAGGAGGAGCCACAGGCGGGTTGTGAGCAGGTGGACGTCAACTGGCTTGAGTGTTAACAGGGCCAGTAAAACAAAGCACGCATGGATATCGAAACCAGCCAGTGACCAGTTGGCAACTTGGGGGAGTCTAACGCGAGGAAGCGCCCAGGGTTCCCCCAGGATGCGCTTCCCCTCGCCGCCACCTGGAGACAGCAGAGTCGCGCCCAGCGCTGCGCAGGCTGATCGCCGCGCCGCGCCCCGGACCTCGGTTGCAGGTGGCTAGTCCCGGGAATTCCTACGCGGAAACCGGTCCCAGGCCCAGCGCCTTCGCTCTGCCCCTTTAAGAGCCAGAATTTCCGGAGGGCTGACCTGGGGCTAGGGATGCCCAGGGGCCGAACCACAAGTTGGGAACGGGTGGGGGAGGTGGCGAAAACTTCCGAAGTGGAATTCCAACTTTTCCTGGGCCTGATTCCCCTCGGGCATCCCTGAGGGGGCAGAGCTTCCCTCCCGGGGACTTCAGAGGGTTCCTCAGGTCATCTAACTGGGAGACACAGGGGGCCTGAAGCGCCCCCCTCCACCCGGTCCGGACGAACCCCAGTGGAAGTGGAGAAGTCAGGCGCCACCGACAAGCCTCTCCCCGCCAGGACTTTGCTTAGACTCGCTCCTCCCGGCAGGGCGCACCTAGGCGGGTCCATCGCCCGCCGGGGAGAGGGGTGTGGGTAGGGAGGGAACAGGTGCGCTGCGGGTCCTGCCCTATCTCAACAGGTGAATCGTTCCAAGTGGGTCTCGGTTTCGTGGATCTCGGTGCGCTTAGTTTGGCCGGAGCAGATGGGAGCCGGACGGGACCTGTGGTCCGCAGGCGCCCTCCCAGCGGGCCAGTCACTTGGTTCGGGCCCTGGGGGCCGGAGCGCACCTGGGTCAGCCCACTTCCGGGGAGGGAGGCAGAGGAACCCCTCCCCGCCACTCACCCCCAAGCCCAGCCCTCGGCTCCCACCCTTGTGTACCTGGGCCGAACCATTCACCGGAGCGCGCAGCGGGTGGAGTGTGGCTCGGAGAACCGCGGCGAGTCAAGCACCTTTCTTCCCCATATCTGAAAGCGTGCCCTTTGTCCACCTCGTTTACGTTCATTAAAACTTCTAGAACGCAGCAGGATGGACTTGTTGTAGGGACAAGGAACGGAAGTGGGAAGGGGAGGAGCGTGCACCCCTCCTGGCCTTGGTGCGCCCCGCGCCCCCTAAGATACTTTGGAAGGGACGCGCGGGCCGGACGCGCCCAGACGGCCGCGATGGCGCTGGTGGCCGGCGGGCTCTCTAGAGGGCTGGGCTCCCACCCGGCCGCCCCAGGCCGGGACGCGGTAGTCTTCGTGTGGCTCCTGCTTAGCACCTGGTTCACAGGTACGGGGCATGGGGCCCCTGACGCTGCGGAACGGCGGAGGGCACCGTAGAGGGGGATGGATGGAGTTGGAGGCGGCGGGGGCGCCTAGGGCGCGGGAAGCGGGAGGTCTCAGAGGCTGGGTCCTTACGATCCCCTGGGTCTTGGGCGATCTCTTGCGTGCCGGAGTGAGAGGAATTCCCCATCCGTGCCTGGGAGCGCTCCCCCCGCCCTTATCTGGGAGATAGCAGGAAGTGAAACTCCCTGGACGGTAAGACCCGGAGCGGCAGGGAGAATGGAACTCTTTGTGGGGAGGGAGTGGAGGACCGCCCGATCACTAGGAAAAGAAAAGCCGGGATGGAGCTTGGGCGCACCCGGGGTTTTCTAAGTGTTGGAGTAACGGGGAGAGGGCACGGGAGGGCTGGATCAGACGCTTCCTAGAGGGACAGAGACGAAGGAACAATGCCCAGGCCTCGGGTGGGTGTGGGACTAGGGACTTCCCATCCCCCGCACCCCACCCACCTCCCGCGGGTTCCGGATTATACGTGCGTAAGAGTCTGATGGGGTGGATTTACGGACTTGAAACCGACTTCTGCTGGCAGGCTTTCACCAGGATGGGATGTTTGGGTAGTGATGAGGTCTTTCAGCAGACGCTTTTGGTGAAGTCATTTGAAATGACTTTAGAGTAGGGTGAGGTGGTGGGAGGCTGATGGAGATATTGTGGGGGCTTTAGTCCCTCCATGGCAAAGCAGTTCAGGCAAACAACTCTGCGGTTTTCCCTCCAAATTCAAAAGACCCCGGATAACCTGGAATCCTTGGTAGTCGGTTTTGAAGTGGGGCCTTGGGCGCTGGGGGCATTGACATGGCCATTTGGGCTTGCTTGCCCAGGCCACACAGAGGCCCCTTGCTGTGGGTGAATGGCAAAGGGAAGAGGAGACTGGTGTGATTCAGAGGCCACAGGCTGGGAAGAGAGATGGCGGATGAGTCCAAGGAAACTGGCCGTGTCACCGTGCACCTGCCACTTCAGCCCCACGGGTCTATAAAATGGGCATGATTATCCTGCCTACCTCACTGGTCCTGGCGATTAAGGAACAATGTGTGCCAGGCACTCTGTAAGTAAGCCACACACTTGCAAGCGTCAAGCTGGTGACAGGTGGCGTTCCTGTTGAAACACCTCCCTGAGCTCACAGCAACCCCTGCTTCTCTCCTCTTGCCCTCAGCCCCTGCCAGGGCCATCCAGGTGACCGTGTCCGACCCCTACCACGTGGTGATCCTCTTCCAGCCCGTGACCCTACCCTGTACCTACCAGATGACCTCGACCCCCACGCAACCCATTGTCATCTGGAAGTACAAGTCTTTCTGCCGGGACCGCATCGCTGATGCCTTCTCCCCAGCCAGCGTCGACAACCAGCTCAATGTCCAGCTGGCAGCCGGGAACCCAGGCTACAACCCCTACGTCGAGTGCCAGGACAGCGTGCGCACCGTCAGGGTCGTGGCCACCAAGCAGGGCAACGCTGTGACCCTGGGAGATTACTACCAGGGTCGGAGGATTACCATCACCGGAAGTATGTTGGGCGGGGCAGGGGGATGAGGCTGGGCTTGCCCGGGTGGTGGGGCTGGCATCCTTGTACTGGACCTGGAGTCCCCATCTGAAAGCTCTTGAGTGCCAGTGTCTGAAAGGACCAATGAAGGGAACAATTCTTTTTTTTTTTTTTTTTTGAGATGGAGTCTTGCTCTGGACTCCAGGCTTCCAGGCTGAAGTGCAGTGGTGTGATCTCGGCTCACTGCAACCTCCA
>NW_012102454.1:387482-402733 GCF_000951045.1 Mandrillus leucophaeus | reverse complement strand
GCCGAGACTGCGCCACTGCACTCCAGCCTGGGGCACAGAGCGAGACTCCCTCTCAAAAAAAAAAAAAAAAAAAAAAATCATCAAACTGTTTCCCTCGTGGAGCCCACATTGCAGTGAGAGAGACAAACACAACACACTCTCAAGTGCTTGAAGATGAAGAAAACTAGGTAATGGAGAGAGGAGGCCAGGGTTTGTTCTATAATCATATTAATAACACGATCAGTAAGAAGTAAAATTTATCTAAGTAACAACTTATAAAGGGTCTACTGTGTGCTAAGCTCCCATCCAGCTTCCCAAGGATTAACTCAGACCACATAGTATTTGAATAGATTCTATTATTGTCATCTCACAGAGGCCCAGAGAGAGAAAGTGACTTGCCTAGTGTCACATCGCTGGTAAAGGGGCTGGGATTCTAACTCGGCCACTTCGGATCTAGTGGCCAAGTTCCTAATCCCTTTGCTTGCCTAGGGTGGTCCACAGAACTCAGAGGAGGTGGCAGGAGTGAACTGCAGGGGCAAGAGATCTTAATGGAGAAAGCCTACGACGTGCTAGGAACTGCACACACTTTCTCCCATTGAGTCCTCTCCTCTACCCTCCCGACAGCTGAGGCACAGAGAGGTTACCTTGTTCAAATGGGCGCATAGGAAGTCAAAGTCTGGAGCTGGGGTTTGAACCCAGGCAGCTCTGAGAACCCTTGTTCTTAACTGTAGTGCTGCCTCCTGATAGGATGTGTCTATTGGGACTAAGTAAAGGGCAGTCATTCATTCATTCATTTGGTATTTATCAAGCATCTACTATGTGTCATTGGTGCTGGGGATAGAGGTGATTGGGGTGGCTGGTTTCTGTCCTCAAGGAGATGACTTGAACCTGGGAGGTGGAGGTTGCCGTGAGCCAAGACTGCGCCACTGCACTCCAGCCTGGGCAACAGAGTGAGACCCCGTCGCAAAAAAAAAAAAAAAAAAAAGAAGAAAGAAAAGAAAATAGCACTGGGTGATGTGCTACATGGAGTGACTTGGGCTGTGAATATGATTTGAGGAGGGCCTGGGCCTGGGCCCTACAGAACCTAGAAGACAGAGAGGAAGGGGAGGGGCAGGGTGCCAGGGATGAGGGCTCATCTGCCTCATGTCTTAGTGTGTGTTCACTGTCTTAAACAAGCATTTAAAGTTGGGCATGGGGCAGAAGGGGGAAGGGAGCATCCCTTTGCAGACCCCAGGAAGGCAGGAACTGGAGCACATTCTGCTAGAGGATCGATGGGAAGCAGGGTTCCAGGGGCTGAGCCTGTGTCAGTTCTGTTTCAGAGGACGCACCAGGCTTGCTTGCCCTGGATTTCTGTGGGCCGCTCAGCCATGAGCATCCTACTGTTACTGAGGTCATAGAGCTTCTTAGGCCCCCTCCCCTCTAACCCAGGGATTGTGCCTGCCTGGACTGGGCATGACTGCTCAGCTCCTGCCAGGACAAGCCAAATACTGAGGGTGCTTCCTCTGCTGGGCACAAAAGTCCAGGATGACCCCCCCGGCTCTGTCTGGGGAAAGGGGCCCTGCATGCTTCAGGGGCCTCACAGGCCTGGGTCTTTCAAACCACCCCCACCTGGGCCCGTGTTTGATCAAGGCCCTGAGTGTAAACATCCATTGTGTGTGTGTCCTTTATCAGGAAAACCCGTAGCCAAAGGAGCTTCCTCCGTTTCAGCTTTGAGGATGGGGAAAAGTGGACTCCCCATGGTGTTCCTAGGGTCACCCACTGTGCTGCTTATTTTTATTTTTATTTTTTTTTTCTGTCGCCCAGGCTGGAGTGCAGTGGTGTGATCTCAGCTCACTGCAACCTCTGCCTCCCAGGTTCAAGCGATTCTCCTGCCTCAGCCTCCGGAGTAGCTGGGATTACGGGTGCACATCACTACACCTGGCTAATTTTTGTATCTTTTTGGTAGAGATGGGATTTTGCCATGTTAGTCAGGCTGGTCTCAAAATCCTGACCTCAGGTGATCTGCCTGCCTCGGCCCCCCAAAGTTCTGGGATTACAGATGTGAGCCACCATCCCCGGCCTATCCTGGTTTCAAAAGTGAAAATAGTCCTGGGTGAACTAGGAGGCCGTCCACTCCAGGCGTCCCTCAGGTCAGGTGGCTCATGCCCTGCTTCATCCTTTCATGCTTTGGGTGATAGACCAGCACCTGGACAGGAGGCCCTGTTCCACCTCCTCAGGCTCCTTGGGGTCCAAGTGCCCCCAACTCCAGTTGCACTGCAGCAGAGAGCCCATGGGACCTCTGAAATCATGAAGGTCACCTTTGCAGTGTATAAAGGAACCAGAGATTGGAGATGTGGAGGAGGCCTGGCTGCTGTTCCCCCTGGAGACCTGGCATCTCCTCCCCTAACCTAAAACAATGAAAGCAGTGCTCAGCCCGGGTGAGATCAGCGCCAGCCCAGGACCAGAAACAGGGTACGCCCTGCAGGAAGAAGGTGCGCCCAGGCCTTAGGAGGGATCAAAAGAAGCCAGAAAACTATATTTTTTGTGGGTTTTGAAAACGTCAGACAGGTCAAATAAAACACAGTGAGGTCCAGCCTTGGCCTATGAGATGCCAGATTTCAACCCCTGGCCTATAAGATCCATTTGCTATGTCAGGGGGTTCCTGTCCACGTCTTTTGCTTACAGCAGGGACCAGCTCTTGAGCTCCATTGTTGGAGAGGCATAGTCAGGGTCTCATTTGAAGACACTGGTGGCTTATGCCTATAATCCCAGCACTTTGGGAGGCTGAGGCAGGAGGATTGCTTGAGGACAGGAGTTGGGAGAACAGCCCGGGCAACACAGTGAGACCCAGACACTACAAAAAATAAATTAGCGGGGCATGATGGTGTACCCTGGTAATTCCAGCTCCTCTGGAGATGGGAAGATTGCTTGAGCCCAGGAGTTCGAGGCTGCAGTGACCCATGATCGCACCACTGCACTCCAGCCTGGGCGACAAAGCTAGGCCCTCTCAGAAAAGATACAGGTGGAAAAATGATGGACGAAGAGGGCATTGTGGCAAACCTGGAGGATTTAGGAGAACCTAGTTTAGAATTCTATGAGGATTCAATGAAAGAATGTGTGCAGAGGGGCCTAGCACATAGTAAGAGCTCAATAAATGGTGGGGGCACAGGGCAGTGGCTCACGCCTGTAAAATCCCAGCACTTTGGGAGGCTGAGGCAGGTGGATCACTTGACAGTGGCTTAGATGCCTGATCGTTAGGGGAAGTCGTGTCCTCAACCCCTTCACATCTGCTCTGAAGGTCACCATATCCGGTGGCCTCCTTGTTTAAAATGGCACAGCCCCCACTCCATGCCTGGCACTTTCTGTCTGCTGTCCCTGATTTGTTTTCTCCATACAGCTTATCTTTGTCTGATATGTGACATAGTTACATTTTTTATTTGTCTTTCTTTCCCAGTTAGAATCTGAGCTCTAGAAGGACAAGGGCAAGGATTTATAACTCAAAGGTTCTGGGCTTAGGCCTCTTTACACTCTTGATTTTGAGGTTAATTAAGAGCTCAGGCCTAGCAAAGTGGCTCATGCCTGGAATCCCAGCACTTTGGGAGGCCCAGGCGGGCAGATCACTTGAGGTCAGGAGTTCCAGATCAGCCTGGCCCACATAGTGAAAGCTCTGTCTCTACTAAAAATATAAAAATTAGCCAGTTATGAGTAGCTGGCGCCTATAATCCTAGCTACTCAAGAGGCTGAGGCAGGAGAATCGCTTGAACCCAGGAGGCGGAGGCTGCAGTGAGCCAAGGTCGCGCCACTGCACTCCAACCTGAGCAACAGAGCGAGACTCCATCTCAAAAAATAATAATAAGAGCTCAAAGAGTTTGTTTTCAAAGGTAGCAGACTGAGAAAAGTTTACAAAATAGTTTAAATGACAACTCCTTATAGATTAACATAAATAAAATAATTTTTATGAAAAACAATCATTTTCTGAAAGCAGACAAAAATATTGTGCATGAGAAGGTGGCATGGTTTTATTGTTTTGCAAGTCTCCGAAGCCTGGCTGGATAGAAGAGCCTGGCTTCTCAAAGCTGCTTCGGTCTGCTGTGATGTCTATCGTATGTCACGTAGCCTCTGGAAAACTCCAGTTAGTATTGTTGGGAAAATAACTTTGACCTCAGGATCTCCTGAAAATGTCTTGGGGAACCCCAGGGTCTAGAGGCTGCAGTTTGAGAACTGTTGCTGTGGTATACCAGGTGTCTCAAATACTGCCTAGAGCGTAGGTGGCACTCAGTAATTATTGTTTAAGAATGAATGAATGAATGAATGAAAGAAATGTGTCTTTGAATCCAGCCATGTGCCCAGAATGACAGGACAGATGACAAAAGCTAAGGGACTTTAGCATGACGGGAGAGGGGGTTCATTTCTTTTTCTTTTTTTTTTTTTTGCGATGGAGTCTCGCTCTGTTGCCCAGGCTGGAGTGCACTGGCGCGATCTCAGCTCACTGCAACCTCCGCCTCCTGGGTTCAAGTGATTCTCCTGCCTCAGCCTCCTGAGTAGCTGGGACTACAGGCACGCACCACCATGCCTGGCTAAGTTTTTACATTTTTGGTAGAGATAGGGTTTTACCATGTTGGCCAGGCTGGTCTGGAACTCCTGACCTCAAGTGATCCATCCGCCTCAGCCTCCCAGAGCGTTGGGATTACAGGTGTAAGCCACCGTGTCTGGCCAAGAGGGTGTTCATTTCTACTCCTGGCCAGGTATAGTGTCAGGCACTGGGGACCCAGCAGTGACAGGGCTGTGCCTCGTGGAGCCCACGTTTTCACCAGGCAAGGGATGGTCGGCCCCTAAGCTGGGAGATAGACTTCACCAGTTGGTTCGGGGAGCTGTGGGAGAAGCCCAGCCCATTGGGGGACAGTGCGAATCTAGAGCCAAGGCGATGGCAGGGGTGAGGCTGGCATGGTAGCTAGAGACCATGTTGTGCCAAGGGCCTTGGGGACCGTGGGACCTTAGGGAAGGCGTCTGGAATGCTGTAGCGAGACACTGTTGCAAGGAGAATTTTTCTGTAGACAGGAGGCCTTCCTTGTGAAGAAGGAAGAAGGAAAGGGTTCTTTCATTCCTGGGGGTGCCAGGCGCTGTGGACTGGCACGCGTGGTTGCCGCCATCACAGAGCTGTCGTGCAGGAGGGCAGCGCGTCCTTGGGAAGGTGGCAGGCTGGCAGGAAAGAGGCTGGGAAGCTGAGGGCGTTTCCTGCCTGAGATGCCCAATGTAGCATACTTCTCTCCCCACTGGCCTAAGGCGGAGTTGCCTGGTAGGTGCCCGCGTCCCACCTTGGTGAAAGGCTGAAGGTATTTAACTAATTAGGGCCTGAGGAGCAGAGAGGAAACAGGATGTGCCAAAACACTTTGATGGTTGGCAGAGTTAACAGGCTCCTTGTCTGCAGCTGCTTCAGACATGAGCGTCCCCAAGCCCTGGGCCTGACCTGGAATGTGGGGATGAAGGGGAGGGGGAGGGACCAAGGCCCTGGGAGGGTAAGTCTCTCTCCCCCACACAGACACACCCACTCCTTATGGGTGCCTGGGCATCTCCTGGTACCTAGAATCTGGACTGTTTATTTCCACACTCATCCCTGGGGTGTACACTAGGCCCTGTGGGTGGCAGTTCACATCAGGGGAGTTCAGACTTTGGATCTGAGAGGTGGTTCAGACATGGCTGGAAGTTGAGAAGCACAGACTGCTGGGTGTGGTGGCTCACGCCTGTAATCCCAGCACTTTGGGAGGTGAGGCGGGTGCGTCACCTGAGGTCAGGAGTTCGAAACCAGCTTGGTCAACATGGCGAAACCCCATCTGTACTAAAAATGCAAAAATTAGCCAGGCATGGTGGCAGGTGCCTGTAATCCCAGCTACATGGGAGGCGGAGATTGCAGTGAGCCAAGATTGGATCGCGCCATTGCACGCCAGCCTGGGCAGCAAAAGCGAAACTCTGATTCAAACAAAGAGAGCTGGGTGTGGTGGAGTGTGCCTGTAGTCCCAACTACTCAGGAGACTGAGGTGGGAGGATTGCTTGAGTCTGGGAGGTTGAAGCCGCAGTGAGCTATAATTACATCACTGCACTCCAGCCAGGGCCACAGAGTGAGACCCTGTCTCGAAAGAAAGAAAAAAAACCAACCTCAGGCTCTGAGGGCACCATTACTGCTCTACACTGAGGAGCTGTGCAGCTTTTCCAGACCCGATACGTCATCCACAAAACAGGAGTGCTAACGGCCCTGCCTCACAGACTTCTTGTAGTAGTCCAGGTGTTTCGAACGGGGCGTAAAAGGCCGCGTGCCATTGGTAGGAATCTTTGCATATGCATTTGATCATCTTCAGCCTGCCCAGCCCACCGCTTGCCCCGTCCTGGATGTGCTGGGAAGGGGGCTCTGACCCTCGTGGGGTTACGTGCCCCGGCCTCTAAGGTGCCCTCACGCCTTTTCATCCTGACCCAGATGCTGACCTGACCTTTGACGAGACGGCGTGGGGGGACAGCGGTGTGTATTACTGCTCTGTGGTCTCAGCCCAGGACCTCGAGGGGAACAATGAGGCCTACGCAGAGCTCATCGTCCTTGGTGAGTGGGCCTGGGAAGGGGGAGGCATGGCTCTTCCTTTTGTCCGCTTCTGTTCTGTCTGTCCTCCCCCGTGTCCGCCCTCTGCCCTCCAGCTTACCCTCTGGGCTCTGTCGCCTGCTCTGCTCTCCCCCAGGCTCTGCCAGTCACTTAGGCCCCCCTGTGCCCTGCACCCCAGGCAGGGACCACTGGCCCACGGTGCCTCCAATCAGCCAAGCCAAACTAAGAGTGGAGAGAATTGGCGACTCTGCCCCTTCAAAGTCTCATTTAAAGAAAAAATCCAGACTTGGGGTCCGGGTGCAGTAGTTTATGCCTGTAATCCCAGCACTTTGGGAGGCGGAGGCGGGGGGATCACTTGAGGCTAGGAGTTCGAGAACAGCCTAGCCAACATGGCAAAATCCCGTCTCTACAAAAAACATAAAAGCCAGGCGTGGTGGTGCACGTGCCTGTAATCCCAGTTACTCAGAAGGCTGAGGCATGAGGATTGCTTGAACCCGGGAGGCAGAGGTTGCAGTGAGCCAAGATCACGCCACTGCACTCACTCCGGCCTGGGCGACAGAGCGAGACTCCGTCCCAAAAAAAAAAAAAAAAAAAATCCAGACATGGTCAGAGTCCATGGGCAGTGAATGAGGACAGTTGATGGTCTGCAAAATTGACCCACCTCCTGCTACATCCCCAAGGCCTCATCTCACCTGAGTCCCTCGCTAAAGCACAGTGGCTTTGCCGTGTGCCCCGCTGGGATGGCGCTGCATGGCACACACAGAGTGTGTGTGAGTGCAGCTGAAACGAAGCCGATTCCAGACACCCAGGGGCAGGACGGGGTGTCTGTGTGGCTGGAAGCCCTCCCTCCATGTGTTAGGGGATGCTGCCATCCGCCAGGTGCCCTGCTGTAAGCCAACACACGGAGTCTCGTGTGGCATGTGCTCTGCAGGAGTGACGCCGCTGGGCTGTACACTACCATCTTCACATGTGTGAGTGAGCACGTGACTGGGGAGTACTTGGGCTGCAAGACAGAGTTCATGTGTGGGGGACGGAACACGTGCACCAGTGACCCAGGAACCTCTTCGTGTTCTTTGGTAAAATGCACCATTTGCATCAGCAGTTCCCAAAATGTAGTCTCCGGGTCTGTTTACACTCTAAAAAAATTATCGAGGGTCTCCAAGAGCTTTTGTTTGTTCCTGTGGGTTTTATGTCTATATGTTGCTTAATATATTAGGAATTAAAATGGGGAAATTTTTCAAGCCCAAGATACACAAGCAAGACTGGGCAACATGGCAAGACCCTGACTCTACAAAAAATTTTCAAATTAACAGGCGTGGTGGCATGCACCTGTGGGCCCAGCTTCTTGGGAGGCTGAGGCAGGAGTATCGCTTGTGCCCAGGAGGTCAAGGCTGCAGTGAGCCGTGCTTATGCTACTGCACTCTAGCATGGGTGACAAGAGACCCTGGCTCAAGAAACACACACACACACAAGCATATAGTCCATTAGGCATCAGGGCCATGATGACTTCGGGGAGCCTGGGAAACTCCACTGGACATTCATGGGAGAACAAGTGAAAAAGACAAATAACATCTTAGTGCTTTTCTAAAAATACTTCTTCTGGCCTTGTGGACAGGACCATGCTTTGAGAGCCGTGACTGACATGCCTCTGTCCTGTTGCGAGGGCCTACGGTGCCAAGTGCATGAGCTCTGGGGAGGGCTTCATGGGTGCAGCACTGGGCCTGTGGAGGCCCCTCAGACACAATGCTGGTGGGGCTCAGAGCTCCAGGGGGCACTCGAGGGAAGATAAGAACCTGGTCTGAGATGCGCGAATGTGATAGTGCCTGAGTAGAGATGGAGACCCTGTGGGCCCCAGAACCAG
This sequence comes from Mandrillus leucophaeus, assembly GCF_000951045.1. Taxonomy (NCBI): domain Eukaryota; kingdom Metazoa; phylum Chordata; class Mammalia; order Primates; family Cercopithecidae; genus Mandrillus; species Mandrillus leucophaeus. The sequence continues at coordinate 394,328 of NW_012102454.1, read as the reverse complement.
GACTGCGTATGACTTTCATATGTGGGCATTTTTGCTTCAATGGGTCCCTTCCTGTTTTAAAACAAAAATTTGTGATTATGTTCTCACAAAGACAGTTTATTACTATATATTCAGTGTTTATTTTTTTTCAGATTTGTAAAGTAAAATTAAATCATTTCAGCCAGGTGTGGTGGCACGTGCCTGTAGCCCTAGCTACTTACTCCGGAGGCTGAGGTGGGAGGATCGCCTGAGCCCAAGAGGTTGAGGCTGCAGTGAGCCATGATCGCACCCCTGCACTCCAGACTGGGCGACAGAGCTGAGATCCTGTCTGTCTCTTTATCTCGTGGGCCCTAGGGCACTGTGCCTGCTGGAACAGGACATCCCTATCACTGTGGTTGGAGCCCTTTGGGGTGCTAAAACCTATGAATGAGGAAAACTTAGGGTGCCCAAGCTGAGGCAGAGCCCTCAGAACCCCCTGGGATTTGTGTTGGAGTCCTCGTGGCATGAGACACAGGTGGATTATGCAATGGGAATTTCTTTCCTATGAGCACCCACATGTGGGCGGGTGGAGGGCAGGAGCCATGCGCTAGGGCTTCAGTCCTCAGCCCCTCCCCACTTTAGGGCACACCTTCCACTTGGCCAGCCTGGAACTGGGCTTTCGGGGGCGGCGCAGCCTGGGCTGGCTCTGGCCAGCATAATCTATTTCTCTTTTGTCCCTCCAGGGAGGACCTCAGGGGTGGCTGAGCTCTTACCTGGTTTTCAGGCGGGGCCCATGGAAGGTACGGGGGGTGGATCCTGTGTTGGGCTTCTCAGGAGCTCCCACACATCACCTACTGCTTCTGACTCTAGTTAGTATCCCCTTCCCCACTAAACCCTGCTCACTGTGGACCCCTCACTAACCTGGCCTGACTGTGGCTCTGAGGCATCTAGTGGCCTAGGCTGGGCTGGGCTGGGCTGAGGAGAGCCGGGGTGCAGGCCGGGGCTCTGTGACTGGCACCTGCAGTGCTCTTGAGGGCGTGGCGTCTGGGCAGCTGGCTCTCTTTGGTCTGGGGGCTGCAGTCTGCCTCCCTCTGGGCAGGCTGCCTCTTGTTTTCTGCCTTGTGTATTTGCACCTGCGGGAGGGCCCTAACTGGGGACTGGCCGGGATGGTAGAATGGGGAGTGTGCCATGCCCAGCCTCTAGCACAAAGAATCCAGCCAGGGCTGCAGGTTCCTTGGTGAGCTTTGCAAATAGTCGCCGACCTCAGTGCTGGTTGCGCACCGTGTGCCCCTGCTGTGCCCTGTTTCCTCCCAAGCCTCTGGGCTCAGGGCCTGTTCTCTCTTTGCAGACTGGCTCTTCGTGGTTGTGGTGTGCCTGGCTGCCTTCCTCGTCTTCCTCCTCCTGGGCATCTGCTGGTGCCAGTGCTGCCCACACACTTGCTGCTGCTACGTCAGGTGCCCCTGCTGCCCAGACAAGTGCTGCTGCCCTGAGGCCCGTAAGTACCCTGCTCATGGCCACCCTGGTTCGGGCAACATCCTGAGTCTGAGGGAAGGAGTTGGCCATCCACCTGCCCCCAGGACAGTGGCATTGGTCTGGAGGGTGTGAATTTAGCAAGTGGGGAGAAAGTAGGCTGAGGAGGGTCTGCTGCTTTAGATTGTCATTTACTTCCTCCAACTTTCAGTTTCTTTTTATGTATGTTGTTTTTTTCTTTTGTAAGTATAATCCATACACATGGTAAAAATGTTCAACAGTACAAGATACTAGTCACATGAAAGTAAAGCCCTCTTAAGAAACCAAATCTTGGCCAGGCCCAGTGATTACGCCTGTAATCCCAGCACTTTGGGAGGCCAAGATGAGCGGATCACTTGAGGTTGGGAGTTCCAGATCAGCCTGGCCAACATGGTAAAACCCTGTTCTCTACTAAAAATACAAAAATTAGCTGGGCATGGTGGTGTTCGCCTGTAATCCCAGCTACTCAGGAGACTGAGGCATGCGAATCGCTTGAACCCAGGAAGTGGAGGTTGCAGTGAGCTGAGATCACGCCACTGCACTCCAGCCTGGGCGACAGAGTGAGACTGTCCCAAAAAAAAAAGAAAAAAGAAAACAAATCTTAAGTGAAAAAGGTAAGAAACCAAACAAGGTTTACAACACTACATGATTTAAGCAAAAAAAAATTTTTTTTTATTTAGAGAAAGGGTCTCACTGTCATCCAGGCAGTGCAGTAGTGCGATCATAGCTCACCGCAGCCTCCAACTTCTGGGTTTAAGCAATCCTCCTGCCTCAGCCTCTAGAGCAGCTGGGACTGTAGACACACATCACCATGCCCAGCTAATTTTTTGATTGTTGTTTTTTGTAGAGACGGGGTCTCAGTATGTTGCCCAGCCTGATCTCAAACTCGGCCTCAGGTGATCCTCCCAAGTCAGCCTCCCCAAAGTGCTGGGATTACAGGCATGTGCCATCATGCTAGCCAATTTTTAAAATTTTTTTGTAGAGACAGGGTCTTGCTATGTTGCCCAGGCCGGTCTTAAACTCTTGACCTCAAGTGATCCTGCTTCAGGCTCCCGAAGTGATGGGATTACAGGCATGAGCTACCACACCTGGCCTTAAACTTAAGCAATTATTTTGAGACATTTTCACTCTGTCGCCCAGGCTGGACTGAAGTGGCGCGATCTCGGCTCACTGCAACCTCCGCCCCCCGGGTTTAAGCTATTCTCCTGCCTCAGCCTCCTGAGTAGCTGGGATATAGCACCTGCCACCACGCCTGACTAATTTTTGTATTTTCAGTAAAGACAGGGTTTCGCCATGTTGGCCAGGCTGGTCTCGAACTCGTGACCTCAGGCAATCCGCCCCGCCCCACCCCCACCTTGGCTTCCCAAAGTGCTAGGATTACAGGCATGAGCCACTGTGCCTGGCCAAATTTAAGCAAATTTTTGAAAACATATCCACAGGAATGCTGCACATTTTGCCCAGTTACTACGTCTAGGGTCATATCTAGCACACCAGCATGGGTACTGTGGAGAGCTGGGACTGGCTGTGGGACTAGAGCTAAAGGGGAAGTAAGCAAACCAAGCAGGGGAAGGTAAGAGAAGACAGAAGAGAGAGAGAGAGACCTAACTCTATGAGAGGAGTCAGACATGTGCAATTGAAAAAGACTTGCTCCTGCCTCTCTTCTGTGAATGTTTGTGAATATCCCAACGGGACACTTTCACAGAGGAGCTGATAGACCTGGTCACAGCCATCAGCCCCGGGACACCAGGCCACAGCGTGTACACTAAGTGGCACTGATGGACACTTCAGCATCCCTGCAACTGCTGTCCCATTTCCCCTCCTCGGGGACCACAGCTGTTGCCAGTCCTTGGTTTCCTTCAGGAGGGTGTCTGGGTAGACTGGCCTTTCTGCACAGTCCAAGACACATGAACAGTGAAGTACCAGGCGATCCTTGCAAGCGTGGGCAGGTGGAGAGCTGAGGCCTGCTTGACACCTTCCTGCTCAGAAGCCCAGTGAGCAGTTTCCCTCCCTAAAGCTCAGTGTCGTCCCCTGTGAAATGGGGCTTATGGCAAAGCTCACCGCTCTGGGTGCGTTTGGGGATTCGGTGAGCTCATGTGCACGCCATTGAGCATGGGACCTGATCTATATAAAATATTCTACGTCTGCCAGCTGCTGGGCACTGCCACTCCCAGCCTCAGTAGTGACTGAGGGCCAGGGCACCAGTCAGAGCCCTGGTGCACACAGAGTGACCCCAGAGAAGCAGCCTTCCCTCTCTGAGTCCTGTTTCCTTCTGTTAGGTCCCCACTTCATGGGGTGTTGTGGGTATTAAGGAAGTCACTGGCTAATTTTATAGTCATTGAAGTCAGTGGTGTGCAACCTGGTTCCTCAAAGGATCGCTTTCCTGAAAAAATTCCACTGCTCCCTGGAGCCTTATGCAGACCATCCCATCCCCTCCCTCTTGTCGTGTTTAGCTCACAGCTTTTTGCTCAGGCAGTGAGTGTCAGGTCCCTTTCACAGATAGGCTGCAACCAAGTTTGCAGTGAACTGACTAAGACCACAGCTAGGGCCAGGACTGTAAATGCTGGTCCCAATGCCACATTCCCCTGTCTCAACACCACATGTCCTCCATCTGGAGACCCTGTTACCCCAGCCTGGGGCCCCATTAACTCTCTGGCAGAGGCCCTGTTACATCTGCTGCTGCCACAGCCTCTGCCCACCTGTCAGGAGGCAGCAGGTCCCACTGCCACTGATGAAGTTGCAGGCTACCTGCGCTAATGAATGGGCTTCCTCTAGGCTGTGCACTTAGCCTTCTGCTTCCAAACCAAATGAGAGGTGAGGCACCCTCTCTGGGCCCATCTCTTTCCTCCATTTTCCTGTTGGGGTCCCAGGGAGGAAGCGACTTGCCTAGGGCCCAGGAACTTTGCAAGCCTCTTGCCTTAGGGAGGAGGATCTTACCTCGAGCTGTCAAGCCTAGACCCTGGCAGGGTGGGTAGGAATGGGCGCAGCCCATGAGTTAGAAACACTGGAGGAGATACTGCTGCTTGGCCAGGGCAGGCAAGTTAACTCCTGAGGCTCCTGCCATTGCATCTCGGTCTGGAAGGTGACCAGGTGGGCAGGATGCACGTCTCCCAGATGACTCATTTTTTCTAGAGCAGGGGCTTGGCCGCCAAAGAGGATACATGATTTTGGCTTGTGGGGACAGTGGTGGACCCAGCACCTGGGCTTTATATAAAGGGGCAGCTTTGTTGCCCTGTAAACACACAGACTGTGGGTGGCCACTTCTTCCAGTAAGTTAGCTGGGGAGTTGGAAGTTTAGGTAAAACCTTTTGATTGGCAAACGTTGGCAAATCACCATGCTGTTAAATGAAACATTGTCCTGCCACCCTGGGGCCGTGGGCTGCCTGTGTGCACCCTCTGAAAAATCACACAGGAAGTGGGGTGGGGTCTCTGTGAAGCTGGTGTCCCCCAACCTCAGGGATGCTGCAGAAATGGAATGAGGACCAGCAGGGACTCAGATGCCCACGGAAGCTCTACAGTGGAGAGGGCGGCTTGGGAAGGAGGTCCAGGCCCAGGTCCCTCTGAAAGCCAATGGGTATGGGGCAGCCTGGCTCCTGCCCCACCCGCCTTCTCAAGTTCATTGTGTCCTCACAGTGTATGCCGCCGGCAAAGCAGCCACCTCAGGTGTTCCCAGCATCTATGCCCCCAGCACCTATGCCCACCTGTCTCCCGCCAAGACCCCGCCCCCACCAACTGTGATTCCCATGGGCCCTGCCTACAACGGGTACCCTGGAGGGTACCCTGGGGACCTCGACAGGAGTAGCTCAGGTGAGGCTGGGGGAAGCAGGAACAGCTGGTGGGGGTGTGCTGGGCATCTGGACACTGAGGGGCAGGGGCTGGAAGGAAGAGGGTCTTGGGAGCTGAGGAGGGGCTCTGCTCCTGGTGAGCAGCAACTGACAGCCACTCTCTCCCAGCTGGTGGCCAAGGTTCCTACGTACCCCTGCTTCGGGACACAGACAGCAGTGTGGCCTCTGGTGAGAATCCATCATCCCAAAGTTGGATGTGCCTGTAAGGGGGAGGGCTGGGCCAGGATCCATCCTCCCAAACCGACCACCACCACCCTGTCCTTAGAAGTCCGCAGTGGCTACAGGATTCAGGCCAGCCAGCAAGACGACTCCATGCGGGTCCTGTACTACATGGAGAAGGAGCTGGCCAATTTCGACCCTTCTCGACCTGGCCCCCCCAATGGCCGTGTGGAGCGGGGTGAGCAAGAGCCTTGGGGTCTGAGGGCTTTTAAGCTTGCGGGGGGGAGGGGGGAAGCATGTCTCCCTGATACCTGCCCCAGGGACTCCTGGTGCAAACCCTGGACCTGGGCAAACCTGGGCTCCTCCAGTAGTCAGTGACACCCCCCTTCCCTGCAGCCATGAGTGAAGTCACCTCCCTCCATGAGGACGACTGGCGATCTCGGCCTCCCCGGGGCCCTGCCCTCACCCCGATCCGGGATGAGGAGTGGGGTGGCCACTCCCCCCGGAGTCCCAGGGGATGGGACCCAGAGACCCCCAGGGAGCAGGCAGGCGGGGGCTGGCGGGCCAGGCGGCCCCGGGCCCGCTCCGTGGACGCCCTGGACGACCTCACCCCGCCAAGCTCCACCGAGTCAGGGAGCAGGTCTCCCCCGAGTAGTGGTGGGAGGAGAGGCCGGGCCTACATGCCCCCGCGGAGCCGCAGCCGGGACGACCTCTATGACCAAGAAGACTCGAGAGACTTCCCACCCTCCCGGGACCCTCACTACGACGACATCAGGTCTCGGGAGCGCCTCCCTGCCGACCCCAGGTCCCACTACCACCGTACCCGGGACCCTCGGGACAACGGCTCCAGGTCCGGGGACCCCCCCGATGATGGGCGGCTACTGGAGGAGGCCGTGAGGAAGAAGGGGTCGGGGGAGAGACGGAGACCCTACAAGGAGGAAGAGGCCTACTATCCGCCCGCGCCGCCCCCGTACTCGGAGACCGACTCGCAGGCGTCCCGCGAGCGCAGGCTCAAGAAGGTGAGGGCCGCCCTCCCTGGCGTCCAGATCGTTCCTGGGTCCCCAGCCGGTCCCCGCGGCTCATACCCTTCTTCCTTTCTCCCTTGCAGAACCTGGCCCTGAGTCGGGAAAGTTTAGTCGTCTGATCTGACGTTTTCTACGTAGCTTTTGTATTTTTTTTTTTAATTTGAAGGAACACTGATGAAGCCCTGCCATGCCCCTTCCGAGTCTAATAAAACGTATAATCACAAGCTCTGGAGAGAACCATTTGTTCAGCCGCGTAGGGCGGGGAACGGGGACTGCTCCCGTGTGCGTCTGTAAAGCCCCGCGTCCCGGGGGCGCCGGAGTCCCGGGCCGGGAAGGAGAGATCCAGCCTGGCC
>NW_012102454.1:356334-385437 GCF_000951045.1 Mandrillus leucophaeus | reverse complement strand
CCCCGCCGCTGCCTCTGTGCCCCCAGGTCCTGCAGCGCCCTTCCCGCTGGTAGGTGCCCTGCCACCCCTGGACGGGGGGTGGAGAGGGGACACTGGCTCTGCTCTTGGGGATCCCCGGGGGTGGGGCAGGTGTCGCCCAGGAGATGCTGCCTTCAAGCCTCAGGCTGCATGGGGTCAGCTCCCTCTTGTGCACCTTGAAACCTGGGGACGGTGCTCTTGGAATTTTTTTTTTCTGCAAAACGGGAATGATGTGTCTAAGAGGAAAGTTTCTTAGAGTGCAAAACGGATTGGCTCAGCAAGTGATCGCTGACCTCCTGCCATGTTCCAGGGCTGTCTGAGACACAGGACAGAATGCTACTCGCAGAAGGAGTCCCCACTCCTGCTAATTGCGGAGAATGCAGTAAACCCCGAGCACAGCAATGAGGGGACCGGATAGAGGAACAGAGAAAGCTAAGGGTAGTCTCTGTCCTCCTACTCCCCAGGCTGTGATCCAAAATCCCTTCAGCAATGGTGGCAGCCCTGCGGCCGAGGCTGTCAGCGGGGAGGCACGATTTGCCTATTTCCCAGCGTCCAGTGTGGGAGATACTACGGCTGTGTCCGTACAGACCACAGACCAGAGCTTGCAGGCTGGAGGTGAGGAGAGGAGGAAGCCAGGTTGGCAGGTCGGGGAGGCAGCGGGCCCAGCAGGGAGGGAAGCCCCTGCAACCAGTTCTGACTTCACCCTGTCTTGCCACTAACCCCCACTATCCCTGCAGGCCAATTCTACGTCATGATGACGCCCCAGGATGTGCTTCAGACAGGAACACAGAGGACGATCGCCCCCCGGACACACCCCTACTCTCCGTATGTGCAGGCGACACCAGGCGGGCCTGGCATTGGAACTGAAGGGAGGGGTTTCTGGAGTAGAAGCTGGGCGGTTAGCATGAAGCGGGCACATGGTGTAATTTTTTTTTCTTTGCTTGTTTCTGCTTCTTTAGTGCACATAAAGTATCATCTCGTTTTTGCACAGGGATTTACCTGAAAAAGATAATTTTTAAGTCTAATACTTAACAAATGCTTGGACAAACAAATCTGTGATAATACATGCCGCTTTTTTTTCCTCCTTTTCTAGAAAAATTGATGGAACCAGAACACCCCGAGATGAGAGGAGAAGAGCCCAGCACAATGAAGGTGAGGACAAGGTGTGGCTCCGGGTCCCCCCCGACCACCGCCCTCACAGGCTCAGCCAGCCCCAGGGTGTGGAGTGACAGAGAGGGAAGCCACTCCTGGCAGGCCACAAGTGCTCCAGAGGGCTTTGCTGGACGCTGTAAAGGTAGAAAGTGAGCAACGAGGGGAGAGTACAGTGTCAGAAATAGAGGGACAGGGAGTGTGAACTGGAACTGGCCATGTGTTGACCCGGCTGGTGATCTTGAATTCATGGCCCACATCTAAGATGGTGGATTTCACGTTCCCATACGGATTGCCTGCCCCACTTGAAAATTGGGGCTGACCGGGCTCACCTGAGCTGACCTTTCCACGTGGCAGCTGTCATGCTCACGTCCCTCATTCCCATGCCTGCCTGGCCTCCAGAAGTAGGTCTGTTCCCCCAGGGAGCACATCTGAGGCAGAAACTACATGAAGCTCTGCCTCTGGCTGCCTAAGGCCGGAGCATCCTGCCCTTTCCAGAAACACCAAGTCTCACCTCAGGTCATTTGGCCTTCGACACTGTCCCCTCGCCCCCACCCTGCCTGTCAGTAGCCACTGTAGTGGGCACAGCAGCGTGCAAGTGCCAGGGGAGTGCTTATACCCAAACAACCATCATTCAACAAATATTTACTGCCCGTGGGTTCTGGGCCGAGCGGCACAAGCCCTGTGCCAGGTCTGGAGTCTGGCCTGGAGCGTTGGGGAGGCTCGAAGGCCGGCAGGCTCATGTCTCACGGGTCTCGTGGGACATTGATGGAGAGTGGGCTGGGGTGAGGCTTCCCCAGGGAGAGGGGAGTTTGGGTCAGGTTACTTTGTGGGGTGCTGGTTTGGTTGTGGGAGAAGTTCCATCTGGAATGCCTCAGGAGGGAAGATCAGGAAGATCAGGAAGGCCTTAAATGCCTGAGTGAGGCGCTGAATCTCAGTCCTAACGGTGGCCATGGGGCTGGGGTCTGTGGCCCAGGTAGTTGTGTTCTGAGCAGTTCCTCTCTGAGTTCAGGCATTCATTCCGCGTGTGCATACTATGGCCAGCCCCCGTTTTGCGTCTTCAGATATGGCAATGCAGCAGGTAATAGGCCAGACGAGGTCTCAGCTCTCTGTGCGTGTTCTGGTGGGAGAGATGGAGTCATACACAGCCAAAGCAGGCATCAGGCAGCGCAGGCAGTCACAGGCAGGAGAGGAAAGCTGGGGAAGGAGGTGGTGGGTGATGGCGGCATGGCACTGTGCTCTGAAGGGCTCTTCGAGAGGTGACATTGAAGCAGAGTCCTGAAGGGACCTGAGGGAAGGGGCCTGTTGAGAACCTCAGGAGAGTGCTGGGCAGAGGGAAGAGCTAGGACACAGGCCAGGCCCTGAACCGGGACCGCCGTGGTGTGTCTGCAGAAGAGCAGAATTCAGGAAAGGAAAGAGGAAGTCGGCGCAGTGGAGGGGGCTGCCCAGGCCAGATGGTGGAGGACCTTGAAAGAAGTCCCTAGTGTGACTGTCTGGACTCCTGTGGTTTTATTCCAGGGTGATGAGAAGCCAGCAGAGGGGTTTGTGCGTGGAGGCTGCTGGCAAGGGTGGTGGGAAGAGGCTGGGAGATAGGACACCACTCGGGTGTCAGGCCTGAGACAGGGCAGGGGTTGAGGGGAATGGGGGGAGGACTCCATGGCTGGAGAGTCAGGATTTCGTGCTGAACTCCCATCCATGCTTGGAAGGGAAGGGGTGCATCTGAGCTTGGTTTTGGGATGCAGTGAGTTTGAGGGGCCCCCAGAGCAGCCCCCACGCTACCACTTACCTATGGTGGGGCATCAGGGTGGTTCTTAATCTCCGTGCCTGTCTCCCCTCTGTGAAATGCCAGAAGCACGGCTGCCTCCGACACCTGGTGGGGATGCAGTGAGTCGAGGTGGCCACACAGGCTGAGGAGAGGACTCGGGACCCTCCCACCCCACTCTCACCCCTGCCTCTCCCTCGGTTAATGTGACTCCAGGCAGTCTTGAGACTTTCTGTCCTTGTGAAGCAGTCTTCGTCACCTGCCCACTTTTCCAGCCCCGTCCTGTCTGCTTTCTGACTTGCAGAGCATCTGCCCGATCTGCTCATCCTCCCAGTACCCTCGGCCGTCTGGCTCATGGCTCTACCAAAACAGCTCCACTCAGGTCACCCATGGTGACCCCATTGCCACATCAACTGGCCTCCTTTGCTGTCTGGGCTCCAAGCATCTGACGCTGCCTGCTTCCCTCTGTTCCTTTCTGGAATCTTCCTTTCCTCCACCCTCTCTGATTCTCCTGTGATCTTTGCCTCTCCTGCCCCACTGTTAACAATGAAATTTCCAGGGCTCTCCCCATTCCAAGTGAGTAGGTGGGGGTGCCGGGAATCTGTGTTTTCCATCAGCTCTTCAGGTGATTTGTCATAGTGGACAAGTTGAGAAACTGCTTTAGCTGCGAGTGTTTCTTTTGTTTTTGAGAAGGGGGTCTCACTCTGTCACCCAGGCTGGAGTACAGTGGCACAATCACAGCTCACTGCAGCCTTGACCTCCCAGGCTCAAGCAATCCTCCCACCTCAGGCTTCTTGAGTGGCTGGGACCACAGGCAGGTGCCATCACATGGGGTCATTTTTTTTTATCTGTAGAGTGGAGGTCTTGCTATGCTGCCCAGGCTCGTCTTGAACTTCTGGCCTCAGGCAGTCCTCCAGCCTTGGCTACAGGCCTGAGCAGCCACGCCCAGTCTTGCTGGTGTTTCATAAGGTCCAGCCCCTCTTCCGTCGGCCCCAGGTGTATGATGTGTGAGGCCCAGCGACAGGCTTGGAAGCTCTTGGTCAGTATCCCCCAAACTCCGTTCCCACTTGTAGGTGGTCCTCTTCCTTCTTGGCTCCAGAAGAGTGTGTGACTCACAAAAAGTTGAGGACTGTTCCTTGATGTCCTCCCAGGCTTTGCCCACCACCTGGCTCCTGGTAATGCAAGGAACTGTGTTTCCATCCCATTCCATTCCTCTCACTGCAACTCCAGCCCCACATTCTGAACTACCCGTTCAAGATTTCCGTCTTCGGACATCCCTGTAATGCGTCCAACTCAACTCGCCCAAAACAGAATGTGCCATCTCCCCTCTCCAAAGGCTCTCATGCAACATTCCTCTTTGCAGAGCAGCAAAAGCTACCCCTGTCACAACTGCCCAAGCCAGAAACTTAAGACCAGAGCCGCTTTCAGCCCTGCCCTCTTCTTCCCTTATGGCCACAAACCCCAAGTTTCTGTTCTATGGTGAGTTTCAGATCCGCTTCTCTCACTTCTTTTTCCCTCCTTCCCACCACTTCTTGGTACCGCAGGAGATCATCCCACAGTCACAAACTCAAATGCCTGCAGGGGCCTGAGGCGGGAGGTGCACTTGGCATGTTAGGAAGGGGTGTGTGGCTGGGTGTGGTGGCTTACACCTGGAATCCCAGCACTTTTGGGATTACATTTTGGCCAAGACAGGCGGATCACTTGAACCCAGGAGTTTGAGACCATCCTAGGCAATGTGGCAGAACCCTGTCTCTACCAAAAAAAATTTAAAAATTAGCCAGGCCTGGTGGTACATGCCTGTAACAATCCCAGCTACTTGGGAACCTGTGGTGGGAGGGTGACTTGAGCCCGGGAGATGGAGGTTGCAGTGAGCTGATTTTACACTCCAGCCTGAGCAACAGACCCAGACCCTGTCTCAGAAAAAAATAGGAAAGGGTGTGGGGGGCCCCCAATGATCTGGGGCACGTGTATCCTGCCTGAAGGGTGGCCCTTGCCCAGTACCTTCCCCTTGCTGCCCTGTCAGAATCTAGGGCCACTGTTGTCAGAAACTCTGAGAAGCCAGAAATCGAGACTTCTATGTGAAATCTGACTTTTAGGTGCCAGATTGGATTGCTTCTTCCGTTTCATTGCTTTCTGCTCTTAATGTTACTAATTCATGCTTCTGCTCACTTTGTTGTTTTGTTTGTTTTTTTGTTTTGAAACGGAATCTTGCTGTGTCACAGGCTGCAATCTCAGCTCATTGCAACCTCCATTTCCGGGGTTCAAGTGATTCTCCTGCCCCAGCCTCCCAAGTAGCTGGGACTACAGGTGCCCGCTGTCACACCCAGCTAGTTTTTGTATTTTTAGTAGAGATGGGGTTTCACCGTGTTGGCCAGGCTGATCTTGAACTCCTGGCCTCAGGTTATCCACCTGCCTGGGCCTCCCAAAGTGCCGGGATTACAGGAGTGAGCCGCTGCACCCGGCCCCTTCTACTCACTTTGGATTCAGTTTGCTAGGTTTTGTGCTTTGGCTCCCCTGGCATGCCCCAACCCCAGCTTTTTAAGGTAATTTTTTTTTTTCAATTTTCTACTAAAATCTTTATTTTACAGGGTTTATGTTTCACAGCAGGGATTGAGATGATTCTTAAGCTTTGTCTTTGCCTAACAGCATTTAGAGTTACCAGTTCACTCCAACATCACTTTAGCTACCTCCCACTGGGATGTGTTGTGTTTTTGTTACTCAGTTTATATTTTCCAATTTTCCTTGTGATTTATTCTTTGACCTTTCTGTTATTTGGAGGCAGATTGCTTAATTTCCAAATATATGTGGGTTTTCCAGATATCTTTTTGTTACTGATTTTTAATTTCTGTTATGGTCAGAGAACATACTCTGTATGATTTCAGTTCCTTGAAATTTGATGAGACTTACCCGACGGGCCTGAATGTGTCCTAGCTTGGCGGAAGCTTCTGGGGCATCGATGAGGACAGGTGTCTGCTGCCGTCAGGCAGAATGTCCCCCCAGGTCAGTGAGGTCAGGCTGGTTAAGTGTTCAGGTTTTCTATTCTGATTTTTTTTTTTTTTGGTCTACTTGTTCTACCAATCATTGAGAAGGATGTCCACGTCTCTCACTATGTTTGTGGATTTGTCCATTTCTTCCTTCAGTCCTGGTAGGTTTCGCTTCTGAATTTTCTCTCTTTTTTTTGAGACAGAGTCGCTCTCTGTCACCCAGGCTAGAGTGCAGTTGGGTTCAAGCAATTCTCATGCCTCAGCCTCCCAAGTCCCTGGGATTATAGGCGCACACCACTATGCCTGGCTAATTTTTGTATTTCTAGTAGAGCCGGGGTTTCGCCATGTTGGCCAGGCTAGTTTCGAACTCCTGGCCTGATGTGATCCGCCCTCCCAAAGTGCTGGGATTACAGGCGTGAGCCACCCCGCCTAGCCTCTGAATTGTAAGTGTCCTATGGAGTTACTGAAGTGCTTCTGTGGAATGAACGTGGCCTTGGTCCTGTATTTCAAATGTGCCATGATGGTGTTCCGAAGCCACAGGCTGGACAGCATCACCACCTGCTGAAGTCAGGGCCTAGACTCAAGGGCCTGGGCCTCTAGAGGAGGATCTGAAATTCACTACAGAACAGAGCACCCTGGTCCTGACGTGCGAGCAGACCACGCAAGGCCTTGACAACCGATCTTTACAACCTCTTCCCGCCCCTGCACACCCTGAAATGGTTTTCAAGCCAACATTTCTGGGATCTTCCCACCTGCATGCCTTAGAGCCCTTCTCTCAGGAACCGGCCCAAATGTTTCCTGGATCTCTGAGGATTCATCCCACCCCCATTCCCGTGCAGAGGCCATGGCTCAGCGCCTGGTGTTCCCGAGGCACTTTGTACCGTCTTCGGTGGTGACACAAATGTTATGGGGTTAGTGCCACCTGCCCACAGTGGTGCTGTGAGTGCCAATGGGGCACAGTGGGGCTGCTTCCACCCTGGACCCCGGCCTGGCAGAGGGCCTGGCATACAGTAGGGCAGAGAGTAGGTGTGTAAGAAGTAAACGCGCGCTGGAGAGGATGTAGCTGCAGCCGGCGCCCAGCCCTTGAGAGGGCTGAGGGAAGGCAGAGGCCGAAACAAGGCCATCTGCCGAGTTCCTCCACGGACCCCTGGGCGAGGAGCGCTCTGCTGGGGACTGCGCGAGCGGTGTCTCCGGGCTTGGACTGTCAGCTCTGCTGCTGCTTTTGGCCAGAGTTCCCAAAGGCAGGTGTGGCTGTCTTTGGTGGGAGGGTTCGGCGCACCGTGATAGTAACGGGAGCAAGCACTCGCTGAGCCCAGTGCAGGGCCTGGACCGTGCTCCATAGTGAGCTCTGATCTTCGGGTATTGGTTTTGGAGGAAAGAGGGAGCTCAAGGGTGGAAGAGGGGCCAGGGAAGAGTGGTCACGGTGGGAGGAGGAGAGTCCATGTCATTCGGAGGGTTTGTCACTCGGACCTGAGTGGGAGGCACAGGAGGCAGGTAGAGGCCAGTCAGCGGCACACGGCCACAGCCCAGAGGGGTTTGCCGATGGGTGGGTCCAGCCTTCTAGAGGGAACGGCGGGGCCGGGGAGCAGCTGATCTCCGGGTGTGAGGGTAATGGGCAGGCTGTGGCCCACCCCTCCTTCTCAGGCTCACTGGACCCCAGCCTGGTATCCCATCACCATTATCCAAGGCTTTGAAAAGATCCCCGGCCTTCCTGCCGCATCTGCCCTAGCTATAGGCTTTGTTCCCCACCGCCAATGCCACAGACAGCATGGGCCACCCTGGCAGGGGGCTGGGGTTCCGTGGGGTGGGAATTGGGGGTAGCTGAGCGTTCTTTCCTGTCCCCACGGTGCCTGGTGCTGGGGCTTGGCAGGCGGTGAAGGGTTGGGACAGCCTGGCTTTAGCAGGCCCTGGGTCAGGGGTCTCAGGCTCCGTGGCACACAGACCCCAGGCACGTATCAGGATGGCATGTGGCCAGAGGCAGGCTTGTGCTCTGTCTGGGGACAGCTGCTACCCGGCCGACACAGTTGGCGTGAGATTGTGGAGTTTTATGGAGTAAAATCACAAATCTGGGTTTTTTAAGTAAAATCTTCTATGAGTTGCCATCTCTGACCTTCAGCATAGGGTTCGTGTCTTTCCTGGCCTTGTGGGCCAGGCCTGGGAGCTGCAAATACCAGTTGGGATCTGCCATTACCCTGTGGAAGGATTTTAAGCAGGGGTGAAACATGGTCAGACTTGGAATTAGAGATGAGGAAAAAAACAAAATCACGGTGCCCAGAGTCTCTGGGGAGACTGGAGAATCCAGTGCAGGGGCCATGGGAGCCAGAGAGGGGCACTAGTCCTGCGAAGGGCGGCTCTGCCCATCCCTGCCTCCCAGTACGTGCCCACTGTGACCAGAGCTCCATGTCTCAAAAGAAGCCAGTGACGCCAATTACCATGAGATATTTCCTTATTCGTAACTGTCGATTCAAATTTGTACAAGTGTGACGGGGCAGGCCCGTAAAACGAACTCAAAGTGCCTGACGTTTGACGCCCGTCCTAAAAGCGTGTGTGCCACTGGAGGGCCCAGGTTTCTTTGTTCCTCTTGAGAAGCTGGGGTGGGGGCCGGCTGGGCTCAGGGTGCGGCCCCTCACTTCCCAGGGCTGTGGTCTCAGTGGGGCCTGCGCTGTACCTGGGTGTCCTTGGGCTGAGCCTCTGCCCTGTGAGGACGGCCGCTCGGGCACGAGCCCTGTCAGCGAAGCCGTGGCTGTGGCTCTGTTTCCCGCAGTGGAGCGGAGGCGAAGGGACAAGATCAACAACTGGATCGTCCAGCTTTCGAAAATCATTCCAGACTGTAATGCAGACAACAGCAAGACGGGAGCGGTGAGCATCCCGGACCCTTAGTGGCTGCGGTGGGCCTGGCCCCCAACCCTTGCATGCAGAAAGTCCAACTGCCATGGGGCTCGGGAGTCTTCCCCGGGGTGGAGGCCAGTGGGTGGTGCCCGCCCTAAGGCTCCTGGTCCCCTCGCCCCCCAGAGTAAAGGAGGGATCCTGTCCAAGGCCTGCGATTACATCCGGGAGTTGCGCCAGACCAACCAGCGCATGCAAGAGACTTTCAAAGAGGCCGAGCGGCTGCAGATGGACAACGAGCTCCTGAGGCAGCAGGTGGGTGCAGGGCCTGGAGCGGGTCGGGGCCCAGGAGCCCCACATGCAAGGCGCTGGCCCTCAGCTCCCTTGTCCTCCGTCGTGTCCGCCAGATCGAGGAGCTGAAGAATGAGAACGCCCTGCTTCGAGCCCAGCTGCAGCAGCACAACCTGGAGATGGTGGGCGAGAGCACCCGGCAGTGACGCCCGCCACCACCGCGCAGCCGCCGCCGCCCACGCCGGCCTCTGCTGCCCCTTTCCCCAGCCCTTAGCACAGAGAGGGACACACGCCCCTCCCCCAGCTGCGTTTTTTTATAGTAGATTTTTAACAAAAAACGGGGAGAAATAATGGATTTCTGTGGATACAGTGCCCACCGCCCTCCTCCACTTGGAAACGGTATCCTCCCTCCCCATCCATCTGTCTGTCGCCCTTCTCCCGGCCCTCACTAAGCCCCGGCACTTCTAGTGGTCTCACCTGGAGGCAAGAGGGAGAGGGACAGAGGCCCTTCCACGTCCCGCTGCCTCCTGCTCTCTGGAGGTACTGAGACAGGGTGCTGATGGGAAGGAGGGGAGCCTTTGGGGGGCCACCCGGGGCCTGGACCTATGCAGGGAGGCCACGTCCCACCCCACCTCTTGTTTCTGGGTCCCTGCTCCCCTTTGGGTGTGTGTGTGTGTGTTTTAATTTTCTTTATGGAAAAATTGACAAAAAAAATAGAGAGAGAGAGGTATTTAACTGCAATAAACTGGCCCCATGTGGCCCCCGCCTTGTCTGCTTGTGTGTCTGTCCATCTCGGGAACGGGGAGGGGCCTGGGGTCTACAGAGCTCCACGCGGCATGGTTCCGCCGTTGTGCACATGGCTGTGTGCAGTCCCTGCCAGCTGCACCACCTGGTACCCAGTGGTTGGTTGGATGGATGAAGGAATTAAGGAATGAATGTCCCCTTTGAGGCCCCAGGCATGCATGAGGGTGTGGGGAGCTGGGGTCAAGGACATGTCCCATGTTGGAGGAGAGGCGGGGGTCTCTGTGTCAGCAGTTCTGAAAACACAACCAGCCCCTGGCCCTGCTCTGCTGGGCTGAAGCCCTCCCCTCTGCACCAGCCAATAGTGGGGCCCGGCCTTGAGCCCCTCACCCCCAGGAAGGGCAGATGGCCAGGGCGCCAAGCTTGGCCCGTCAGCCTGTCGCCTTGCACCGAGGCTCTGGCGCCTGTGCTGTGACCCCTGCCCCTGCTGATGATGAAACTTGCCCTGAGCTGAGATGCAGTGATGCCTGGTAGGGCTGGGGGCTGCTGCCGAGTCCCCGGGTGAGCACGCCCCTATTCACTGGACCCTGCCGCATCCTGCACTCCCCTTCAACTCCATCCACTCCCAGGAGCTGGGCCTGCCACTCTGCTCACCTTGTGGAGCTGCATGCTCTGCCTTTCCTCCCAAATGTCCTCCCCCGAATCGTCTCTTGCCTCAAGAGTCCTGTCTCCTTTTCCTAGCTATTCCCATCTGAGGCCATCTTTATTCGTTTAGTTTTTAGAGACAGGGTCTCACTCTGTCACCCAGGCTAGAGCGCAATGGCGCACGATCACGGCTCACTGGAGCTTTGACCAACTACAGGTGCATAGCACCACAGCCAGGTTTTTGTACCGATGGGGTCTCGCTTTGTTCCCCAAGCTGTGACAAGAGGAACCTCCCACGTGGTGTGGATGAGGAGGCAGATGGCAGGGCCTGTCCATTTCTGTGCCTGAGTGGGCCTTGGCAGCAGTTCAGCAGTCAGGAAGAAGTGTTCACTCCTCGACAGCAACATCCCCAGGCTCTGGTGACTGGGCTGACACTGGATGGCCCTGGAATGAAAGGCAAAGTGGCAAAATGTCCAAGGGCCCATCTGGAACCAAGGTTTGTGGATCCCCTGGGCCGTGTGCACCCTGAGCTGGGCCTGGTAGTGGAAAGGAATGAAGGCACTGCAGTCAGGCCGCCTGGGTTCATCCCCCAGCTAGTGGTGTCCTAAGGAACCGGCTCCCCAAAAATGTCCCTGGCTTGTAGGGTTTGCCCATTTCCTGGTGTCAACACTCCCACCACTGCTGATTTCAGGGTACCGGCATGATGTCAGTGAATGCAGAGTTTCGAGATGTGCACGGTCTGCTCTGTTGAGCCAGTTCTAGCATGCCACTGTACCCTGCTGTGTTTTAGGGGAGATGGGGAAGCCTGGTGGGTAAGAGCAGAGGCCCTGGGTTCAGGCTGTCCAGGTCAGAATCCCAGCTCTACCTCTGCCTGGGCAAGCTTGGGCCATGCCCTGATCTCTGCCTTCAGTGCCTTTTCTGTAAAGTGAAGGAAATCAGTGTCCAACGTGGAGGAGGCTCCTGAAAGGGAGTGGGGTCTGGGGAGCCCAAGACCCTGGGGTTGGGTGACCGCGAAGGCAGCCCCTGAACACAGAGCAGAGCTGAAGGTGGGGCAGCAAGTGCTGCTGGGAGAACAGGCGGCGCAGGCTAAGTTGGTGCAGAAGTGAGTCAACACATGTGCCATCGTATAAAATGTACTCATCAGACAGCAGATGTCAGCTATTCCTATTACTGCTATTTTATGTTTTATAGACAGGGTCTCGCTCTGTCACCCAGGCTGGAATGCAGTCACACGATCATAGCTCACTGCAGCCTCAACCTCCCTGGCTTAAGCGATCCTCCTGCCTCAGCCTCCCAAGTAGCTGGGACTACAGATGTGTGCCACCACGCCTGGCTAAATTTGTTTAAAAAAATTTTTTTTTGTAGAGATGGTGTCTCCCTACGTTTCCCAGGCTAGTCTTGAACTTCTGGGCTCAAGCGATCCTCCTGCCTCAGCCTCCCAAAGTGCTGGGATTACAGGCATGAGCCACCGCACTGGGCCATATTACTGCTGTCATTTATGGCCAAAAGTTTGCTCAAACATTTTCCAGTTACCAGAGACACGTCTCAAGGGTCTGACGCTGGGAAAACACCGCGTGCGGATCAGGGGCACACGCTGATGCTCGCCATGCTCAGGGCTATCCACTGTTCCCTGCCAGAACCTATGCATGTGTGGTGAGAGCTTAAAGCAATGGATGCTTCCCCCAATATGCCGGACACTCCTGAGGAGCCTGGCAGCTGCTGGCCATGCCCTGTGTGCATGCAGGCGGTAGGGAAGTGGGTGAAGGAGAGCGGAACCTTGATTCAGATCATCAAACTGCTTAACCGCTGAAGCAAAAGGGGTAACTTTTTCTCAATCAGCAGAATGACATCATGATGGGGAAAGGGCTCCCCAGATGACTGGCGAGCAGTGTGTGTCTGTGACCCCGTCTGCCCCACCCCCTGAACACACCTCTGCCGGCTGAGGGTGACACAACCCTGTTCCCTGTCGCTCTGTTCCCGCTTATCTCTCCCGCCTTTTCGGCGCCACCACCTTCTTGGAAATGAGTCAGAGCAAAGGGGAGGGGGCCCAGACCACTGCCTCCCCTGGCAGGCCCCATAAAAGCGACTGTCACTGGGTCCCAGACACCAGAGCAAGCTCAAGACCTAGCAGTGGGACAGCCAGACAGACGACACGATGGCACTGAGCTCCCAGATCTGGGCCACTTGCCTCCTCCTCCTTCTCCTCCTCACCAGCCTGACCAGTGGCTCCGTTTTCCCACAACAGGTGAGAGCCCAGTGGCCTGGGTCCTTAGAAGGGCAGCAGGGATGGGAGAGCCAGGCCCCAGCCTAGGGCACTAGAGACACCCAAGCACTGAGCAGAGCTCAGGACAGCTCAGGGGGGCTGGCAGCTGAACAGGAACCAGGCCAGGCACGGTGGCTCATGCCCAGACCACTTGAGGTCAGTTTGAGACCAGCCTGGCCAGCATGGTAAAACCCCATCTCTACTAAAAATACAAAAGTTAGCCAGGCGTGGTGGCAGGTGCCTGTAATCCCAGCTACTCGGGAGACTGAGACAGGAGAATCACTTGAACCTGCGAGGTGGAGGTTGCAAAGTGAGCTGAGATTGCACCACTGCACTCCAGCCTGGCAACAGAGCAAGACTCCATCTCCAAAAAAGAACAGAAATCGATGAAGCACCAAGTGACAGGGATTGGAAGGTCCTAATTCTGTGGGTATCTACGAAGCCCTTACGCTGTGTGGAGTCTTATTCTAGACAGTGAGGACAAGGCTATGAACAAGGTAGATGAGAGAGGAGACCTCTCATCCTGGTCAGGGAATTCGTTAAAGACTGATGAAAACATGAACAAATAATTGTGTCTAGTACATGCTATTCGTGAATCACATAACAGACGGTGGTAGAGTGACCGTGATCCATTCGCCACACAGTAAAGTCACTTTTTTGGTTTGTTTTTTAGAGACAGGGTCATGCTCTGTTGCTGAGGCTGGAATGCAGTGATGCAGTCATAGCTCCCTGCAGCCTCGACCTCCTGTGCTCAAGCAATCCTCCCACCTCAGCATCCCAAATAGCTGGGACACCAGGCACATGCCACGGGTGGCGGGCCCACGGCACGGTCAAGGGGCTGGCAGTCAAGCAAATGTTTCATGAGAAAGTGACAGTTGGCCTTCGTCTTGGAGGGTGAGAGATGGAGGCAGCAGAGATCCGAGGAGAGGACGAACTGGCATAGCCCAGGGTCAGGCTGAGCAAGAGGAGACGGTGGGACTTGGGGATAAGGCCGAGGGGTGGGGGTGGGCAGAGTCCCAAAGTCTTGTGGGCAACCGTACAGACGCTGACTTTTCCTTGGAGTAAAGAGGAAGCCCCCATACGCTTTTTTTTTTTTTTTTTTTCCTGAGACGGGGTCTTGCTATGTCTTTCAGGCAGGCATGCAATGGCATCATCTGGGCTCACTGCAACCTCCAACTACCGTGTTCAAGCAATTCTTCTGCCTCAGCCCCCCAAGTAGCTGGGATTACAGGCACCCGCCACCACGCCCAGCTAATTTTTGTACTTTTAGTAGAGACAGGGTTTCACCATGTTGGCCAGACTGGTCTTGAACTCCTGAACTCAGGTGATCCTCCCATCTCGGCTTCCCAAAGTGCTAGGATCACAGGCGTGAGCCACTGTGCCCAGCCTCCTATAGGTTTTTTAAATGGAGAAAACCACAATCTCACTGGCCACGTTTTTTAAAAAATTAGTCTGCCAGTCGGGCACCATGGCTCACGCCTGTAATCCCAGAGTTTCAGGAGGCCAAGGTAGGAAGATCACTTGAGCCCAGGAGTTCGAGACCAGCTTCGGCAACACAACCAGACTCCATCTCTACACAAAATTTAAAAATTAGCCGGGTGTGGTGGCGTGCACCTGCTGTCCCAGCTACTCAGGAGGCTGAGGTGAGAGCATCGCTTGAGCATAGGAGGTCGAGGCTGCAGGGAGCTATGACTGTGCCACTGCACTTCAGTCTGAGCGACAGAGGGAGACTCTGTCTAAAAAACAAACAAAAAAAGTGACTCTGCTATGTGGCAAATGGATTGAGGGGCAAGAATGCAGGGAGATGTGTTAGGAGGCTGGTACTGTCATCCAGGCAAGGGAAGATGATGTCCCAAAGAAGAGTAGGAGCTGTGGAAAGAGGAGGAGGCGGATCTGGGAGGTTTTTTTTTTAGGAAGAGCCGCCCATGGGAAGGTGAGCAGAAGCAAGAAAGCAAGGTCCCTCCTAGGAGTCCAACTGAGCTCTGGGTTTAAACCACTTGGAGAGGAGCAGGTTGCTGGGAGCCAGTCTCAGAGGTCCGCTGGGCCCCCTGCCATCCTCAACGCCCCCTTCTGCTTTCACAGACGGGACAACTTGCAGAGCTGCAACCTCAGGACAGAGCTGGAGCCAGGGCCAGCTGGACGGTGAGCACACCAGTGACGCCCTTCCCAGCCCCCTGCTCCCTCCGCGTGCCCAGGTCGGTTCCCTGCTCACACTCCCTTCCTTCTCACAGCCCATGCTCCAGAGGCGAAGGAGGCGAGACACCCACTTCCCCATCTGCATTTTCTGCTGCGGCTGCTGTCATCGATCAAAGTGTGGGATGTGCTGCAGGACGTAGAACCTTCCTGCCCTGCCCCCATCCCCTTCCTTCCTTATTTATTCCTGCTGCCCCAGAACACAGGTCTTGGAATAAAACGGCTGATTCTTTTGTTTTCCAAACCAGAGTGTCTGTTGTCCTTTCTCTCTGCCAAGGGCCTGTGCTAAGAGCTTGTCCTGACCCTGCCTTGCAAGCGCCAGTGCTTGCTGGGTCATGTGGGGCTGGTGTGTCCTGGAAATTGCCAGGAAAGTTGGTGAAGAAAATTCGTTTCTGTTCTCCCCCTTCATGTTGCAATAACCGGGGATGAAACTTAATGTTTCCTCTCCTTGAGATCTTCCTAAAACAGCCGTAGAAATCAGTGCCTATAAGGCAAGCTTGTCCCACCCGTGGGCCACATGCAGCCCAGGATGGCTTTGAATGCACCTAACACAAATTCGTAAACTTTCTTAAGGCAGTATGATAAGTTTTTGTGACTTTTTTTTTGTTTTTCTCATCAGCTGTCATCAGTGTTAGTGTGTTTTACATGTGGCCCAAGACAATTCTTCTTCCAGTGTGGCTCAGGGAAGCCAAAACAGTGGACACTGCTGTAAAGGTTCTCAAAGTAAGATCCAGGGACTCCTTTTGTAGGGCTCCTGAAGGTGGAAACTACTAAGACATTTTTTTTTTTTTTTTTTTTTTTTTTTGGAGGCAGAGTCTCTGTCACCCAGGCTGGAGTGCAGTGGCACGATCTTGGCTCACTGCAACCTCCACCTCCTGGGTTCAAGCGATTCCCCTGCCTCGGCCTCCTGAATAGCTGGGACTACAGGCACGCGCCACCAAGCCCGGCTAATTTTTGTATTTTTAGTAGAGATGGGATTTTGCCATGTTGTCCAGGCTGGTCTTGAACTCCTGACCTCAAGTGATCCACCCATCTCAGTCTCCCAAAGTGCTGAGATTACAAGCGTGAGCCACCACGCCCGGCCTACAAAGATGTTTATTTGCCTTTTTCACCGTGGTTCTCTCATGAGTATACAATGGAGTTTCCAGGAGGCTCCGTGACACCTGATGGCATCATCACCAGATGGCTAATGGATTGTGTGCTGGTGTATCTCATGCTTTTAAATGTCCCAGTTTCTAGCCCAATGCGGTTACATGGTCCCAGCTACTCAGGAGGCTGAGGTGGGAGGATCGTTAAAGACTGGGAGTTCCAGAAGAAGACTCGGTGTCAAAAAAGAAAAAAGTCGGGCAACCAAAATGAGAGTGATACAGCTTTTAAGAATGGGAGGAGACAGGGACAGTGATTCATGCCTACAGCACTTTGGGTGGCTGAGGCAGGTGGATCACTTGAGGTCAGGAGTTCAAGACCAGCCTGGCCAACATGGTGAAACACCATCTCTACAAAAATTAGCCAGGCATGGTGGCATGTGCCTATAATCCCAGCTAGTCAGGAGGCTGAGGCAAGAGAATCACTTGAACCCTGGAGGTGGAGGTTACAGTGAGCCAAGATAGCACTGCTGCACTTTAGCCTGGGTGATGGAGTGAGACCCTGTCTCAAAAAAAAAAAAGAAAAAAGAAAAAAAAGAAAGAAAGAAAGGAAAAAAAGAATGGGCAGGAACTCAGTGTCTTGTGGAGGTGAACCATATTCCTATATGTTTCACGTGCAAAGTGCGCCCTTCCTGAAAGAATACAACTTAAGATGCTCTCATGTAACAATCCCCTGTATCTCGCTCATTCACTACACCTGGATGGCCTCTGAAGGCCGTGGCCCTCACACCTTTCGGTCTTAGGACCCCTTTACATTCTGAGAAATTATTGAGGACTCCAAAAAGCTCTTGTTGAAGTGGGCTATATCTCTAGTTGCCTGATGTATTAGAAACTGAAACTGGGAAAATATTTCTATTATTTATTTATTTGTTTATTTTTGAGACAGGGTCTCACTCTGTCGCCCAGGCTGGAGTGCAGTGGTGCGATCTCGGCTCACTGCAACCTCCACCTCCCAGTTTCAAGTGGTTCTCCTGCCTCGGCCTCCTGAACAGCTGGGACTACAGGCGCCCGCCACCTTGCCTGGCTAATTTTCATATTTTGAGTAGAGACGGGGTTTCACCATGTTGGCCAAGCTGGTCTTAAACGCCTAACCTCAAGTGATCCACCCGCCTCGGCCACTCAAAGTGTTGTGATTACAGGCGTGAGCCACCGTGCCCAGCCCACCCACATTTGATAGAAACAGAGATAGGAGCTGTATTTCACCGTCTTCTTAGCTCCTAGGAAGCAACAGCTCTCACTTGATGGTAAAGGGCATTGGTCATTCAGCCTCAATGTTGGGTGTGGGCAGAGAGTGGGAAGGCCCAGGCTTGGCGGGAGAGGGCTCCAAGACACGGCCGCCGCGCTCAAGGCAGGCAAACCTGGCTAGAGCTTCTGATTTCGTCAAGAGAAGGTGGGAATTCCTATTTTTATTTGCGATTTCTTGCTTTTACAGTATTGGCAACTGAGCAAAGGAATTTGTCTTTTTACATTAACATTCTGTGAGCCAAACTAAGCCCAGCTGGGAGCCAGATGAGTCCCGGTACACCACCAACGTCTGCCTTCGCTTTGGAATCCACGGAGGCTTGTCCTCTGGGAGGGGAGGTTTCCTGAATGAAGACTGAGGGGTAGGGAGAGGGGAGTTGTGGTGAGCTTGGCTTCTTATTAGCTATAACATCATGCATGCATCTTCTTCGTATCCGGAGCTCCACCTCCTCATCCGTATTTTTTATTTTATTTTTTTAGTCTGGGTCTTGCTCCATAGCCCAGGTTGAAGTGTAGTGGTGTGATCATGGCTCACTGCAGCCTTGACCTCCTGGGCTCAAGCAATCCTCCCACCTCTGCCTCCTGAGTAGCTGGGACCACAGGTGCCTATCACCACACCCCGCTAAAGTTTTGTATTTTGTGTAGAGATGTGGATCTGGCTGTGTTGTCCAGGTGGGTCTCAAACTCATGGCCTCAAATGATCCTCCCACTTCAGCCTCCCAAAATGCTGGGACTACAGGTGTGATCCGCCATGCCTGGCCTCTCCTTACCTTTAAAAGAACAGAAGCCCTGGGTGCAGTGTCTCACGCCTGTAATCCCAGCACTTTGGGAGGCTGAGGCAGGTGGATCACCTGAGGTCAGGAGTTTGAGACCAGCCTGGCCACATTGGTGAAACCCCATCTCTACTGAAAACACAAAAATTAGCCGGGCGTGTTGGCGCACACCTAAAAATAATCTCAGCTACTCAGGAGGCTGAGGCAGGAGAATCACTTGAACCTGGGAGGCAGAGGTTGCACTGAGCCAAGATCATGCCACTGCACTCCAGCCTGGGTGACAGAACGAGACTCCATCTCAAAACAAAAACAAAAACAAAAACAAAAAACAAAAAAAACACAGAAGCATCTGTACAGGACTTAGCTTATCTGGCTCTAGAGTTGCTCAGCAAAGGGGATGAGTGTGAAATTGCTTTGGAAACTGTCCAATGCTTCCTCAATGTAAAGGATTCATATTGACAGGGGATGGTGGAGGCCTCCCTCCTGGTAGGTGGGAAACCTGAAATCAGGAATTACACTTAATGACATGGGGTGCTCTTCTCTCCCGAGCAAGCAGTTCTCTGGGGTGATCCTAGAGAGACGGGAGAACATATAAAGCAGAGATACTCAAACTTCAGCGTGCTCAAAATCTCCTGGAGGGCCTGTAAAAATGCAGATGGGGCCAGGTGCAGTGGCTCAAGCCTGTAATCCCAGCACTTTAGGAAGCTGAGGCTGGAGGATCACTTGAGGCCAGGAGTTCGAGACCAGCCTGACCAACACGGTGAAAGCCCGCCTCTACTAAAAATGCAAAAATTAGCTGGATGTGGTGGTGGTGGTACACACGTGTAGTCCCAGCTACTCGGGAGACTGAGGCATAAGAATTGCTTGAACCTGGGAGGCAGAGGCTGTGGTGAGCCAAGACCATGCCACTGCACTCTAGCTTGTGTGACAGAATGAGACTCTGTCTCAAAAAAAATCAAATAAATAAATAAATAAAAATAAAATGCAGATGAGGCTGGGTGTGGTGGAACACACTTATAATCCTAGTAGTTTACGAGGTTGAGACGGGAGGATTACTTGAGGCCAGGAATTCAAGGCTGCAGTGACCTATGATGGCACCACTGCACTCCAGCCTGGGTGACACAGTGACACTCTGTCTGTAAAATAAATAAACATACAAAATGCAGATAACTGGGCCTCCAGAATTTCTGATTCCACAGGTGCAAGGTGGGGCCCTTGAACTTGCATTTTGAGCAAGCCGCAGTCCTGCGGAGGACTGGTTGTGAAGCTGCCAGCATTGTCTGAGGACAGCAAGGACCCTTGGATGGATCAAGCCTCAGCCCCTGTCTACGAGAGCTTTAAGCTTTAAGTGAGAGCTCCCCATGGCCGAGAGCTTCCTTCTGAATTCCTGTTGCTAGGAATTCCAAAGTCACATTGAAGTCCTAATCCCTAGTAGCTCAGAATGTGACCTTAGTTGGAGGCAGGGTCTTCACGGAGGTAATCAAGTTAAAACGAGATGGGCGAATCCTGATCCAATAGAACTGATTTCCTTATAAAAACGGGAAATCTGACAGGGTGCGGGGGCTCACGCCTGTAATCCCAGCACTTTGGGAGGCCAACACAGGAGGACCTCTTGAGCTCAGGAATTCAAGACCAGCCTGGGCAATATAGTGAGACCATGTCTCTACCAAAAAAAAAAAAAAAAAAAAAAAAAGAGCCAGTAGTCCCAGTTACTGTTGAGAGGCTGAAGCAGGAGAATCGCTTGAATCTGGAGGGTCGAGGTGGCAGTGAGCTATGATTGCACCACTGCACTCCAGCCTCAATGACAAAGCAAGACTGTGTCTCAGAAATAAATAAATAAATAAATGGCAAATCTGGGCAGGGGTGAATACAGGGGCAAGAGCATGTGAAGATGAAGATGCCATACAGAGAGAGGCCCAGAAAAGATCCTCACACCCTCAGAAGGAACCAATACTGCCAGCACCTTGATCTTGTTGATCTTGGAATTCAAGCTCAATGCTGGCGGTTTTTTAAAAAAAATTATTTATTTATTTATTTATTTATTGAGTTGGAGTCTTGCTCTGTCGCCCAGCCTGGAGTGCAGTGGAGGAGTCTCCGCTCACTGCAAGCTCTGCCTCCCGGGTTCACGCCATTCTCCTGCCTCAGCCTCCTGAGTAGCTGGGACTACAGGAGCCCGCCACCACGCCCGGCTAATTTTTTTGTATTTTCAGTAGACAGGATTTCACCATGTTAGCCAAGATGGTCTCGATCTCCTGACCTCGTGATCCACCCACCTCGGCCTCCCAAAGCATTGGGATTACAGGTGTGAGCCACCGTGCCTGGCCTCAATTCTGGTTTTTAAGCCACCCAGTTTGTGAAACTTTGTTGTAACAGTCCTGGAAAACTGATACACCTGCTTTCTCGTAAGAGATCAGCTGATGCGGCAGCACCGGCCACTGGATCTGCAGGTCGATTGTCCTCTTAGACAGTGTACCTGCCCACCAGTCACAGGTCCTCTCACCCAGCCCCTTCCTCTCATGGGCTCCAGCTGCCTCGCTCCCACAGGGCTCCTGGAGACCCAAGTTGCAGATGTCAGCGACTATTGCGAGTGCTCCTGTGGGACACTGTCCTCTCCCCAGCAACAGCCTTCAGTTCACACCCAGGGAGGAGATGGAGCCTCACACTACACCAGCACACAACTCCAGCTCCAACGAGGTGGGTGTTGATGCTGAAGGCTGGGACATGCAAATACCTCCAGGATCTCCTTGTCACCCCAACCACCACCACCAAAGCCCAGGCACCAGGCCCCTCTCTTCTCCAGGACCCAGGCGTTCAAGCCCCACCCAACTCTCAATGGGTCTTTGTCCCGGACTGGGAAAGGCACGGGCAGAGTCTGACATCATGAAGCCTGGGGTGGGGGTGGGACTCCCCCTCCCCCTCCAACTCCCCCACATCCCCACAACACTTCTCTCCCTGGTCTGAGGGATTTCCCCGCCCCTCATCCCCTGGGTTCTCCCTTGAGAGCGAGGACCCCCCCTCCGCCACTGCTCTGGCCTGAAGGAGGAGAGGAGATGTCCCAGTGCGGCTGAACAGCTCATGGTGAAATCACTGCTGCACTTTGTCACGCCACCTCCAGCTGTCCCAAGCCCCCACCCACCTGGCAGAAGTCGTGACCAAGGGGTGGAATCTGCACTCAGAAGGTCCTCGCCCAACTCGGTCAGCACAGTCCTCTGTGCACCAAGCACACTGCCCCAGGGGACAGAAGAGTGCACATGATAGAGTGGCAGATAGGTTTCTGGTGAGCCCCTGCCTCTGAGAGCTCCTGGGTTAGTGGGAGGCAGAGGCGGGCAGACCTAGGGTGCACACGGGCCAGCCTGCCAAGGCTACAGAAGGAAAGGACAGCATTGCAATGGAGGGGCCTGGCTAATGGGGGAAGATGGGAAAGCTTCCGGGGGAAGCGGCACCCGGGCTGCTGAACCTACAGGACGGGTGAACGGCAACCAGTGCCAGAGCGGGGAGTGCTATGGAGTGGGGACTGCTTTCCACAAAGAATGAGCAGCAGGTGCCCAGGCCCTGAGTCTGAAGGTACCCCGGGGCTCTGGGGAACACATTCAACCACCCATGCTGTTTATTAAGCTCAACTGCCTGCCAGGAACTTGTCTATGAGCGGGGATGGATTGAGAATATCCAAGACAAGGCTTCTGGCCTGGTGGAGGTCATGTTCTCATGAAAGGAGTTGGTGAACACGGAAGGTCATTTCAGATGGCAAGAGGAGGTGGCACTGACGTTGAGGGTGGAAAGGACCTGTCTCCTCCTGCTGCCCACCTAATGTTGCCACTAAGATTCCCTGAGGACAATGCCTCTGTCCCTCAGCCTGGGACTTCCAAAGAGGTTAGACTGCCCCCCCTCCCCAGGACCCAGAATCAGGGTGTTCAGGGATGGAGGATGGGGAGAGAGCAAGGCAGCCACCCCCAACCCCTCCAGGAAGGAGCTAGGAGAACCCAAGCGTCAGGCTGCCCAGTCCGAGCCCTGTGGTGACAAGGGCCCTTTTGTGCCCCCCTCCCCCGGGGGTAGGGAGGAGCTGGGCCCTGGAGGCAGGCGGCCCCTGGCACCCAGGGGGAGGGGAGGGGCTGGCAAGTGGGGGCCTAGACCCTGGGAGGCAGGGGACTGCGAGCTGGGCCAGCTGAGCAGAGGTGCAGAAGCAACTGCGTCCAAGTGAGTACGATGGCAGGGAGGCCGGGGCATGGGGAGCAGGGTGCCGGGGCAGTGGCACCCAGATGTGAGCAGAGTCAGGTGCTCTGGGTGAGGAAGCGTCGCTGTGCACCGCCACTGATTTAGGATGCAGGAGGGTGTGGCTTGGAGCTGCTCTGGGGATGGGCTGGGACCATCACTGGGGCAGCGATGGGGCTCTGGGAAGAAACCGCAGAGAGAAAGAACAAAGAGCCCCCCTCAGCACCCCTTGTGGGTGAAGGTTTTGCAGGAGAGGTTTCCTTGGGGTTCCCAAGTGCGGGGCAGATGGGGTGGAGAAGGTCTGGGTCTGGCTGAAGAATGGAAGGATGTCCAGGTGATCAGACACCTGCAGTCTGCAATCTGGGAGGTGGATGGGGCAATGGACTGTGAGTGACTGCATTCTAGCACCTGGGCACCCAACAGGTGTGTGTGTGTGTGTGTGCGCACGCGCACACACACACACACGGCTGCCCATGCACCTTCCTCTGTGAGCCTCAGTCAACTTTTATTCATTAATCCCCACTAAGGAAACTTTTTATTTTTTATTACTATGTTTTTAAGAGACGGTACTCTCACTATATTGCCCAGGCTGGTTTTAAACTTCTGGGCACAAGAGATTCTCCCAACTTGGCCTTCCAAAGTGCTGGGATTACAGGCGTGAACCACTGCGCCCGGCCCCAAATAAGGAAACTTTCTAGATGCATTTGTCCTCATCTCATCCTTCCCTTGACATTTTAACCCAACAGATCTGCTGTACATATGTTTATGGACTGTGACCACACACATTGTAACAGCTGAGGTTGATTTGGCCCCCATCCCGAGAACTGGCTTTCCCCGCTGTTAAGAGTACATGATTTACCTGATGGTTTCATGTCTGCCCGGGCATGTGCTCATCCTTATCTGCATCTCTCACCTGTACCTTCCCGTCACAGGTGCAAGGGCAGCGTCGGCCAGGTGTCCACTGGCGCGTGTCTGGCTGGACCCGTGTGTAGCCATCCTCAGTGTGTGTGTGCAGTTCCTTGCATCTTTGTCAGCCTGCCATGCATGCAGGGCTGTGTGTGCGCGTGTGTGTGTGTGTGTGCGCGCGCGCACACCAAATGCCAGGTCTATGTCTGTCCAGGTGTGTGTGGACAGCAGCAGGGGCACTGCACGCATGCCTCGGGAACTGTGTGAGTGCCAGCCCATCTCTGTGGGCACAGGGGTCCCCGTGCCTGTCTGTGTGTTCAGGGTCCTGTCTGAGTGTCCGCATGAGTCTCTGCTGTGTGTGCCTGCCCCTTCTGACTGGGGCTACATCTGTCACATTTCATCCCGGCGATTGGATATGTGTGTGCACGCGTCTCTGTCCGTGGGAAGAGGGTGGTGAAGGCTGGGAAAAGCAATCACTTGGAAACCCTGGCTCCAACCCCAAGGCAACCCACGGAGCAGCAGGGTGCCAGGGGCTCGCTAGCCCCCACCCTGGGCCTTCCTGGCCCCGCGCAAAGCCCAGTCAGGAGTGCCTGACCCCTTTCTCACTCCCCACCCACCCTGAAAGCCCCCCGCAGGCTAAAGCATCCTCTCCCCGAGGGAACAGGACTCTTTTGTACCGGGGACCAGCTTCTGGTGAGGGTGCAGACACCAGGGGCCGTCTGTGGGGTGGGAGAGGGCGGCAGGAATTCACGCGGCATGTCGGGAATGCTGATGTTGTGAAACCCAGTCATTGATGGCGCTGGGTCCCTGCCCGCCACCCCCAGGCCCCGGCCGTGGGACATCTGCTCCCTCACTCCACTCGCCACACCCCTCTGCCTCACCCCCGTACCCCGATGCGGCCATTCCCCCTTCCCTCCCCACAGTTCTCCCACACCCCAGCTTGTGGGGAGTTGTTGCCAGAGAGTGGCTTCGAGGCTGTGTGGGAGGGTCCCAGGCAGGATGAGAGACCACACGGGCAGCCTGACAACAGATCACAACCCATGCAGGAGATACTGAAGCGAGGGCGGGTTGGGGGCCCCGATCCCACCCCCTTGCACCTGAGTGACTCTTGTTGCAGGCTGTCTGGCAGCTTCAGGTGGACCCAGAAGACGTTCCCAACTCAGGGACACTCAGGTGAGGGGCAGGGTACCAATTCTCTTCCCTTGCTTCCGCTTTGCAATGCTGGCCCTGCCTTGGCTCTCTGGTTCTTACTTGCTGGAGCTCTCCAGGGCCATCATAATGACAAAGATACTGATCAGCACATCATCACTGCACAGAGACAGGGCATGCGGCTAAGACTGCAGACCGACTGTGTGGCCTTGGGCGAGTCACTTAACCTTTCTGGACCTCAGCTATAAAATGAGGATAATGCGTCTTCCTCAAAGAGATCAAATGAGTTAAGACAGCAGAATAAGCAATGAGGGCTGGCGCATGGCCAATGCCATCAAAGGGTTTGTAATTATAAGTAATAGCAGCAGGTCGAGTGAGGTGGCTCACGCCTGTAATCCCTACACTTTGGGAGGCTGAGGCAGGAGAATCGCTTGAGCCAAGGCGTTTGAGACCAGTCTGAGCAACGTGGAATATGGCAAGACTCCCATCTCTAAAAATAAATAAATAAATAAATAACTAAATAAATAAACTACAATAAAATTAGCCAGGCATGGTGGTGTGCACCTGAGGAACCAGCTACTCTGGAGCATCGCGTAAGCCTGGGAGATTGAAGCTGCAGGGAGTGCGCCATGATTGCACCATTGCATTTCAGCCTGGGCGACAGAGCTGAGACCCCATCTCAAAAAGTAAAAAGTTAAAAAATATCAGCAGACCAGCAAGGTGATTTACACCGGTAGTCCTTTGGGAAGCCAAGGCAGGAATATTGCCGGAGGCCAGGAGTTCAAGACCAGCCTGGGCAACATAGTGAGACCCCTCCCGCCCCATTTCCACAAAAAAGAAGAAAAATTAACTGGGTGTGGTGGAGCATACCAGAAGCTGAGACAGGAGGATGACACGAGCTCAGGATTTCGAGGCTGTAGTGAGCTGTGATTGTGCCACTGCATTCCAGCCAAGACCCTGTCTCAGAAAAACAAGTAAATAAACGCATAAATAGATAATAATAGCAGCAGCAGCTAGCATGTGAATGAGCCCCTTCCTGAAGGCCACATGGAACACCCCCTTTCACTTCCCCCAGCCTTTAACCCTCTCCTCTCCCTTTCCAGCGATCACTCACTTGCTGTACAGAATGATATTCCTCACGGCACTGCCTCTGTTCTGGATTATGATTTCAGGTAATGGCCGACAGGTGCTGGGGACCCAAGGGCCTTGGCCCCTGGGCAGGTTGGAGGTGGGTCCCTGCACCCCCTGGCATGTGGTCGGGGATGGGAGCTGAAGGGGGTGATCAGGTAGGATGTGTCCCTGAACTTCAGCTCTCCTGCTTGCCCGCAGCCTCCCGAGGGGGTCACTGGGGTGCCTGGATGCCCTCATCCATCTCGGCCTTCGAAGGCACGTGCGTCTCCATCCCCTGCCGCTTTGACTTCCCGGATGAGCTGCGGCCCGCCGTGGTGCATGGCGTCTGGTACTTCAATAGCCCCTACCCCAAGAACTACCCTCCGGTGGTCTTCAAGTCACGCACCCAAGTCGTCCACGAGAGCTTCCAGGGCCGCAGCCGCCTCCTGGGGGACCTGGGCCTGCGCAACTGCACCCTCCTGCTCAGCAACGTCAGCCCCGAGCTGGGCGGGAAGTACTATTTCCGTGGGGACCTGGGTGGCTACAACCAGTACACCTTCTCAGAGCACAGCGTCCTGGACATCATCAGTGAGTCCCCAGCGGTTGTGCAGGCACCGGGGGCTGCGGCAGCGGGACAGGAAGGAGTGTGGCCGGAAGGCCTCCCCACACCTTCCCCAGCAGGCCTGGATGGCAGATCTGGGAGGTGCTGATTTGGCTGGGGGTGCAAACCTCAAGGCCCACGCAGACCATGCAGATGACAGACATGAACAAAGCAGGGCCCCAGAATAGTCTTGCTAGCCTCAGAGGGAAACAGGTGCTCCTACTCTTTTGGAAACACCTGGAGAAAGGCAGTGGGGCCAGTGGGTAGGGGCAAGGCTGCTGGGTCCCCACTTCAGCGTAGTGACCTCGGGCAAGTGACTTAACTTCCTTGGGCCTTGGTTTTCTCTTCTGGAAAATGGGGATAAGAACAGCACTTAAGGCAATGAGTGAAATGCTGTCAGGTGCCCAGGGCAGCACCTGGCACGTGGCCTCTAGCTCTGGCCAACAGAAAGCAGGGCCATGGCTGTCAGGCGTTCTGAGTTTTCAAGATAAACCAGAATTTTGGATTCTTTGGTGTAATCTCCTAATTCTTGAATTTTGGCTGCTGATTCAGATTTTCTTTTTTTTTTTTTAAATCCTTTAAGCCAAATAGAATACAGCTATGGCCAGACACAGCAATCAGAATAGGGCACACTGCCTGATTTCAGGGGATCCCCCTGCCTCATTTCAAATGAGGCAGTCACTCATTTGAGTGGCGCTGCTGCTTGGAGCCCTCAGTGCTGGGTCCCTATGAGACAGCTGGGTTCACCCTGGTGCGGAAAGGGACTGCAGAGGTGCAGTACACACACACACACCACTCTACAGAAATCACACACTACACACTGCACGCTCTACCTACACACTACCCACACACCACACACACCACACACTACACAAACCACACACCACACACACATCACACACTACACATGCATCACACACTACAAAAACCACACACCACACACTGCTCATGCTACCTACACACTGCCCACACACAAAACACACACACACACACCACACACACACAACACATACCGCACTACACAAACCACACACCACGCACTGCATATGCTACACACACTCTACCCACACACCACACATACACCCCACCAAACACACATCACACACACAAACACCACACTACAAAAACCACACACCACACACTGCACATGCTACACACATAGAACCCACACACACACACACCACACCAAACACACACACTACAAAAACCACACTCCACACATTGCACATACTAACCACACACCACACACACACCACACACCACATAAACTACACACCACACACTGCACACACTGCCCACACGCCACACACACTACACACACCACACAGTACACACACCACATACATACACCACATACTGAACATGCTACCCACACACCACACACTACACACCACACAAACCATGCACACACTACACCCTATGTATACACACTGTACACATATATGCACTACCCACACATCACAACACAAACCACACACTCCACACACAACAAACATGCACAACACGCACTACACAAACCACACACTGCACACACACCACACATTACCCAAACCACACACCACACTCCGCACACTCTACCTACACACTACCCACACACCAAATACACGCCACACACCAAACACACACCACACACACTACACAAACCAGACACCATGTACACACCACACACACAAACCACACACTATACCCACCACACACTGCACGCACACACCATACACTACACAAACCACAACACACACTGCAGACACTACCCCTACACCAAACACACACCATGCACTACACACAAATCACATGCTACACAAACCACACACACTACACCCTACACACCTGCACACATACATGCACTACCACACATCACACACATACCACGTGCTACACACAGCACACACATCACACATGATACAAACCACACACCACATACACACCACATACTACACCCACACCACACACACCACACACCACACACACATACACCACGTACTACACAAACCACATACCACACACGACCCAAATTGCACAACACCCCCACACACTGCACACGTACATGTACTACTCCCACATCACACACACCACACATGACACTGACCACACACCACATACACCACGCACTAAACTCACACCACACAAACCACACATCACACACACAACACACACTGCACACATACCATACACACAAACCACACACTGCACATGCTACCCACACACTACACACATGCATCACAAACACACCACACACTACACAAACCACACACATCACACTACACACATGCACCATACACCCACACCACACACACACACCCCTGCACACACACACTCACGTGCCAGGCAGAGGGTAAACCAAGCAGGCATGGGAGAGGAGAGCCGCTTGGGAAGCGATGAGGTGTGGGGAGCCCACACTGCCAGAGCTACGGGGTTTGTAGCCAGTGTTACCTGGTGCCAGCTGCAGCCTCAGTTTCTTCATCTGCAAAATAAGCAAAATTACAGTACTCGCCCTCTCACTTCGTGGGAGGGACTGGCAAGTTAAACGCTGTCAAGTGCTCTGGCCACGACACTGTGATTTTCATTACGATGGTGCTCTGATGGCTCCGTGGAGGGCTCCGGGGTGACCAGGAAGAGGAAGGGTGAAGGGAACTCTGGATCCGGAGGCAGGGAGCGGAGGCGGTACCGTTGAGGCGTACCATTGCCAGCAATGGAGGTGGACAAGGAGGAGGGTGGGTGGGGTGGGACTGGGACTGTAGCCCAGTGCTGCTTCCTCAGCCCTCCCTTTCCCCGCCTCGTATAGACACCCCCAACATCGTAGTGCCCCCAGAAGTGGTGGCAGGCACGGAAGTGGAGGTCAGCTGCATGGTGCCAGACAACTGCCCAGAGCTGCGCCCTGAGCTGAGCTGGCTGGGCCACGAGGGGCTGGGGGAGCCCGCTGTGCTGGGCCGGCTGCGGGAGGACGAGGGCACCTGGGTGCAGGTGTCGCTGCTGCACTTCGTGCCCACGAGGGAGGCCAACGGCCACCGGCTGGGCTGCCAGGCCTCCTTCCCCAACACCACCCTGCAGTTCGAAGGCTACGCCAGCCTGGACGTCAAGTGTGAGCCTGGGTGCGGG
>NW_012102454.1:353062-354744 GCF_000951045.1 Mandrillus leucophaeus | reverse complement strand
CCAGGATGGTCTCGATCTCCTGACCTCGTGATCCACCCGTCTCGGCCTCCCAAAGTGCTGGGATTACAGGCTTGAGCCACCGCGCCCGGCCTCGAATCTGCATTTTTAAATGAATTTCATTGTAGTTCTAATGAGAGGGTTGAGGGGACTTCAGGCCTCATCCAGTCCCTTGTATGCAAATTTATATTATTGGGCCTGCAAGAAGGGAGCTGGTCAGAAGAGGATTCTTAGCTGAGAACCAAGGAGAGACCATTCATTCTTTCATTCATTCATTCACAAATGTGTATTGAGGCAAAGTGCCCAGCACTGGGGATATTAACAATGACAGCCCCAGCCAACATTTGCTCCATAGCTCCTGCGGGCTTTTTTTTTTTGAGACAGAGTCTCACTCTGTCACCAGGCTGGAGTGCAGTGGCACAATCTTGGCTCACTGCAACCTCTCACTTCCTGGTTCAAGCAATTCTCCTGCCTCAGCTTCCCGAGTAGCTAGGATTACAGGCGCACACCACCACGCCTGGCTAATTTTTTTATTTTTAGTAGAGACAGGGTTTCACCATGTTGGCCAGGATAATCTCAAACTCCTGAGCTCGTGATCTGCCTGCCTTGGCCTCCCAAAGTGCTGGGATTACAGGCACGAGCCAGCGAGCTCGGCCTAATTTTTGTATTTTTAGTAGAGACGGGATTTCACCATGTTGGTCAGGCTGGTCTCGATCTCCTGACTTCAGGGGACCTGCCCGCCTCAGCTTCCCAAAGTGCTGGAATTACAGGTATGAACCTCCATGCCTGGCCTCCTGCGTGCTTTTGACATGCCCTTTTCCCCCCAGTATTCCCATGGCTGGCTCTGCCCACCTCCTAGGCTCGCTGAAGCCTTCCCCCATCATCCTATCCCAAACTGTAACTACCCTGATTTTCCATACCCTCAGCCCCTTTATTTTTCTCTACACACTTCTTCCCATCTTACAAAGTATATATTTTATTTAATTACATCTGCTCTTTCCACATGGGCCTTGTTCAAGCTAGAGCAATGCCTGTCACTCAGCAGGTTCTCAGTGAATGTTGGATGATTGCCCCTATGAAGGTGGAACTATTATAAAGCCCATTTTCCAGATGAGAAAAGTAAAGCCCAGAGAGGTTAAGACATGGGCCCACACACAACTGGGCAGGGGTAGAGTCGGGATCTGAAGACAAGCACTCTGGCTACAGAGCTGCTGTTCTCGGAAACGAGATAGCCGGGACTGGTGTCACCTGAGCCTTCCTGAACTGGTGTGCTAGGTTTGGGGTGGGATCTGGGGTCCTATCTGGGGGTGGCTGGCAGAAACACCTACTGGGTTCTGACCATCAGTCCCGTCCCACCCCACAGATGCACCCTGGAAGCCAACGGTGAACGGGACCATGGTGGCCGTAGAGGGGGAGACGGTCTCTATCTTGTGCTCTACGCAGAGCAACCCAGACCCTATTCTCACCATCTTCAAGGAGAAGCAGATCCTGGCTACAGTCATCTACGAGAGCGAGCTGCAGCTGGAGCTGCCGGCTGTGTCGCCTGAGGATGATGGAGAGTACTGGTGCGTGGCTGAGAACCAGTATGGCCAGAGGGCCACCGCCTTCAACCTGTCTGTGGAGTGTGAGTACCTTCCGCTCCCCTTCAACCTGTCTGTGGAGTGTGAGTACCTTCCGCTCCCCTT
>NW_012102454.1:350220-352532 GCF_000951045.1 Mandrillus leucophaeus | reverse complement strand
TTTTTTGAGACACAGTTTTGCTCTGTCACCCAGGCTGGAGTGCAGTTGCGCGATCTCCGCTCACTGCAATCGCTGCCTCCTGGGTTCAAGCAATTTTCCTGCCCCAGCCTCCTGAGAAGCTGGAATTACAGGCACCAGCCACCACACCTGGTTAACTTTTGTATTTTTAGTAGAGACAGGATTTTGCCATGTTGGCCTGGCTTGTCTCAAACCCCTGACCTCAGATGATCTGCCCGCCTCAGTCTCCCGAAGTCCTACGACTATAAGCGTGAGCCATCGCGTCCAGCCTGGGGTGAACTTTTGACCAATGAAATTTCTGGATCCTGTGGCTACTGCCCCTCTGCATTAACCAAAACAATGACCACGATCTCTAACCTGTGTAGAGTGTCGCTATGTACCAGGCACTGTTGGAAGTGCTGTACAGCAACCCACTCATTTCATCCTCATGACATCTTCATGAGGGAGGTTCTATTACTGTTCCCCTGTTTATGGAGAAGGAAGCTGAGACCCAGAGAGGTTACGCCACTTGCCTAAGTCCCCACAGCCAGGAAATGGCAGAATTTGAGGTTTGAATCCAGGCAGCCTGGTTCCATTCTTCTTCGCTGCCCAAGGCTGACCTCATCCTATGTATGACACCAGAATACATTGATGGGGTAGTTGTTATACACAAAAGGCTGTGCGGCTCTGTGAAAGGTGAAGGATAGGGCTGAGAAGACACCACGCTTATGAACAGGTAGAGAATAGCTGGAGAGATGACATAG
Organism: Mandrillus leucophaeus; assembly: GCF_000951045.1. Classification (NCBI taxonomy): domain Eukaryota; kingdom Metazoa; phylum Chordata; class Mammalia; order Primates; family Cercopithecidae; genus Mandrillus; species Mandrillus leucophaeus. The sequence goes on along the minus strand of NW_012102454.1, from coordinate 351,771 downwards.
ATGCACATAAAAAGCTTCCATGTCTTGGAAATGAAACTCACCATTGCATGGTTGGCCAGCGCCTCTCATCTCCTCACTATGGACTGTGCCACCGTCTCCCACCACCCCTACCGCCACAGCCATCATTCCAGGTTGTAGCAGCCAAGTCACAGTTTTGACTCCCCTTCCTCAAGCAACTCCCTCTGGAATGTCGCCTTCCTGTTTCCATTTCCCCTACGTCCCCCCAAGTTCCTGTTGGCTTCTAGCATCCTCTCTAAACTTCACCTTTCTGGTCTTCACGATGCCCATAATGATCCCCACCACACAAATTTGCCAGAAGGTTTGATGACATTCAACATGCAAATAATTCAATGCAGTGTCTGCTACACGGTACATGCTCTGTGCTGTGTACATGGCGACAATCAGTACATGGCCGATATAGGTTAGTCCCAGGGGGCCACTTCTCGTGGTAAAGCCGTCCCTTCCCTGCTGACCTATAATCTTTGGACACTTTCCCTCCTGGATCTGTTCCCTAGTGGGGTTGATGTGATCCTGGTGTGGGCTGCGTGGTCCCTTGCTCCCTCCATCTGTGCATGCCATCCTGGGCCAGCTTCCCCCTCTGGTTGTCCCCTGTCCCCTGTTACACCCCACACCAGTGATTTTAAGTTTAAGAGTCAGAGAGAGGAGCTGATGGGAGCACTTGAGCAAGCATGCAGCACCATCTCACATACATCTTCCGGTGGGGCGTACATCTCTCCTTTATGGTAAGAGCAGCGGGCAGCAAGCGTGCGTTAGAGGCCTGCCCTGGGCCAGACCTTGAATCTCCTACAGCTGTTTTCTGGCTCAGTTCTTTTTTCTTTTTTTTCGAGACTGAGTCTCACTGTGTCGCCCAAGGTGGAGTGCAGGGGCACGATCTTGGCTCACTGCAACCTCTGCCTCCCAGGCTCAAGCGATTCTCCTGCCTCAGCCTCCCAACTAGCTGGGATTACAGGCGTGCGCCACCATGCCCAGCTAATTTTTGTATTTTTAGTAGAGATGGAGTTTCTCCATGTTGCCCGGGCTGTTCTCCAACTCCTAGCCTCAAGTGATCCACCCGCCTCGGCCTCCCAAAGTGCTGGGATTACAGGTGTGAGCCACGACGCCCAGCCTATCTGCCTCAGTTTCAATTCTAGGGTCACCCTGTGAAACAGAGGTGTGTTATCATTCTCCCCTTCACCAAGGAGAAAACTCAGGGGCGGAATTCCCTGAGGCCAGGCAGCTATAAAATTGGTCCGAGCCCGATACTTCCAGACTCCTGTCTGCCCCAGCTGTTAAACCTCTGGCTGCCTCACCTCCCTCCCTGCTCTTAGCACTCCAGGACTCAATCTAGCTTCTCTTGAAAACGAACACACAGGCAGATATGGAGTGTACAGGCCTCACCCTGCTGGAATTGAGGGGAGCAGTGGCCCTGTCCCCTGCCCCACCTGCCAGCTCCCCACTCTTCACCCAGGGCTGTGTCAAAGTGCCTGCCCTTGGAGAGTGTGACCCTCAGGCTCCCTCCCTCTGCACACAGTCAATGTTCCCTGGCACCAG
>NW_012102454.1:346724-350170 GCF_000951045.1 Mandrillus leucophaeus | reverse complement strand
CAGGCCTCACCCTGCTGGAATTGAGGGGAGCAGTGGCCCTGTCCCCTGCCCCACCTGCCAGCTCCCCACTCTTCACCCAGGGCTGTGTCAAAGTGCTTGCCCTTGGAGAGTGTGACCCTCAGGCTCCCTCCCTCTGCACATAGTCAATGTTCCCTGGCACCAGGGCTCCAATGTTCACTGACAATGGTGGTGACCCTTGAGCAGCGCCTTCTGTCCTACCTGCCCACCCCAGAGCCCTGAATGGCACGGGGCATGTAGGAAGCGTGCAAACTTGCCGAGTGCCTGAGATGTCTAGGGAACTAGCTTGAGTACGTTGCACGTATTGACCTATTTTGTTCTTACAACCATGTGACTGGGGGAGGATACCATTCTTCACCCCGGTTTAATACAAGGAAACAGAAGTTTGACTGGCATCTAGTCCCAATAGGGCTGAACAGACCTGGGCCAGAATCCCAGCTCTGTCCCCATCCTCCTGCATGAGCTGAGGCGAGTGACTTCAGTTTTGCAGCCCTTAGCAAGGGTTCATAACAGTATCTTACCACAAAGATGGCTGTGAGAACTAAGAGAATTAGGCTGGGCACGGTGGCCCACGCCTGTAATCCCAGCACTTTGGGAGGCCGAGACAGGTGGATCACTTGAGGCCAGGAGTTCGAGACCAGCCTGGCCAACTTGACAAAACCCCATCTCTACTAAAAATACAAAACTTAGCCAGGCGTGATGGCGCAGACCTGTAGTCCCAGCTACTTAGGAGGCTGAGGCAGGAGAATCGCTTGAGCCTGGGGGTTGTGGAGGTTGCAGTGAGCTGAGATGGAGCCAGTGTACTCCAGCCTGGATGACAGAGCAAGGCTCTGTCCCACCCCTCCACTGCCCCCGGAAAAAAGAAGAACTAAGAGAACAATACTGAGTGTTCATAGTGCTACGTACTCTGTGGATATTGGATGTCATCATCTTTCTCACTGATTTTTCCTTTGGACTCCAGGTTAAATATTTGTGTATGTTTTGCTGCTGAGGTTTTGCTCATGTGACCCCTCGGCTGGAATGGTTCTATCTACCCATGAGTACTTGGGTGGGACGTTAAGTGTTTTTATTTTATTTTTTAAACATATTTATTATTACTATTATTTTTTAGAGACAGGGTCTTGCCCTGTTGCCCAGGCTGGAATGCAATGGTTTGATCATTGCTCACTGCAGCCTCAACCTCCTGAGCTCAACTGTTTCTCACACTTTAGCCTCCTGAGTAGCTGGGACTACAGGCATGCATCACTATGCCCAGTTAATGTTTTAATTTTTTGTAGAGATGGGGTCTTGCTCTGTTGCCCAGGCTGGTCTCAAACTCCTGGGCTCAAGTGATCCTCCTGCCTTGGCCTCCCAAAGTGCTGGAGTGACAGGTGTGAGTCACCATGCCTGGATGGGATGTTAAGTGTTTACAACACACTTGCGCGCCTATCTTTGGAGTCCTGTAGCCCCTTGTGAGTTACTGACTGTAACCCCCTGGTTTGCATAGATGAGAACTCCATCCTGTAGGTCCAGGAGGCTGAGTGGCCTCATCCAGCCAGTAGATGGCAGAGCTGGGATTCAAGCCAAATCCATCCCATTGCAAACTCCTCATTCTTTGTACCTTTGTCTTTGAGGTTTGTCTAGAGTCCCATAACAGTTTCCGCAGCTTCACAGGTTGCCTGCAAAGATACTAAGCACGTGCACCAGCAGGGTATCGGCGTTCCGCCAACATCCAGGTTGGACACTTTGTCACCAGAGCACCAGTGATGCTGTCTTGAGTGGAAGTGCTTTGAAAAAGTTTTAGGTCTGTCCGTTCAGGTTCGCTGTTATTAATGTACTCTATGGTGTGTTAGCTGGTTAACGCTATAGCAAGCATATTGCATCTCTGCCCGAAGAGGACTTTTTATTTAGTAGACTTAGAGACGTATGCACAGAGGTTCCCATCCCTGCCGTGAATCCGTGTGCCCGTGTGACTCTCACCACTGTTACCGGCACATTCTTTTTGCTGGAAATTGAAAATAGGTGGGGTAGGTGAGCCAAGGGTTTCTCGCCTGTGTGTAAGTGGGTTTGGTGAGAACTCATTGAGAACCCGTGCTCAGTCTAGAGCAAGCCAAGGAGGGTGCTGGACTCTCCGGCCGAGAAAGAGAACATAGTTTAAAAAACAGCATTCGGTGCTGGAATAGTTTCGTATTGTGGTACAAAAATTAACTGGGCATCACCACGCCCATGTAGTCCCAGCTACTCAAGAGGCTGAGGCAGGACAGTCACTTGAACCTGGAAGACAGAGGTTGCCATGAGCCGAGATCGCGCCGCTGCACTCCAGCCTGGGCAACAGAGAGAGACTCCGTCTCAAAAAATCATAGTAATAATAATAATAATAATAATAATAATAATTTCCTATTTTGGAAAATGAAAAAAAAAGCCTACCAGTACTATTTTTGTAATCCAGTGGCAGCAAAGCAAAGCTCAACCAAGTGACTTTGGGTGGAGGGTGGTGTTTGGTGCTAGTGGCAGAAGGGAATCCCACGGGTGAGGGAGGGCCAGGGTTCAAGGGGGCTTTAGGGGAGGAAGTGGGGGGCATCTGCAGCAGGGACTGAAAGGAAGGAGCAGAGGCTGGAAGCCAGAAAGGAAGGGATAGTCTGAACCTTGTGAGCCCCAAGGGTCTGGGGAGACCGGGGGCTGGGAGAGTTCCATAGTTCCTCCCTTCTACGTGTGAGGCCCAGAGTGGAGATGGAGCAAGCCCCTGTCTTGATGAAAACAGGGGGCCCCTTATATCAGCATGTGATGCAGGGAGGGTGAGTGCTGGGGAGGAGAGCTGAGTTAGGCAGGGAGTGAATGACGCATGGAGCGAGGTGCAGCTTCCCTGCGTGGTCAGAGAAGGAGATGCTGCGTGGGTAGAGGCCGACGTGGAGCGAGGGAGGGCGTTCCACAGGCAATTGATGGAAGTGTTCCAGGTTGAGGGAGAAACACACAGATCCTGGAGTGGCAGAAAGCTCCACGATTTTGAGACACAGCAAGGAACCGGTGTGGCTGGAAAGGACTAAGCCAGGGGAAGAGAAGGAGAGAGCATGTGGTCAGGCAGGGCCTGAGGGGCCTTGTAGATGAAAGACTTTGTATTTTGGGCTGGGCACAGTGGCTTGCACCTTATAATCCCAGCACTTTGGGAGGCCAAGGCAGGAAGATTGCTTGAGCTCAGGAGTTCAAGACCAGCGTGGGGAACATAGCAAGACCCTGTCTCTACAAAAACAAACAAAAACCCTCCAGTAACTGTCATGAGTAAGATGGATTTACCGTCCTCTGCAGTTCTGAACATAAAGCTTTAAAATCAAAAGGCTTTTTGCAATTTTGGCAACACCCTGATTTGACGGCAAAATCTGCCCTAAAGAACACAAGGCTGTTTGCAATCTGTACTGATTTCATTTAGGGTGAATATTCTTACTTTTTGCTGT
>NW_012102454.1:310036-346674 GCF_000951045.1 Mandrillus leucophaeus | reverse complement strand
ACTGAAAGGAAGGAGCAGAGGCTGGAAGCCAGAAAGGAAGGGATAGTCTGAACCTTGTGAGCCCCAAGGGTCTGGGGAGACCGGGGGCTGGGAGAGTTCCATAGTTCCTCCCTTCTACGTGTGAGGCCCAGAGTGGAGATGGAGCAAGCCCCTGTCTTGATGAAAACAGGGGGCCCCTTATATCAGCGTGTGATGCAGGGAGGGTGAGTGCTGGGGAGGAGAGCTGAGTTAGGCAGGGAGTGAATGACGCATGGAGCGAGGTGCAGCTTCCCTGCGTGGTCAGAGAAGGAGATGCTGCGTGGGTAGAGGCCGACGTGGAGCGAGGGAGGGCGTTCCACAGGCAATTGATGGAAGTGTTCCAGGTTGAGGGAGAAACACACAGATCCTGGAGTGGCAGAAAGCTCCACGATTTTGAGACACAGCAAGGAACCGGTGTGGCTGGAAAGGACTAAGCCAGGGGAAGAGAAGGAGAGAGCATGTGGTCAGGCAGGGCCTGAGGGGCCTTGTAGATGAAAGACTTTGTATTTTGGGCTGGGCACAGTGGCTTGCACCTTATAATCCCAGCACTTTGGGAGGCCAAGGCAGGAAGATTGCTTGAGCTCAGGAGTTCAAGACCAGCGTGGGGAACATAGCAAGACCCTGTCTCTACAAAAACAAACAAAAACCCTCCAGTAACTGTCATGAGTAAGATGGATTTACCGTCCTCTGCAGTTCTGAACATAAAGCTTTAAAATCAAAAGGCTTTTTGCAATTTTGGCAACACCCTGATTTGACGGCAAAATCTGCCCTAAAGAACACAAGGCTGTTTGCAATCTGTACTGATTTCATTTAGGGTGAATATTCTTACTTTTTGCTGTGTATACTACATTGAACTATGTGAAATTTTTTCTGCATGTCAAAAATGGTCGAATGTGGCTGGGTGCAGTGGCTCATGCCTGTAATCCCAGCACTTTGGGAGGCTGAGGCGGGAGGATCGCTAGAGGCCAGGAGTGCAAATGAGCTATAGTACTGCCACTGCACTTCAGCCTGGGCGACAGGGCCAGACCCTGTCTCAAAACGATAAAAAATAAAGGATTTGTATTTTAGGTGAATCGCGGAGCAACAGAAGGAGGGTTTTGAGCAGAGTGCCGTGATCTGATTTATGTATTTCAAGGTGAATGAGGTTAGAGAGAGTGAAAGAGCCAGGGCCCAGGAGAAACAGCCCATCCCTGTGACATAGTGCTCCGTCCAGGCCGAACCTGAGGCTAGAGTCGCCTCAAAAGCGGCACCAGAAGAATTGCCCCAAGAGAGCACCCCAAACCATCCTGAAATGAGGCCACTTGGGATTCCAAAGAGAGAGGCACTAAACACCAGGTGATCACCAGTCCAAAGCATTTGGGAGGGGAACTGGCACGGTGCTACAGTGAGAGAAAGGGAGGTTCTACCCAGACATGTCTGTGAGGGTCAGGGTATGGGTTTACATGAGGGTTTAAGGAATTTGGCCCCTGGGGCTGGTTTCTTTCATTCTTTCATTTTTGTTGTTGTTGTTTGGGGTTTTTTTGAGACAGCGTCTCATTCTATCACCCAGGCTGGAGTGCAGTGGCGAGATCCCAGCTCACTACAACCTCTGCCTCCCAGGCTCAAATGATTCTCCTGCCTCAGCCTCCCGAGTAGCTGGGACTACAGGTGTGCACCACCACACTTGGCTAATTTTGTGTTTTTAGTAGAGACAGGGTTTCACTATCTTGGCCAGGATCTCGAACTCCTGACCTCAGGTGATCCATCCACTTTTCGGCCTCACAAAGTGCTAGGATTACAGCTGTGACCCACCGTGCTCGACCTCTTTTAGTGTTTTGAGCAACAATCTAAACCCCTTTATCAGTGCCTGGGAATGTTCAAGGCCCCTGGCGTGGGTTAATGAAGCTTGCAGTGAAAACAGGCAGCCGGCGGGGTCGTAGTGAGGTCAAGGCACTCTCAGTCAGGACGGAGAAAAAAGGAGGGGGAAATTGGAGGGCCCTACATGAAGCTACCGCCCCCATCCTTGGCCACGCTGGCCTTGCCTTGAGCCAAGGAGTCTCCTGGGCCGGGCCTCGTTGGTTCCTGGCCACCTTCAGTCCTGATTTTGCCTCTGCAGTCGCTCCTGTGCTCCTCCTGGAGTCCCACTGCGCGGCAGCCCGAGACACGGTGCAGTGCCTGTGCGTGGTGAAGTCCAACCCGGAGCCATCCGTGGCCTTTGAGCTGCCGTCGCGCAATGTGACCGTGAACGAGAGCGAGCGGGAGTTCGTGTACTCGGAGCGCAGCGGCTTGGTGCTCACCAGCATCCTCACGCTGCGGGGGCAGGCCCAGGCCCCGCCCCGCGTCATCTGCACCGCGAGGAACCTCTATGGCGCCAAGAGCCTGGAGCTGCCCTTCCAGGGAGCCCGTGAGTGGCATGGACTTGGGGTGGGAGCCACAGGAGGCAGCGGGCTCCTCTTGGATCCAAGCTCCCAAGGCTGACCAACAGCCACAGAGCATGGGCTATGCAGATTGAGAAAAAGGTCAAATTCTCCCTTTCCCGGTGGAGAGGAGAAGCCGCCCTGAGTTTGCCCCGAGTTTGCTCTGACCTTGGCGGTATGAGCCCCTGCCCAGGGCCTCTCCAGCACAAAAGGGATTGCCCTGGCGCCAGGAGCTTCCGTGCCAGTTAGTGCAAGGATGCCCCGGCTGCGTGAATACATTGACTGTCACCCCAGCACATCTCCAAAGTTCTCAGGTGCTGTCACCACCACCCGTAGCCCTAAGGGCGCCTGGGTCTTCTCTGTCCTCAGATCGACTGATGTGGGCCAAGATCGGGCCTGTGGGTGCTGTGGTCGCCTTTGCCATCCTGATTGCCATCGTCTGCTACATTACCCAGACACGCAGGAAGTGAGTGCCAGCCGGGGCTGATCTGGGGATGATCCAAAAAGGGGACCTCGTGGGAGATGGAGGCCCGGAGTGGGCGGGGGAAGGCAGCATCCTAAGTGTAGAGAAGGCAGATTCTGCTCTGGGATGTTCAGCGGGACAGAGGAGAGAGGGTTCCTGTTAATTCCAGCCCCTGCTGGTCAGGGGCACACCAGGGCCTGGGCTGAGCCCTTTACACACATCATTTGAGACCTGTTTCCCCACATTCTATTTTGACGGCCTCCCTATCTCCAGTAACTCTCCACTACACACTTCAGTGTGGTGGGGAAAGCCCAGGTACCCCCTACAGCCACAACAGCAGGTCCACTTGACGCCAGAAGCCCCAAAGATTACACACATCTGTGGCAAAAAATATATGCCTTGGCTGGGTGCATTGGCTCACACCTGTTATCCCACACTTTAGGAGGCCAAGGCGGAAGGATTGCTTGAGGCCAGGAATCTGACACCAGCCTGGGCAACACAGCAAGACCACATCTCTAAAAAAAAAATTTTTTTTTTGATTAGCCAGGCATGGTGGCACACACCTGTAGTCCCAGCTACTTGGGAGGCTGAGGTGGAAGGATTGCTTGAGCTCAGGAATTAGAGGCCTGCCTGGGCAACATAGGGAGACCCCATCTACAAAAAAATGAAAAAATTAGCTAGGCATAGTGGCACGGGCCTGTGGTCCCAGCTACTCCAGAGGCTGAGGCGGGAAGATCGCTTGAACCTGGGAGGTTGAGGCTGTAGTGAGCTATGATTTCACCACTGTACTCCAGTCTAGGTGACAAAGAGAGACCCTGTCTCTAAAAACAAACAAACAAGCAAACAAATAAACAGACAGAAAACCTCTCCAGCCCCAAACCACAGCTACCTGGCCCAACTGAACTGCAGCCGTGTTTCTTCCTTGTGGCGTACACACATCAGCTGTCCTGAGAAATAAATTCACCTCTCTGCTCCACATCCTGGCGGCAAGAGGGGCAGACAGACCCAGAGCCTATGAGGGGGAACCTGGAGAATCCAGACGGGGGTCCTGAAAAACAGCAGAGCCCAGTGGCCAGGTGGCTCATCCCCAGCCGGGCAGGGGGCGCAGAGGTGGGAAGGATGGGCTGTGTGGGCAGGAGAGGCTGGTTCTGAAAGGGCTGCTTGCCACATCTTAGAGATGGGTGGGAGAACTCTGAGGTCCCCTGAGCCGAACTCCTAAAACACATGGGGGTGCAGAAAGGGAGGGCAGAGGGAGGTCTGACGAGTCCCGCCCTACAGAAAGAACGTGACAGAGAGCCCCAGCTTCTCGGCAGGGGACAACCCTCCCGTCCTGTTCAGCAGCGACTTCCGCATCTCTGGGGCACCAGAGAAGTACGAGGTAAGGACCAGAGCCCTGCAGCGCCAGGCTGGCCTGGGAACCTGGATACCACGATCACCGAGGGCCTGGGAGGGGCCTGGGAGGCCAAGGGGCAGGGGAGTGGGGTGGCCTCTCAGAGGAGGAGAGGAAGGACATTCCAGGGCTGGGTTGGACCTGGAGGCTGGGGAGGAGGTGCCCAGGCTGAAGCTGTGTAGGGGGCGATGGGACGTGGTGCCCAAGGAACCCCTCCCTCCCCCTGCCTGCGTCTGTGACTGCATTTCCTTCTCCAATAGTCCAAAGAGGTCTCTACCCTGGATTCTCACTGAGCGCCCCAGGAGGTAGGTTCCGGGGGCCTCAGTGTGCCCTCCTCTGGGCCCTCCTTGGGCCCTGGGGTTGGCGTGCATGTCCGTGTGTCCCTGTCAGGTGTCAAGGTGGTCTCTGGTGAAGTTTGGGCCTGCCCGGCGGTGCTGGCCTTGTCTAGTCTCTCCTGTTGCAGCTCCCTTCTGTCTGTGGCCCCCGTCCTGTGTGTCCAAATTCCTGTGACTGGGGGGTGGGAAGCATGAGGGGAACCCACGTGTCACTTGCAGGACCTCCCAGATTGAGGGGGAACCCATGCCGGATCTAAACATGGGGGATACGTACCAAACCAGGTATTTCCAGGAATTTGGAAAGATGGGGTCCTGACTAGGTGGCTTCCCAGCACTTTGAGAAGCTGAGGCGGTTGGATCACTTGAGGTCAGGAGTTCGAGACCAGCCAGGCCAACATGGTGAAACCCCATCTCTACTAAAAATACAAAAAATTAGCCAGGCGTGTTGGCGGGCGCCTGTAATCCCAGCTACTCGGGAGGCTGAGGCAGGAGAATCGCTTGAACCCCAGAGGTGGAAGTTGCAGTGAGCCGAGATCGAGCCATTGCAATCCAGCCTGGGTCTCAAAAAAAAAAAAAAAAGAAGAAGAAAAGGAAGAAAAAAGCTTCCTAGATAGATTGAATTTGTAGGCAGATTTCAAGCTCAGCAATGATTAACACTGGCAGAAGCTCCAGAGTGGAACCCGGTGACCGTGGGGGCTGCTGGGCCTGTGGTCCTTGAGAAAGGAGGTTGACATAGGGATTTACTTGGTACGGAACTCAGGAGCTCTGAGGGTGCAAACACTCTGGCCTCTGCATGGGGAAAAGGCAGGGAGCAGGACCCTGCTAATGGGTGATTTCCCCTCCTAGAGCGAGAGGCGCCTGGGATCTGAGAGGAGGCTGCTGGGCCTTCGGGGAGAACCCCCAGAGCTGGACCTGAGCTATTCTCACTCGGACCTGGGGAAACGGCCCACCAAGGACAGCTGCACACTGACGGAGGAGCTAGCTGAGTATGCTGAAATCCGGGTCAAGTGAAGGAGCTGGGGGCAGCCCATGTGGCTGACCCCCCTCAGGACCCTCGCTGGCCCCCACTGGCTGTGGGCTCCCTTCCTCCCAAAAGTAGCGGGGGCTGGGGCAGGAGGGGAATGAGGCAGGTGACAGTGAGGTCCTGGGGACCTGACCTCCCCCTCCTTCCCAGCTGCCCCTCCCTGCCAACACCCCCACGCCCTCATTACGGCTCCTTTCCAACCACCTTTACCCTCATCTGTCCGGAGAGGAGCTCTGTCTGTCCGTGTTATTTATTGCTACTTCCTGCCTGGTCTCCTGCCCCGACACCTGGCCCCGGGGCCTGTACAAAAGGGACATGAAATAAATGCCCCGAAGCCAAAGCCAGTCTAGATCCTGATGCTTTCTGACCCGTCTTTGGGCAGCCTGCCATCCCACCGTCTACAGAACGATGACAGAATTTCTCCTTGCCCTCGGCTGAGCCTGGTGTGCAGGCAAGGGCCCAGGGATTTTAGCCTTGAACCCAGGGCCAGTGGCCATTAAGTTGCTTCCACTCTGAGCTGGTAGCTGCGGGCTGGGTCTGGTTTGACTTCTGGGTGATTTCACATAAAAATTCTCATGCTGGTTTCTGTTGCAGTCAGATCAGTTGACAGCACCAGGCTTGCACTTGCACGTGGCCATGGCTTGCTGAAAGGGAGGGTCCTGTGCATTGGCCACAGTCCCCACCACTCCCTATTGTCCCACACCTGGCCGGCTTCTTACACTGAGATTACCTCCTGGTCCCTGCAGCTTGGAGTGTGAGCCGCAGATGTAGGTCTCACGAGCCCATGTTGGTTTCACCCCCATCTCTCATATTCATGCTGCAATTTGCAGTGTCAGCAAATTTTACACATCCCTACATTCAGTTCAAGAAACATTAATTAAGCACCAGCTGTATACCAAGCACTTTCCAGAGGCTCAGGCTATCCTGAGAAGGGTCTCCGAGGACAACTCTGTGACAATGAGAACGCTGAGACTTAGGGAAGTTAGGTGATTTTCCCGGGGTCCCGGAGCTCAGAAATGGTGTGGCCAGGCCCTGGGGTCAATTCTTCTGATTCAAATGCACTCTTTTCTTTTCCTTCCTTCCTTCCTTCCTTCCTGCCTTCCTTCCTTCCTTCCTTCCTTCGTTCCTTCCTTCCTTTCTCTCTTTCTTTCTTTTCCTTTCTTTCCTTCCTTCCTTCCTTTCTCTTTCTCTTTTCTTTTTTCTCTTTTTTTCTTTTCTTTGCTTTTCTTTTTCTTTCTTTCTTTCTTTCTCTTTCTTTCTTTCTTTCTCTTTCTCTCTTTCGTTCTTTCTCCTTTCTTTTTTTTTTTTTTTTTGATGGAGTCTCACTCTATCACCCAAGCTGGAGTGCAGTAGTGCGATCTCGGCTCACTGCAACCTCTGCCTCCTGGGTTCAAGCGATTCTCCTGCCTCAGCCTCCCGAGTAGCTGAGATCACAGGCACCTGCCACCATGCCCACCTAATTTTTGTATCAATTGCACTTTTTCTATAATACCTGTCAGGAAGTAAAAAAGGGCCAGAGTGTCTCGTGTAAATGGGATTAGTAACTAACAGTTGTTGAACGCTTTCTATGATTCTACCCAGTTTGCGTTAATTAATCTCCATTAACCTCATTTACCTTCCCTAACAACTAGACAATGGTTCTCAAAGTGTGGTCCCTAGGCAGCAGCATCAGCAGCACAAGGGAGCTTGCTAAAAAGGCGAATTTTCAGCCCCCACCCCAGACTTCAGGAATCAAAAACCCTGGGGTGGGGCCCAGGAATCTGTGTTTTGAGAAGTCCTTGGTGGATTCTGATGCACGTGCATGTTTGAGAACAAGCGGCTGAAGCCCGGAGAAGTTATATCAGTTCCGCGGTCCCCAGCTGTTAGCAGTGGAGCCCAGATTTGAGCCCCGACCACTGGCTGCAGAGGCCACACTCCGACGCTGTGCTACACGGCTGTGTTGGTGAGAACCAAAGGCTGCTCACAGAGCTCGGGTGCTGGAGGAGCAGTAAGGTTAAGCCGTGGGCTGCAGCAGTGAGGGCAGGGTTTCCTATACGGCAGCTCTGCCTGGTTTTTGTTTTGTTTTGTTTTTTGTTTTTTTTTTTGAGATGGAGTCTCACTCTGTCATCCAGTCTGGAGTTCGGTGGCACAATCTTGGCTCACTGCACCCTCTGCCTCCCAGATTCAAGCGATTCTTCTGCCTCAGTCTCCTGAGTAGCTGGGACTACAGGCGCCCACCACACTCAGATAATTTTTGTATTTTTAGTAGAGACGAGGTTTCACCATGTTGTCCAGGCTGGTCTTGAACCCCTGACCTCAAGTGATCCACTCAACTCGGCCTCCCAAAGTGCTGGGATGACAGGCATGAGCCACCATGCCCCGCCTCTCCCTGCATTTTGAAGAAGGCAGAGGACGCAACACAGAGACCAAAAGAAAGGCCTAGAGGCAGGAATGAACAAACCAGGTCGGGAGGGGAGGTGACATGGGGCTGCTTGGCTGGGACGGGAAGTCCACATGCAGGAGGAAAGCAGACATGGGTGGGGGCCGGGCCGTGGGCAGTGGGAAGGGAGGCACTCTGTGGGGCCTGTCCAAGCTGGCAGAGTGCATGCCCTTTCCGCACGGGGCTCACAGTCTTGCAGGGAGAAGGACATGAAAGAATCTCATGCACATATCAAACCACAACTGTGACACCTGCTCCCAAGGGGTAGCTCAGAGTTTTTACAGCAGGGGTCCCCAGTGCTGTACTGCACACACTGATACTGGTCTGTGGCCTGTTAGTGACTGGGCTGCACAGCAGGAGGTGAGCAGCCAGCGAGCAAGCATGACCGCCTGAGCTCCGCCTCCTGTCAGATCAGCAGCGGCTTTAGATTCTCGTAGCAGCACGATCCCTATCGTGAACGGTGCATGCGAGGGATCTAGGTTGCGTACTCACAGATCATGCCTGATGAACTGTCACTGTCTCCCATCAGCCCCGGATGGGACCGTCTAATTGCAGGGAAACAAGCTCAGGGCTCCCACTGATTCTACGTGATGGTGAGTTGTAGACTTACTTCATTGTATATCACAATGTAATAATAATAGAAATCAAGTGCACAATACATGTAATGTGCTTGAATCATCCCCAGCTCCCTCCCCACTCTCAGGTCCATGGAAAAATTGTCTTCCATGAAACCGATCCCTGGTGCCAAAAAGGTTGGGGATCACTGTTTTACAGCATAGAATCTAAGTGTGACTTGAGGTCTGAGGGGCCAGGGGAGGCTTCCCTATGGAAGGAAACTCACATATGTGTGAAGGCCCCAAGTGGGAACATGTTTAGCAAAACTGCAAAATTCGAGGAGCTGAAGCTAGGCCGGGGAGGCATGAGATGGGGCTGGGGATACACAGGGGCCTCTCGGCAGCCGGGAGGGAAGCCTCTTCCAGATCCGCTGCATACATGCTCACCAGCCCTGCCCTGACACACCTGTCCTCTGACGACAGATCCTGGCTCCAGCAGGTCTGGCCTGGGAGGACTTCGCCCAGAGGAGCAGAACTTTGTCAATAACCAGGGATCGGGGAGTAACCCCGCTCTGCCCAAAGTGCAGCTTGAGGGCCCCGGGAGCCACTGTGACGCTACTGTGTATGCTTCATTTAGTATGCGCCAGAACAACAGGAAACCAGAATGCCAAACCGGCTTCACATGAGGCTAAGTCAAAATAAATAAATAAATAAGAAAAAAAATCAATCAACTGAATTGATTCTTAAAATGTATTCAATAAACATGTTGCAGGTGACTCATAGACAGGACAAAAGTCCTGAAGGTTGTAGGCAAACCTCTAAAGTTTGGGAAACAATGAAGGAATTTGACACAAAGACCACCCTTAGGAGGGACTGGCACTCAACCATGGTGAATGTGTAGGACCGAGCCGGGCGCGGTGGCTCATGCCTGTAATCCCAGCACTTTGGGAGGCTGAGGCTGGTGGATGGCTTCAGCCCAGGAGTTTGAGACCAGTCTCAGCAATATATCAAGACCCTGTCTCTACAAAAAATACAAAAATTAGGCAGGTACGGTGGCGTGCGCCTGTAGTCCTACCTACGCGGGAGGCTAAAGTGGGAGGATCATTTGAGCCCAGGAGATGGAGTTTGCAGTGAGCCGAGACTGAAACATTGCACTCCAGCCTGGGCAACAGAGTCAGACCCTGTCTCAAAAAACAAACAAGCAAATAAACAAACAAACAAGTAGGACCTGTGTTTGAGTTCACTCTCTCAGACTTCCCCACCCAGCTCCTGGATCCCACCAGAACACCAAAATTCAACACATGCTCACTGAGCACCTCTGTGTGCCAGGCCTATGCTGGGCCCCAGGGTCACAGCAGTGCCCCCCAAAAATCACTCTCTGGCCTCCCAGAGCTGACGTTCTGCAGAAGAGACAGACAACGATCCGAAAGACAAGCAAACACATGACCTCTGACAGTGAAGGAACCACAGAGGGGTGCAATGTCAGGCTGTGCTGGGTCAGGCTGCCATTTCAGAAAGAGAAGTCGTTTGACTTGAGACCGGAAGGAAGTGAGGGAGGGAGATCTGTGGGTTCCTGGGGAATGTGGGTCCAGGGAAGGCCAAAATCAAGTGCAAAGACACCTGGCGAGAATGTACTTGTTGCGTTCACGGAACAAGAAGGAAAGAAGTGTGCTTGAGTGGAGTGATGGAGGTGGAGTGGTTGCCCAAGGAAGCTTGATCACACAGGGTCTTGTAGGCCACAGGCAGGACTGGTGCTTGTTTATTTGTTTGTTTTGAGACAGTCTCGCTCTGTTGCCCAGGCTGGAGTGCAGTGGCACAATCTCAGCTCACTTCAGCCTCTGCCTCCCGGGTTCAAGCGATTCTCCTGCCTCAGCCTCCTGAGTAGTTGGGATTACAAGCATGTACCACCACGCCAGTCTAATTTTTATATTTTTAGTAGAGACCGGGTTTCACCATGATGGCCAGGCTGGTCTTGAACTCCTGACCTCAGGTGATCCACCCACCTCAGCCTCCCAAAGTGCTGGGAGTACAGACGTGAGCCACCCCATCCAGCAATGGAATTTAATTCTAGTTTTGTTTTGTTTTTGAGATGGAGTCTTGCTCTGTCGCTGAGGCTAGAGTGCAGTGGCATGATCTCAGCTCACTGCCACTTCTGCCTCCCGGGTTCAAGTGATTCACCTGCCTCAGCCTCCCAAGTAGCTGGGATTACAGGCATGCACCACCACACCTGGCTAATTTTTGTATTTTAATAGACACAGGGTTTCATCATGTTGGCCAGACTGGTCTCGAACTCCTGACCTCAAGTTATCTGCCTGCCTCCACCTGCCAAAGTGCTGGGATTACAAGTGTGAACCACCGCGCCCAGCTGGGACTTGGGCTTTCAAAGAGCACGTTGAGAAGCCGCTGGAGAAGTGAGCTCGGAGGGTGTGATGGAGGGCTTGAGGCTTCAGAGGCCTACTGGCAGCTGCGTGGACAGTGAACACAGGCTATCAGTGGAGGCAGGGACAGGGTTGGGAGGCCCTGGCCATTGTCCAAGAGAGAGGAAGTGGAGATGGGGAGAGGGGTGGGGTCAGGACCCATTTTGGAGGAGGAAGTGGCAGGACTCACTTGAAGAGTCAAAGGTGACTCCAGCTGCTTCCTTAAGAGGTCGAAGAAAGCGCGAGGGGCAGGTTCAGTGGAGAACGCAAGAGTGACCTACTCCGGCCGAGTTCACGCCCAGGGAGGCCCTCAGGGACAGGGAAGACAGATGGCACCCCCTCCCTGTGAAATGCCAAGCTGAGGAAGAATCAGAACACATGACATAGTGACTCAGAGAGATGGGGGCAGATGCTGAGATGAGGGCTGGCCAGGCAGGAAGGGAGGTGAGAAGGTCTCATGGCCTCATGTGCCAGGAGGGCTGGGCCACCATGTGCGGGAGGGAGGACACCCAGGCACCGGGCCATGGTTATGACACGGGTCTCTTTGTCCCTCCCGGTCTGCCAACCTCCTGAGTCACTCCTGACGGAGATGACCGATCCATCCCTGGCCCGCCTCCCACCCTGTCCCTGGGACGGTGCCTGGGGCAGGCAGCTCCATTATCCTCCTTGATGAAAGAGCTCCCAGCGGCACTGGCCACTCCAGAGCCTCCTCCCCAGGTGGGTGATCATGCAGGGCTGGGCTCTTGCGACTGGCCAGGGATGGAGATGCACTGCCCTGCTGAGAAGTGCTTTCTAGGAGTTCAAGACCAGCCTAGGCAACATAGCAGACATTGTATGTAGGAAAAAAATGCTTAAAAATAAGCTGGGCACAGTGGCGCATGCCTGTAGTCCCAGCTACTCAGGAGGCTGAAGCAGGAGGACCATTTGAGCCCAGGAGTTTGAGTCTGCAGTGAGCTGTGATTGCACCACTGCACGCCAGCCTGGGCAACAGAGATGACTCAGTCGCTTAAAAAGAAAACAAAAGGTCGACTGTGGTGCTCATGCCTGTAATTCCACCACTTTGGGAGGCTGAGGCGGGCAGATCATCTAAGGTCAGGAGTCCGAGACCAGACTGGCCAACATAGTGAAACCCTGTCTCTACTAAAAATACAAAAATTAGCCAGGCGTGGTGGTGCGCACCTGCAGTCCCAGCTACTCAGAAAGCTGAGGCAGGAGAATTGCTTGGATCCGGGAGGTGGAGGTTGCAGTGAGCTGAGATTGCACCATTGCACTGCAGCCTGGGCGAGTCTTGGTCTCAAAAAAAAAGAAAAAAAAAAAAAGGAGAAGTAGCCAAGCCTCTTTCTTTCCCCACTCTTCTCGCTCTCAACTCCAGGCTGCTCCTTCAACAGGAGGTGACAACCTCACCTCGCGAATTTAAAAAAAATTTTCTTTTAATTTTGAAATAATTATCAGAGGAAGTTGCAAAGATAGAACAGAGAAGTCTGGCGGCAGCTGAGCCAAAGACCCCTTCCCACCCTAGAGCGTGATCTGCCCAGGGAGCGGGAAGAAATGACAGTTTCGTCTCAAAGGGCCTCTCTGTGAAGCTCAGGCTGGGGCTGAGTAGCCAGAGGTGCGTGAATTGATGTCTGCAGGGAGTGATGGGTCAGCAGGGTACCTGACAATGTCTGGAATAATGACGGCTCACTTTCACAGAGAGCCCGTTCCATAGCAGCCACCGTGCAAAGTGCTGTAAGGACTGGGGACCTGTCACAGCACAGCCCTGAAGTCGTAACAGCAATCTTATTATCACCCTGGGAGGGGAAACTGACAGATGTCACAGCAAACACATGGCAGACCCGGGACTGGAACCCACGTCTGTTTACCACATGCTTGTCATGGGATGTTCGGGTTGCTGAGCGTGTCCTGTGTGTGCTGTCGCCAGCCCTGTGAGGAAGGCACTATCATTGTTCCCATCTTACCGTCCTGGGCAGAGGTAGGGGGGTGAGGGGGACACAGCCAGGCAGGGAGTGGCCACCCAGGGCTCTCAGGGACTCTGTTCATTGCCTGCTTTCAATGCTTCCCTGGTAAGGGGGTGACAGTCAAGTCACCAAAAAAGGAGACCAACGACCTGTTTGGAGGAACGGCGGGGAGGAAGAGTGCAAGCGCCGAGGCTGCATTCTCAGGAGTTGTGCTGCTCTCCCCTTGCCCTCTCCACGCAGCCCTTGGCCTCCGGAAATCAAGACACGTCCACAGACCCATTGTCCAATCCCCTCCTGTAACAAGACTATGAGCCACACCTGGCGCCGTGGCCAGGAGAAACCTCAGCTACTCCTTCTAGGTGAGGAGCAGGAATTCAAGTCCCAAAGGGTCCCCTGCCTGAGACCTTTGGGACCTGGCGACCTGGCCACCTGGCCTGGAGTCCCCCATTAAGATTGCTGGAATTAAGAAAATAAAAATTTATGTCCAGGTGCAGTGACTGGCACCTGTAATCCCAGCATCTTGAAAGGCCGAGGAAGTGGATTGCTTGAGGCCAAGAGATGGAGACCAGAATGGGCAATGTAGAGAGACCCCGACTCAACAAACAATAAAACATAAATTAACGGGGTATGGTGGCTGATGCCTGCAGTTCTAGTTACTCAGTTGGCTGAGGATTTCTTGAGCCCACCTCAAGTTCAAGGCTGCAGTGAGCTATGATCGCACCACTGCACTCCTTCCTGGGTGACAGAGGGAGACTCTGTCTTAAATTTCTTTTTTTAAAAAAATAAGTATAGATTCACAGAAGTTGCAAAGACAGAACAGAGAAGTCTGGTGTGTGCTTCACCCAGCATCCCCTGATGGTTACTTCGACCAAATCATTCAGGACAGTATCAAAACCAGGAATTGGACATTGGTATAATGTGTGTGTACAGTTCTGTCATTTTATCACATCTGGATGTATATAACGACAACTGCAGTCCAGATACAGAATTATTCTGTTACTACAAAGACCTCCCTTGTGCTACGCCCTTCATAGTCAAACACTTTCCCCCACCATCCCTAACTCCTGGCAACTTTTCATCTTCTCCACCTCTATCATTCTGTCATTTCGAGAATGTTACGCTTGGGCGTGGTGGCTCACATCTGTAATCCCAGCACTTTGGGGGGCTAAGGCAGGTGGATCACTTGAGGTCAGGAATTTGAGACCAGCCTGGCCAACATGGTGAAACCCCATCTCTACTAAAATACAAAAATTAGCCAGGCGTGGTGTCGGGCAGCTACTGGGGAGGCTGAGGCAGAAGAATCACTTAAACCCAAGAGGCAGAGGTTGCGGTGAGCTGAGATCGAGCCACTGCACTCCAACCTGGGGGACAAGGGCGAAACTCCATCTCAAAAAACAAACAAACAAAAAGAATGTTATAACACATGTGATCCTTGGAGACGCTTTTTTCACTCTCTGTACCGCTCTTCAGAATCGTCCAAGTTGTTACCTGTATCCTCTTCATATCTCACTCATTTTTATTGCTGCATAGTACTCCATGGCATGGATGTGGCATAATCTGTTAAGTCACTCACCTAGTGAAGGACGCATTGGTTGTTTCCAGTTTTTGGTTTTGTTTTGTTTTTTTCTCTTGAGATGGAGTCTCACTCTTGTTGCTCAGGCTGGGTGCAATGGCGCTATCTCGGCTTACCGCAACCTCCGCCTCCCAGGTTCAAGCAATTCTCCTGCCTCAACCTCCTGAGTAGCCTGTGTTAGAAATGCTTGTTTTTTGGTGCTGTAAAGAAATAGCACTTGAATATAAATTTAATTTCTTTAGCAAGGCTATATTTACTTTCTGCAGAAAGGGTATACTCGCTGGCGGTTTTGCTCCAAAAGTACACCGAACAAAGGAGACAGGGTCGTTTATAATTTGACACAGCTGCTTTATTGCTACGTCTGGTTTCTATTGGCTGGAACGGGACCTCACATTCTGTATTTGTCCTGATTGGCTAGCAACTTAGAACTTTTTAAGAGAGGCAAAGGCAGAGGAGAACAAAAAGAAGGAGGAAGTAACTTGTGGAATGCTGAGAAAGATAAAAACATTTCTACATAAGGAAGAGGAACAGGCTATGACTTAATGCTTTCTTGGACTGGTATAAGCATGCTAGGGCAAGTATTTAGGCTAAATTGTGGGAGTTAAGAACATAAAGTACATTGATTTTTTTATTACGGCTAGAAGATATTTAAGAATGTTAGCACACATCTTTGAATAAATTTTGCTTCTAAGAGAAATTACTATTTATTCTTAATTAGATGGGGAGGAGAGCCTCTGAAGAGGAACTTCTACTTTACTTTTTACACTGGGATTACTGGCATGTACCACCATGCCCAGCTTATTTTGTATTTTTAGCACAGACAGGATTTCACCATGTTGGCCAGGCTGGTCTCGAACTCCTGACCTCAGGGGATCGCCCTCCTTGGCCTCGCAAAATGCTGGGATTACTCCCGACCTCGGGTGATCGCCCTCAGCCTCCCAAAGTGCTGGGATTACAGGTGTGAGCCACCGCGCCCAGCCTGTTTCCAGTTTTTGGCTATTACAAATAAAGCTGCTGTGAATAATTAATTGTGTGCAGGTTTTTGTGTGGACATACGTTTTCGTTTCTTGGGGATAAAATGCCCAGGAGTGCAATTCAATTGCTGGGTCATCTGGTAGGTATATTTTGTGTAGTTTTTCAGGAAACTGACAAACTGTTTTCCAGAGTAGCTGGACCATTTTGCATTCCAACCGGTCATGTGTGAACGATTCAAGTTCACGGCATCCTCACGAGTGTTTGGTGTTGTCATTATTGGTTTTTTAATTTTAGCTGTTCTAAAGCGGTATCTTGTCATGGGTTTCAATTTGCATTTCACTAATGGCTGGTGATGTGGGACATCTTTTCATGTGCTTGTTTGCCTTCTATATACCTTCTTCAGGGACATGTGCTATCATGTCTTTTGCCTATTTTCTAATTGGACTGGTTTTTATTTATTTATTTATTTATTTAGAGACAGAGTCTCCCTCTGTCGCCCAGGCTGGAGTGCAGTGGTGGGATCTCGGCTCACTGCAACCTCCGCCTCCCCGGCTCAGGTGACTCTCCTGCCTCAGCTTCCTGAGTAGCTGGGATTACAGGTGCACACCACCATGCCCTGCTAATTTTTGTATTTTTAGTGGAGATGGGGTTTTGCCATGTTGGCCAGGCTGGTCTCAAACTCCTGACCTCTGGTGATCCGCCTGCCTCAGCCTCCCAAAGTGCTGGGATTACAGGTGTGAGCCATCACGCCCAGCCTGATTTTTATTATATATACACACACACACAGTATACATATACACACATATATGCACACACTGTATATAAAGCTGTTATATATTACATTTATTCTACATACATAACAGATTTGCTGAGACACAATTCACATACCATAAAACACACCCATATAAAATGTCCAATTGAATGGTTTTGAGTCTATTCACTGAGTTATGCAACCTTCACCGCAACCAGTTTTAGAACATTTCATCACCCCCAAAATAATCTCACATCCATTAGCAGTCACTCTTCATTTCCTCTCACATTCCCCACCCCACCCCAGCCCTACACAACCACTATATCTATTTCTGTGTCTACAGATTTGCCTTTTCTGAATATTTCACATGAATGGAATCATACAGTATGTGACATTTTGTGATTGGCTTCTTTCACTTAATGTTTTCAAAGTTCATCCATGGCCAGGCACCGTGGCTCACGCCTGTAATCCCAGCACTTTGGGAGGCCAAGGCGGGTGGATCACCTGAGGTCAGGAGTTCAGGACCAGCCTGGCCAACATGGTAAAACCCCGTCTCTACTAATAATACGAAAAATTAGCTGTTCGTGGTGGCGGATGCCTGTAATCCCAGTTACTCAGAAGGTTGAGGCAGGAGAATCACTTGAACCCAGCAGGCAGAGGTTGCAGTGAGCCGAGATGGCGCCACTGCACTCCAGCCTGGGCAATGAGAGTGAAACTCGGTCTCGGGGGAAAAAAAAAGTTCATCCATGTTGTAGGATCTATCAGTACTTCATTCCTTTTTATTATCTAATAATATTTTATTGTTTAGGCCTCCCATATTTTCTTTATTCATTCATCTCTTCATGGACATGTGGGTTGTTTGTACTTTTTGGCTTTCATGAGTAATGCTGCTGTAAACATTTGTGTTCAAGTTTCTGGGTGAACATGTTCTTATTTCTCTTGGTTATATACGTAGGAGTGGAGATGCAGGAGTGTATGGTTATTCTATGCTTAATCTTTGGAGGAACTGTTTTGAGACTTTTTCCCAGAGTGGCTGGACAATTTTATATTCACACTAGCAATATATAAATGATTTTGTTTCTGTACATCCTCTCCAGTATTTGATACTATCTTTTATTTTAGGTGTTCTTATAGATGTGTAGTAGTGATATCTCATCGTGGTCTTAACCTGTCTAAAGGCTAGTGATGTTGAATATCTTTTTAGATAATTAGTTTCTATCCATATATCGCCTTGGCTGAAATTTCTCTTTATGTCTTTTGCCAGTCTTCTAATTGATTATCTGATTTTTTTATGTGGCGTTTCTATGTTGAATTGAGAGTTCTTTATATATTTGTTCTAGATATGAGTCCTTTGTCAGATATGTGGTTTGCAAATATTTTCTCTTAGTCTGTAATTTGTCTTTTCATTCTCTTAACTAGGTCTTTTACAGAGCAAAATAATAATAATAATAATAATTTTGATGAAGTTGGATTGATTTTTTTAGGGATCATGCCTTTGGTGTCATGTCTAAGAATGCTTCATCAAGCTTTAGGTCTCAGAGATTTTCTCCTATGTTATCTTCCAGAGGTTTTTTTAAAAAATTTATTTTATTTTACTTTTTAATTGAGACAGATTTTTCTCTGTTGCCCAGACTGGAATGCAGTGGCATGATCTCAGCTCACTGCAACCTCTGCCTCCCAGGTTCAAGTGATCCTCCTGCCTCAGCCTCCCGAGTAGCTGGGACTACAGGCACGCACCACCACAACTGGCTAATTTTTTTTGCATTTTTAAATAGAGACAGGGTCTTGCCATGTTGGCCAGGCTGGTCTCAAACTCCTGGCTTCAGGTGATCCATCCATCTTGGCCTCCCAAAGTGCTGGGGTTACAGGTGTGAGCCATGGCGCCCGGCCTTTCTGGAGGTTTTATAGCTTAATATTTTACATGAAAATCTATGATGCACTCTGAATTAACTTTTATAGGAAGTATGAGGTTTAGGTTGAGGTTCATGTTTTTGTCTATGGATATCCAATTACTCTACCATCATTTGTTGAAAAGACTGTCTTTCCTCCATTGAATTGTTTTTGCTCCTTTGTTAAAAACAAGTTGGCCATATTTGTGTGGGTCTATTTGTGGGCTCTCTAGTTTGTCCAGTGGATTGATGTGTCTATATCTTCACCAGGGCCACACAGTTTTGATTACTGTATATTACTTTATAATAAACCTTGATATCAAGTATAGTGGTTCTTCCCCCTTTATTCTTGTTTCAGAAATGGTTTCCATTCTAGCTCTTTTTATTACTATTTTTTGCTTTTCCCATAGGTAAGAAAACAATATTCTTACTGTTCTTTTTACAGAAATTTTATTTAAAATTTTAAAAAAAATTTTAAGTTCTCTTTTTTAAAAGTTTATTGTTTAAAAATTTTGTTTTGTAGAGATGGGGTCTCATTATACTGCCCTGGCTGGTCTCAAACTCCTGGCCTCAAGTGATCTTCCCACCTTGATTTCCCAAACTGCTGGGATTACAGGCATGAGCCACCATACCTGGCCTATTCTAGTTCCTTCTACGTAAACTTTAGAATAATCTTGCCTATATCTATTTAAAAATCTTGCTGGGATTATGGTAGTAATTGCATTAAATCTGTATGTGTATCAATTTTGGGAGAATTGATATCTTTACTATGTTTAGTCTCCCAATCCATGAATATGGTATGTCTCTCTATTTAGCTATTCTTTGACTTTTTTCAGCAGTGTTTTGTAGTTTTCAGTATATAAGTCATATGTGTTTTGTTGAATTTACATCTAAGTATTTTTTTAGCCATTGTAAATGGAATTGCATTTTAAATTTTGGTTTCCACATGTTGATTGTTAATATAAAGAAATGTGACTAATCTTTGTGTTAATCTTGTATTCTGTAAATGTGTGAAGCTCACTTACTATTTTTAGGTGGTTCTTTTTTCGTTTTTTTGTGTTTTTTTTTTGTTCTTTGGAATTTTCTACTTAGACCATCATGTCATCTGCAAATACAGATAGTTTTCTTTCTTCCTTTCAGATCTATGTCCTTCTTATTGCCTTTCTTTATCTTATTGCACTGTCTAGAACTTCCAGCATTATGTTGATAGGAGTGATGACAGTAAACATCCTTGTCTTGTTTATGATCTTAGGGGAGAAGTATTCAGGACTGCAGTGTTAGTTAAGTATGCTAGCTGTAGTTTTTATAGGTTAGTTGTAGGTTATCAAGTCAAGGAATTTCCCCTCTATTCCTAGTTTTCAAAGAGTTTTAAAATCATAAATGGGTGTTTCATTTTATCAAATGCTTTTTCCACAACAATGGATATGATCGTGTGGTTTTTCTTCTTTATCCTGTTAATATGGAAGATTACACTGATTGATTTTCAGTTGTTAGACCAGCCTTGCACCCCTGGAATGAATAAATCCCACTTGGTCATGCTGTATAATTATTTTTATATATTGTTGATTTTTTTTTTCCTTTTCTGAGATAAGGCCTTGCTCTGTCACCTATGCTGGAGTGCCGTGGTGCAATCATGACTCACAGCAAACCCAAACTCCTAGGTGTAAGCAATCATTTTCCCTCCCAGCCTCCCAGGTAGCTAGGACTACAGGCACGTGCCACCATGCCCAGCTAATTAAAAAACATTTCTTTTTGTAGAGATAGGGCTTTCACTATTTTGCCCAGGCTGGTCTCAAACTCCTGGCCTCAAGTGATGCTCCTGCCTCAGCCTGCCAAAGTGCTGGGATTACAGGCGTGAGCTATCGTGCCTAGACTACTACTGAATTCTATTTGCTTATATTTTGTTAAGGATTTGGCATCTATATTCATGAGGAATACTGGCCTATAATTTTATTTTCTGTACTTTCCTTTTTTGGTTTAATGTTAATACTAATTTCATAGAAAGGGTTAGGAAGCATTCCCTCTAATATTTTCTAGAAGAGATTATATGGAATGGTGTAAATTCTTCTTTAAACATTGAGCAGAATTCTCCAGTGAAAACATATAGGTCTGAAGATTTATTTTTCTCATTTTAAATTACCTAATAGTTATAGTGCTGTTCAAATTATCTAACTCACATTGGGTGAGTTGTGGTAGTTTGTACTTTTTGAAGAATTGATCCATTTCATCTAAATTGTCAAATTTATGTGTGTAAAGTTGTTCATAGTATTCCCTTATTATCTTTTTGATATCTGCAGGGTCTGTAGTGCTATCCCCTATTTCATTCTTGATATTAGCAATCTGTTTTTATTTTATTTTTTGTCAGTCTTGCTAGAGGTTGCCAACTTTGTTGATCTGAAAAGATATTTTCTTTTCTCTATTATTTTTCTGTTTCCAGTTTCATTGCTTTCTCCCTTTTTCGTTATCATATCCTTCCTTATGCTTGCTTTGGGTTTAATGTGCTCTTATTTTTCTAGTTTCTTGAGATCAAATCTTACATTATAGATTTGACATTTCCTGTTTTTTTTTTTTTTTTTTTTGAGACAGAGTCTCGCACTGTCGCCCAGGCTGGAGTGCAGTGGCGCGATCTTGGCTCACTGCAAGCTCCACCTCCCGGATTCATGCCATTCTCCTGCCTCAGCCTCCCAAGTAGCTCGGATTACAGGCACCCGCAACCACGCCTGGTTAATTTTTTGTATTTTTAGTAAAGACAGGGTTTCACTGTGTTAGCCAGGATAGTCTCGATCTCCTGATCTTATGATCCACCTGCCTCGGCCTCCCAAAGTGATATAAATTTCCCTCTTGTGCTTTAGTTGGTTCCTAAAATTTGGTAAGTTCTATTTTCATTTTCATTCCATTCAATGTATTTTTTAAATTTTACTTGCGATTTCTTCTTTGACCCTTGGATTATTTAGAAGTGCTTTGTTTAGTTTCCAAGTGTTTGAAGATTTTTCTTTTAACTTTCTGTTATGGTATCTAATTTGAGTCCATTGTGGTAATAGAACATACTCTTCGTAATTTCAGTTATTTCAAATGTCTGATGTTTGTTTCATGACCTTGCATATGATTTATCTTG
Source organism: Mandrillus leucophaeus (assembly GCF_000951045.1). Lineage (NCBI taxonomy): Eukaryota > Metazoa > Chordata > Mammalia > Primates > Cercopithecidae > Mandrillus > Mandrillus leucophaeus. Next base: position 325,397 of record NW_012102454.1, on the reverse strand, counting down.
GTATATATTCCATAGATGCTTGAAAAGAAGGTGTATTATGCTATTGTTGGGTAGATAATTCCATGAATGTCAATTAGATGCTGTTGGTTGATGGTGTGTCATTGCGTTCTTATATATTCTTATTGATTTTCTGCTTGATTGTTCTATTGTTGAGAGAGAATATTGAAGTTCCCAATTATGTTTGTGAATTTGCCTATTCCTTTTTTTTTTTTTCAGATGGAGTCTCACTCTGTCACCCAGGCTGGAGTGCAATGGTGCGATCTCAGCTTACTGCAATCTCCACCTTCTGAGTTCAAGTGATTCTCCTGCCTCAGCCTCCCAAGTAGCTGGGACTACAGGTGCTTACTACCATGTCTGGCTAATTTTTGTATTTTTAGTAGAGATGAGGTTTCACCACGCTGGCCAGGCTGGTCTCAAACTCCTGACTGCACACACCTCGGCCTCCCACAGTGCTGGGATTATAGGTGTGAGCCCGGCTGCCTATTTCTCTTTTTATTTCTACTGGGTTTTACTTCATATATTTTTCAGCTCTGTTGTTTGGTGCATACATATTTAGGATGGTTATGTCTTCTTGGTGGATTGACTTTTCCCACATTATATAATGTCCATCTCTGGCCTTGGTAATTTTCTTTGCTCTGAAGTCTACTTTATCTGTTGTTAATATAGCCACTCCTACTTTCTTTTGACTACTTTTTGCATGGTATATTTCCATTATATTTGAAGTTATTATTATTATTATTTATTTATTTTTTTGAGACAGGGTCTTGCTGTGTCACCCAGGCTGGAGTGCAATGGTATGATCTTGGTTCCCTGCAACCTCTGCCTTCCAGGTTCAAACAATCCTCTCACCTCAGTCTCCCGAGTAGCTGGGATTACAGGCATGCACCACCGTGCCTGGCAAATTTTTTTTGTACTTTTCGTAGAGACAGGGTTTTGCCATGTTTGCCAGGCTGGTCTTGAACTCCTGGCCTCAAGTGATCCATCCACTTTGGCCTCCCAAAGTGCTGAGACTATAGGTGTGGGCCATTGCACCTAGCCTTCAAGCTATTTTCTTATAAACAGCATTTATTTAGGTCATTTACATTTAATGTAATCACTTATATGCTAAGGCTGATGCGTGTCATTTTATTTTTTGTTTTCTTTGATTCTTTTTCTTTTCTCCAGCTTCTAGTGAGTTCCTGAACAGTTTTTTAGAATTCCATTTTGATTTATCTGTAGTGTTTTTGAGTATGTTACTTTGTATAGCTTTTTTATAGGTTGCTCTAGGTATTACAACATACATAATTTATCAGAGTCTACTGGTTTCAACACTCTACCAGTTACTTCCCTTTACAACCCTTTCTCCTCTCCCATTTATAGGATAATTGCTTAAATATTTTATCTACATACACTGAGAACAGAATTAGACAGTGTTACAGTTTTTGCTTTGAGTGTCAAACGTAATTTAGAAAACTCTAGAGGAAAAGAAGAGTCTATTGTATTTACCCATAGGTTTGCTCTTCCAGAGGCAGGGGGTGGCAATGGAGGGTAAGCCTCTGTCACCAGAGACTTTACTGTACTTTCCCTTTTACTGTCAGATGCTACCAGGGTCCCTGAAGAGGGAAGATGTAAGGAAACAGGTAAAAACCATTTTTGTTCTTTTTTCGCATTCAACAAGTGTTCTTTCTTCCATCCCGGTATTCCAAGATTCTTTTTTTAAAAAATTACTTCCTTTCTGTTCAGAGAATTGCCTTTAGCCATAATTTTAGGGTAGGTCTGTGTTGAACAAAAATTCTCTTTGTTTTCCTTCGTTTGAGAATATCTCAATTTCCCCTTCATTCCTGAAGTGTATTTCCACTAGATACAGGACTGATTCCAGATTGACAGTTCTCTGAGCACCTGAAAAATATTGTGTCACTTTCTTATGGACTCCATAGTTTTTGATGAGAAACCCACTGTTATTTGAACAGTTTTCCTGGTATAGGTAATGTGCCATTTTTATGTGGTTGCTTTCAAGAATTTTCTCTGCCTCTTGTTTTTAGAAGTTTGACTATGATGTGTCTTGGCATGAATTTCTTTGGATTTATCCTGTTTGTGATGCACTTAGCTTCTTGAATCTGTAGACATATATTGTGCATGTATGTTGTCAAATGAAGACAATTTGCAGCCAATACTTCTTGGAATTTTTTTAAGGCCCACCCTCCTTTACCTCCCCTTCTGGGACTTCAATGACAAAATGTTAGATCTTCTTTTATTATAGTTACACATGTCCTTGAGGCTTTGTTCCATTTCCTTTCATCTATTTTCTTTCCATTGTTCAGAATGGGTAATTTCTATTGTTATATGTTTTGTTTCACTGCTTCTTTCTTCTACACTCTCCATTCTGCTATTGAGCCAATCCATTATGGTTTTTATTTCAGCTCTTGTATTTTTTAGGTCTAAAGTTTCCATTTGGTTCTTCTTTATATGTTCTATTTCTTTGCTGATACTTTTTACTACTTTATTTGTTTCAAGCACATTTATAATTTCTCAGTGAAACATTTTTATGATGGCTGCTCCAAAATCTTTGTCAGATTATTGTAACATCTGTGTCATCTTGATGCTTGTGCCTGTTAATTATCTTTTGTTACTCAGTCTGAGAATGCCTGATTCTTAGTATGACAAGTGATTTGCCATTGAAGTCAGGATATTCTGGGCACTATGTTATAAGAGTCTGGATCTTATTTAAATCTTTTGTCTTAGCGGGCTTCCCTTTATACTGCTCCAGCGAAATAAAGTGGGGCACTGCCTCATTGCTTCCAGACAGGGATAAAAGTCCAGGTTCTCCATTCAGCCTTTCTTGAACCTGGGGGACTGGGAGAGATGAGGCCTCCATGTTATTGTTAGGTAAGGGTAGAAGTTCAGGTTCCCCACTAGGAATCCATGACAACTCCCAGGCTGGGAGTGGGAGGGTTGCTTCATTACTGCTCCCTAGGTGGCTTTCATTGACACTGTGTGTGGCAGAGAGAGAGAGTGGCGCTTGTTACCACTGAGTGGTGGTGAAAGTCCCAACTCTCCACTAGGCCTCCTCTGACACTACTCCAGTGGGGGTGGGGGAAAGCCCTCATTTCTGCATTGGGGTGGCAGTGGGTGTCCAGGCTGCCCACACGGTCTCCACCAACACCACACTGGGGGAGGGTGATCCCAGTAGGGGTGAAGGTCCCAGCTCCAACTCAGGCATCACTCCGACTGAGTATGGGAGTGGCCTTGGGTTCTTTGTTACAGCCTGGTGAGGGTGAAAGTCCAGGTTTCCCAGCCAGCCTTTGCTGACAGGGGTGAGGATGGAACTTGGCAGGAGCAGAGCAGGTATTGACTAAAAGACTCTGTCTTTCTACGATGCCCCTTTCCTTGTTCTTTGGCTAGAAAATCATAGTTTTGCTAGAACTTGTTTTGTTGGGACTTGTTTTATTTGTGCCCCTTGGCATTTTCAGTTGTTGGCTTCTTCAATATTCACCCGGAGATATATGAGGCAAAGAGAAATCCCAGGGAATTCACCACCGTTCCTTAAGTCCCGAGGTCCCTAACCAGTCTGCTTCTCTCCATCTTTCAGTCTTCTTATGCTTGTCTTGTCATGTTCAAGGTTTTCAGTTATACTTGGCAGAATAAATAAATACATCTAGTCCATCTTTCCAGAATATCACTGCTTTTTGTTCATTTTATTTATTTATTATTTATTGAGACAAGGTCTTACTTTGTTGCCTGGGCTGGAGTGCAGTGGTGCTATCATGGCTTACTGCAGCCTTAAACTCCCAGGCTCAAGTGATCCTCCTGCTTCAGCCTCCCAAGTAGCTTGGACCACAGGCACATGCCACCATGCCCAGCTACTTTTCATTTTTTGTTTTTGTTGGGTAGCTGCACAGAGTCTTGCTATGTTGCTCAGGTTGGTCTCAAACTTCTGGCCTTAAGCGATCCTCTTGCCTCGCTCTCCCAAAGCGTATTACTGGCGTGAGCCACCACACCCAGCCCCATAGGTGCTTTCGGAAGAAGGTGTTCTTCCCTCTCTCTGTTTCCCTCCCTATGGCCAGCTGCCTGTAGAGGGCAGTGGTGCTGGAGTGAAGACCACTCAGCGCATCCCTCATCATCTGTAGGATGTGCATGGCTTCCACTGCTATCTGTTCTGCTCCTGAGACACTCGCTGGCTACAAGATTATAAAAGTGATGAGGTTTCAGCCTCAAGACTCTCCATTCAATAACACTTCCTACAAGATATCTTTTTTTGTTTGTTTTGTTTGGAGACAGGGTCTGGCTCTGTTGCCCAGGCTGGAGTGCAACGGCACGATCTGCTTACTGCAACCTCAGCCTCTCAGGCTTAAGTGATTCTCCTGCCTTAGCCTCCTGGGTAGCTGAGACCACAGGCACCTGCCACCATGCCCAGCCAATTTTTGGATTTTTTTTTTTTTAGTAGAGGTGGGGTTTCACCATGTTGCCCAAGCTGGTCTTGAACTCCTGAGCTCAGGCGATCTGCCCACCTTGGCCACCCAAACTGCTGGGATTACAGGCGTGACCACAGGCACAGCCACCATGCCCAGCCCTACAAGATATCTTTTCGTTTCCTTCCTTTCTTTTTTTTTTTTTTTTTTTTTTGAGACAGAGTCTCACTCTGTCGCCCAGGCTGGAGTGCAGTGATGCGACCTCTTCTCACTGCAACCTCCGCCTCCTGGGCTCAAGTGATTCTCCTTCTCAGCCTCCTGAGTAGCTGGAACTACAGGCGCCTGCCAACACGCTCAGCTAATTTTTTGTATTTTTAGTAGGTACGGGATTTCACCATGTTGGCCAGGCTGGTCTTGAACTCCTGACCTCAAGTGATCCATCACCTCAGCCTCCCAAAGTGTTGGGATTCCAGGCATGAGCCACTGCTCCCGGCCAAGATATCTTTTTCCTCCTCAATATCTATGTGCTCCTCCCTCAACCTTTAGGGGCTTCAGTGTAGGTGGTCAGATTCCCCACCATTTATGCCTCTGATGAAAGGAGTGGAAATGGTAATAACTGGATGGTGTCACTAAACTACAAATACTTTCAGGTGGGCCTGTGCCTTTCTCAGCGGGCTTCAGTTCTCCTGCTTGACTTGAGTCATTCGCATTTCCTGAGAGCTGGGTAGAGGGGAAGTTGTGAAGGAGCCCATTCTGAAACTGATCTGATATTGCGAACCCACACACTGAAAGGAAGAACTGCCCATACATACTCGAGTCTTCCGATCTGACTCTGAGCCCGCATCCCCCTCATTCGTCTCTTTTCCCCACTCCCCAGATCATGATGCTACTTGGTCCCCCTCAGAGCCATAGAGAAGCAGGGGGTGTGGCCATGGAGGGGAAACCTCTGTCACCAGAGACTTTACTGTACTTCTCCTTTTGCTCTCAGATGCTGCCAGGGTCCCTGAAGAGGGAAGACACGCGGAAAGAGGTAAAAACCATTTTGCTTTTATTTTGCATTCAACAAGCAAATTATTATGGAACAGCAGTTATAGGCCAGGCATACCTCCCAGAGCGGGGAATACAGTGGGGACCTCCCTGGCTCTCTCTTACCTGTGTTACAACAGGTTGTAGACAGACCCCTGTCTTGAGCATCCTCCTTGTCAGGCCTGTTGAGTCTTCTGAGAGTAGGGTAGGTTACTGGATGCCTAGGAGGGAAGAAGGAGCCAGGGAGGCCGGCCCCAAGGTTCTGCAAGGCCCTCAACAGGCCTGGACTGAGGAGGTCTGGACAGCATGGCCCTGTCCTGAGCCTCTGTGCATAATAACTGCTGTCCGTAACCTCCACCCCACCCTCAGCCTTCCAATTCCCGGGCCTGGGGCCCTACTCCTGTGCTCCAGAGACTCCTGGAGCTCCTTGAGGCAGCACACAGCCCTGCTCTGGAGACACTCATCTCCCACTCATGCTGGGATGCTCCAGCCCGGCCCAGAGCAGGCTGTGGCTGGAGGGTGCCGGCAGAGGAGGGACGATGGCCCAGCTCCTGGAGGCAAGTGTTGGCTGCAGGAAACAGAGTCTATTCCGTCCCACAGCCCTTGTTACTCCTTAGGTAACCTTAAGGGGATTTCAGAGAACACTGGTCCTGCAACCCTGCAAAGTTTTTTATGGAACATGTAAAATAGATCCCATGGTCAAAGAAGTATGGACAATGTATTATACTATACTCTAATCTCCATATCTAGAGATTAATGGTGTAGATAGAGTTTCCTAAAAGGTTTTTAAAGCCCTGCAGTAAAGAATCTTACTTAAGCCAGGTGCGGTGGCTCACGCCTGTAAACTCAACACTTTGGGAGGTCAAGTTGGGGGGATCACCTGAGGTCAGGAGCTTGAAACCAGCCTGGCCAACATGGTGAAACCCCATCTCTACTAAAACAAACAAACAAACAAATAAATCAGACAGGTGTGGTGGCACATGCCTGTAGTCCCAGCTACTCAGGAGACTGAGGCAGGAGAATCACTTGAACCCTAGAGGCAGAGGATGCAGTGAACTGAGATCACACCACTGCACTCCAGCCTGGGTGACAGAAGAATGAGACTCTGTCTCAAAAATAATAATAATAATAATAATAATAATAATAATAATTTTACTTAACTCTTTAACCCTGCCTTTCTCAAGTGTATGTGACCTTGAAGACGTTTTTTGCATGTGACATTATGAGCACTTGCAGGGCTCATGTCAACTCTGCCTGGGGAATCTGCCTCAGCTTCAGACCCTGCACCCCAAATTCATGCTCAGGTCAAGCGAGACCCCCTTCCTGCTGTCCACAAGCAGCTTAGCTTTCCCCACACCCATGAACTGACACCTGGCAGCCCTCGGCATGAGCCGTGTGGCCCGAGGAGATAAACACAGAGAGAGAGAGGGACACTGATGCGTGGGAAATGTTGGCAGGTGAGTGGGAGGGACTTGGGTTGGTGCTGAGACCGGAGACACACTCTGCTGTCACATCCTTCAGGGTCCCCGGGGGCCAGCACGGAGGGCCACGATCATGTAAATTGGGACTTAAATTTAACTCTATGTAAATATAACTCTATGCAGAGGTCAGGGATGGTGGAGGATAAGCTCATTGCAGAGAAAGAGAGAAAGACGGGCAGCAATTACAGAACCTAACCCACAGATAGGTTTTGTTTGACCAGCTCTGCATATTTTTAGTTTGTGTATTTTTTCTTTTTTCTTTTCTTTTTCTTTTTTTTTTTTTTTTTGAGACGGAGTCTCGCTCTGTTGCCCAGGCTGGAGTGCAGTGGCGTGATCTCCACTCACTGAAAGTTCCACCTCCTGGGTTCACGCCATTCTCCTGGCTCAGCCTCCCATGTAGCTGGGACTACAGGCACCCGCCACCTCGCCCGGCTAATTTTTGTATTTTTAGTAGAGACGGGGTTTCACCGTGTTAGTCAGGATGGTCTCGATCTCCTGACCTCGTGATCCGCCCGTCTCGGCCTCCCAAAGTGTTGGGATTACAGGCGTGAGCCACCGCACCCGGCCTATTTTTTATTTTTTCAAGACAGGGTCTCGCCCTATTGCCCAGGCTGGAGTGCAGTGGGGATATCACCATTCACTGCAGGCTTGACCTCCTGGGCTCAACTGATCCTCCCACCTCAGCCTCCTAATTAGCTGAGACCACAGGTGTGCGCCACCATGCCTGGTTAATTTTTAAACTTTTTTTGTAGAGACGTGGTCTTGTTATGTTGCCTAGGCTGGTCTCAAACTCCTGACCTCAAGTAATCCTCCCACATTGGCCACATCTCCTTGGTCTATTTTTCTTTTTAAGTAGGTCATTCCACTTAGAAGTTTAGCTTCTTACTTCTCTTACAGTGGAAGATCAGACAGTGCTGAGCTCAGGTTCTGTCTGGCAATAACTGACTAGAACTGAGACAGCTACCACCTTTAGAGGAGGTACAACCTTTGTCCCCACTTGGTTGATTTACGTTTCCTACCTGGCCTGTGGGGCATTCTCCAGAGACCTTCCAGACCCCTCAAAATGCTCTCCTGGTGTCACACTTTATTTTTTGTTTTGTTTTTGTTCTGAGACAGGATCTGGGTCTGTCACCCAGGCTGGAGTGCAGTAGCACGATCTTGGCTCACTGCAACCTCCACTTCCCGGGTTCAAGCAACTCTCCTGCCTCAGCCTCCCGAGTAGCTGGGATTACAGGTGTGCACCACCACGCCCAGCTAATTTTTTGCATTTTTAGTAAAGATGGGGTTTTGCCATGTTGGCCAGGCTGGTCTTGAACTCCTGACCTCAAGTGATCTGCCTGCCTTGGCATCCCAAAGTATTGGGATTACAGGTGTGAGCCACTGCACCTGGCTCACCCATACTTTGTTACTGGTTTTAAAATTCCTTTTTGCCTGGTCTTTCAAACCAAGTTTTGACCATATCTGTCCCTGAGTATAATCCTTGATGAGTAGCACCAGAGAGAGCTCCATGTTATCCGGGGCCTGGCATTCAAGGCACTCAGTGGTCTGGTGCCACTCAAAGCCTGCGAGCCAGGCAGGAAGTTTGTAAAATTAGAGATGGATGAATGGATGGATGGAAAAAAGGAAGCAAGGGAGGAAGGAAGGAAGAAAGGAAGGAGTTCTGGGAAGAGAGAGAAGCTCCCCTCACAGGGCTCTCAGTTTGAAGGAGAGGCACAGCATACCTAGAAAAAACTCCCGGCCAGGAGTGGTGGCTCACCCCTGTAGTCCCAGCACTTTGGGAGGCCGAGGTTGGCAGATCACCTGAGGTCAGGAGTTCAAGATCACCCTGGCCAACATAGTGAAGCCCCATCTCTACTGAAAATACAAAAATCAGCCAGGCGTGGTGACACCTGCCTTTACCCAGCTACTTGGGGGGCTGAGGCCAGAGAAGTGCTTGAGCCTGGGAAGCAGAGGTTGCAGTGAGCGGAGATTGCACCACTGCACTCTAGCCTGGGAGACAGAGCAAGACTCTGTCTCAAAAAAAACGAAAGAACTCTGTGAGCATCTCAAATGCCACATCCCCATAATGCAACCAGACCCAGTCCTCCCAGATCCAGGGGAAGGGTCGGAGCTCAGTGGGTGAGCAAGAAAAGCCATGTGGAAGAAGTCAGTGGCCAGATGGCTCAAAGACAAACTCTCCCCTGCTCAGGCTTCCACCCAGACACGACACACCATGCATCTCCTCGGCCCCTGGCTCCTGCTCCTGGGTAAGGACTGTGGCCTGGGCCAGTACTGGGGTTCTGGGATGTCAGCGGGCACTGGAGGAGGAGGAAAGACCCGGGCAGAGAGGCGTCAACATAGGGTAGGGTGGGGGTGGCAGTGTGTATAGATAGATGTACATACAAATATATATGTTTCCCATATATACATACGCTTCTCTCATTGCATCCTGCTGTCTTTGTGTATCTCTGCATTTCTCCCACTATCTTCAGAGAGAATTCTTTAGTTTTTGGAAAGCTCTCAGCTGGGTGCAGTGGCTCATGCCTGAAATGTCAGCACTTTGTGAGGCTGAGGTGGGAGGATCACTTGAGGTCAGGAGTTTGAAGCCAGCTTGGGCAACTTAGCAAGACCCCATCTCTAAAAAGAATTAAAAATTAAACACATTTTAAAATAAAGAATAATTTGTAAAAGAAGGCTCTCGTGCCCCCTCAGTAATGCTTTCTGATCACTGTGGTGAGTTCTAGAATACTTGGCTTTCTCTGACTCAAGTAAATGGAATATTGATCACCCTGGAACCATCTACGCCTGGGAGGGGGCCTGCGTCTGGGTCCCCTGCACCTACAGAGTCCTAGATGGTGCCCTGGAAACCTTCATCCTGTTCCACAATCCTGAGTATAACCAGAACATGTCGAAGTTTGAAGGGACCAGACTCTATGAAAGCACAAAGGATGGGAAGGTTCCTTCAGGGCAGAAAAGGGTGCAATTCCTGGGGAACAAGATTAACAACAACTGCACACTGAGTATCCACCCAGTGCACGTCAATGACAGTGGTCAGCTGGGGCTGAGGATGGTGTCCAAGACTGAGAAATGGATGGAACGAATACACCTCAATGTCTCCGGTAAGGCCTTCGGGGAGCGGGTCTTCTGCTCTGGGCAGGGGTGAGTGGGAGGCAGGAAATACCTGACTCCTGGCAGAGAGCTCACAAACCGAGCTTCCTGCAGAGCTCAGGCAGGGGACGCCAGCGGGTGACGATGGCGACGCATCAGCACTAGTCGGAGCTGCGGGACCTCGGATGTCCCATCTGACCCTCAGTTCCTGCCCCTCTGGGACCTGGATTCCAAGGTTGTCGGATCTCCTGATCTTTCTCTCTTTCTTTCTCACCGTGTATTTTTCAGCTTTTGTGACAAACTCGTGTTTGGTCTTGGTACGGTAACCATCCAAGCACCGCATCCCTTTAATGGGGTGGGTCTGCATGTAGCCAGCCTCAGCTCTCTCCCAGACTAGACTGCCCCCTTCAGACAGCGGGGTCTGAAGCTGCATCGCTCACCCTAAACTTAGGGCTGCTCAGAGCTCCCTTAGAGGAAACTGTGTGTGGAACGGAGTAACCACACTCCCTGGGGCAGAGGCCCCAGACGTGTGTTTGATGAGTCAAATCCACCCCTACATGTGCAGTGCCATAACTGAACCTGTGTTATAAAAATCATAAAATATTTTTTAACTTTTTTTCTCTTCTTTTCCCCTTCCCCTTCCTTTCCCTTTTTATGAGACAGGGTCTCGCACTGTCGTCACCCAGGCTGGAGTGCGGTGGTGCGATCTCAGCTCACTGCAGCCTTGATCTCCCGGGCTCAAGCTATCCTCCCACCTCCAAAGTAGTTAGGATCACAGGTGCATGCCACCATCCATGCCCGGCTAACTTTTTAATTTATTGTAGAAATGGGTCTTCCTATGTTGCCCAGACTGGTCTTGAACTCCGACCTCAAGTAATCCTCCTGCTTCAACCTCTCAAAGCATTGGGATTATAGGCGTGAGCCACCACACCCGGCCTGATCTTCTGGTTTTTCAAGAGATGATGGAAATCTAGATTTTCCAGTGAAATCTCTCAGTGTGTTAATGTTCATGGCAAGTTCTCATGAGCTCTTCAAGGTTAGATGACACTGTTGTCGAACCCCACAGGCCAGGTTTGAGCTCTCGATGCGTAGTCAGCCAAACACTGACACATCAGTGCTTAGAAGCTAAGAAAGGATTATTTAATTTAGCCAAAGCGAGGGGACAGAAGAGAGAAACTCTCAAATCTGACCCGACTTTGAGCGTTACTGGGGGCTTTTATGAATAAAGTAGGTGTGCAGGAGGTGACCTCCTGATCATTAAAGCTGTTGCGTCTCTCGGCTCATCAAATTTCTGGATGTCATCAAGGAGGTCTGTGTGACCTAAGGATCATTGTTCTTTGAAAGAGAGACAAGTTCATTTATCTTGCAGGCAGCTGCCGGGGGGTCAGGATGTAAGTTAAACAATTATTAGTGAATGAATGGTTACCTGCTACTGAAATGACCAAATGTAACTAATCTTGTATGGAGGAAGAAAAGGACAAAGAGAAAAGAAAAGAAGCAAAACGGACATCTTACAATTTGTATAACATAAGCTCAGCCATAGCACTGCATATGTAGGCGTGGCTTTGACCCATGAAACACAGGTGTGAGGGGCCCCTGCCATAGGGAGTGTGGGCACTCCGTTCCACACCGTTTCCTGGATGGGCCGTTCTAAGCAGCCTTAAGTTTGGGGTGAGCAATGCAGTTTCAGACCCCGCTGTCTGAAGGAGGTGGTCCAGCCTTGGGGAGAGCTGAGGCTGGGTGCACACAGACCCACCCCACTAAAGGAATGCGGTGTTTGGATGGCTGCAATACTGAAGGAAGCCATGAAACCAACACAGGTTTGTCAAAGCTGAAAAGCCTGTGAACTAAACTGATAAAATTCACTTAGAGGTGGTGGGAATAGAACTTTGCAATCATTCAGAAAGCAGACATCTGGCAAAGAGAATGAAAAAAGAGTGGATTAGTTCCCAAGGAGGTTTAGTGTGGTCAAGGCCTTTCAGAGAGGATTTCAGGTGAGCAAAAGTGATTCAAAGTGGAGAAAAGCAGGACTGGGCTGGGTGCAGTGGTTCCTGCCTCTAACCCCAGCACTTTGGGAGGCTGAGGTTGGAGGATCGTTTGAGCCCAGGAGTTTGAGACCAGAGTGGGTAACATGGCAAGATCCTGTCTCTACAAAATGTTTAAAAAACTAGCTAGGTGTGGTGGCACATGCCTGTAGTCCCAGTTACTCAGGGGGCTGAGGTGAGAGGATTGCTTGAGCCTAGGAGGTCAAGGCTACAGTGAGCTAGGATTGTGCCACTGCACTCCAGCCTGGGTGTCAGAGCAAGACCCTGTCTCTAAAAAAAATCGAGGCCGGGTGTGGTGGCTCACACCTGTAATCTCAGCACTTTGGGAGGCTGAGGCAGGAGGATCACTTGAGGTCAGGAGTTCAAGACCAGCCTGGCCAACATGGCGAAACCCTGTGTCTACTAGAAATACAAAAAGTTAGCTGGGCGTGGTGGTGGGTACCTGTAATCCCAGCTACTTGGGAGGCTGAGGCAGGAGGATCACTTGAACTGGGGAGGTAGAGGTTACAGTGAGCCAAGATCACACCACTGCACCCCAGCCTGGGTGACAGAGGGAAACTTCATCTCAAAAAAACAAAACAAAACAAAAACAAAAACAAACAAACAACAACAACAACAACAAAGCAGGACTGGAGAGAGGTGGCATGAAGTGGCAAGGGGTTCCTGAGGGGTGATTTGGGACAGGACATCTAAAGCCAGGTGTACGCTCACGTCTTCAGTCCCCCAGCCTCCAGCGTGGACTCCGTTCTTTTGCAGAAAGGCCTTTTCCACCTCGTATCCAGCTCCCTCCAAAACTTCAAGAATCCCAGGAAGTCACTCTGACCTGCTTGCTGAATTTCTCCTGCTATGGGTATCAGATCCAATTGCAGTGGTTACTAGAGGGGGTTCCAATGAGGCAGCCTGCTGTCACCTCGACCTCCTTGAGCACCAAGTCTGTCTTCACCCGGAGTGAGCTCAAGTTCTCGCCACAGTGGAGTCACCATGGGAAGATCGTGACCTGCGAGCTTCACGATGTGGACGGGAAGGTCCTCTCCGAAGACACGGTGCAGCTGAACGTGAAGCGTGAGTCTCCCCGACGTGCCTATGGGAAGGGCAAGGTCTGTGTCACCTTCTCCCCAGCCCTGCAGGGGGCACACACCCAGGGCACCGAGAAGCCTGCACAGACGGTGGCGTCCTCCAACCTCGGTCACGCCGCCCTGGTGTTTTGGGAAACAGATTTGCTTTAGCCTAACAGAATAAAACGGTCCATCCTCAAGCCATGACATGATTTGGGGATTATCTGGTTAGGTCTTTTTGTTCCCCTCTTGGTGGAGATTTTTTTCGCATCATTATCTTGTGCCTCATTCATTCAATAAATCTATATCACGAACCTACTAGGCACCAGGCCTTATTACGGCTGCCAGTGGGGGGCACAGGGTGGGGGGCAGGGTACAGCAGTGAGCAAAGCTCTTGCCCCACATGGAGCCGGCACTGCAGTGAAAGAGACAGACAACAAATGGATTAACAAAGAAATACACAGCATGAGCCAAGACATTAGAATATGGAACAAAGCAATGTTAACAAAGAAATATACAACACTATTGTAGGTAGTGATATGTGTGTTAGGGAAAAAATAAGGCCGGGAGAGGGGAGTGATGGAGAGAGACCTCTCTAAGAAGGTGAGCACTTAAGCTGACTGGAATGGAGGAAGGGGCTGAGGCCAGCAAATATTTGCGAGAGGAGGATTTCAGGGAAAGAGAAGAGCAGGTTCAAAGCTTTGAGGCAGGAGCTGGGAGTGGGAGAACCTCAGAGGCTGAAGTTCACGGCCTCTGAGGGCCACATGGTAGGACAGGAGGCAGGAGATGGAGCAGGACTCTGGATCCCGACGGCTGAGGTGAGGGTTTGGGATTCTATGCAAAGCACGGAAACCACTCATGGTTTCCAGCAGAATTGGTGAGGTCTGGTGGATGGTGTTAGGAACCCTGCGTGCTGCTGGTGGAGACTAGCAGGTAGAGGAAGTGGGAGGGGGAAGCTGAGAGCCGAGTTAGGAGGCCGTGACCATCACCTGGGTGAAGGGACTGGCAGGTCACCACTTTGTCAGAATAAAAGCACTTTCCACACCCTCCGCCCTCTGAGAATTCCCCGCCCCCTCCCTGACTGCCCCTCTGCTCCTTCAGACACCCCAAAGTTGACGATCGAGGTCACTTCCAATGAAACCATAGTGAGGAAGGGGGACTCTGTGACCATGACCTGCAAGGTCAACAGCAGCAACCCGGAGTACACGACGGTATCCTGGCTCAAGGATGGCATCCCGCTGAAGGAGCAGAATACGCTCACGTTAACCCTGCACGAAGTGACCAAGTCCCAGACTGGGAGGTACTGCTGTAGGGTCTCCAATGATGTGGGCCCGGCAACGTCGGAAAAAGTGTTCCTGCAAGTACAGTGTGAGCCCCTCGCAGCTGGGGATGGGCCAGGCAGGGAGGTAGCAGGGGTGGACCCGGAGAGGCAAGCTACGGGGGCTCTCGGGACCGTGTGCACAGATTGGGGGTGCTCTCCTCACCCCTCCACTCACCTCTGCCCCCTCTTCCAGATGCCCCGGAACCTTCCAGGGTTCAGATCTCCCAGTCACCGGCTGTGGAGGGAAGTGAAGTCAACTTTCTTTGCATATCACCAGCCAATCCTCTTCCAACAAATTACACGTGGTACCACAATGGCAAAGAAGTGCAGGGAAGGACAGAGAAGCAATTCCAGATCCAAAAGATCCTCCCTTGGCACGCTGGGACTTATTCCTGTGAGGCGGAAAACATTCTTGGTATTGGAGAGAGGGGCCCGGGAGCTGAGCTGGATGTCCAGTGTGAGTAGCCACAGAGTCTCTGGTTCTAGGGAGAGAAGATGGATGGGGAAGGCGGAAGGCAGATGGGGTGCAGGGCATTCTAGGGTCCTAGAGTCAAGAGCAAGGAGCAGCCAGAGTCTCCTGACCTGTAAGCTTCTCAGGGCAGGGGCTCTGTTGTTTGTTGCTGTTCACAGCTGTGTGCCTAGCTCACGGAGAGTGCTTGGTAGATGCTTGGGGTTTTTTTGTTTGTTTGTTTGTTTGTTTGTTTTTTTGAGACGGAGTCTCGCTCTGTCACCCAGGCTGGAGTGCAGTGGTGTGATCTTGGCTCACTGCAAGCTCCGCCTTCCCGGGTTCACGCCATTCTCCTGCCTCAGCCTCCTGAGTAGCAGGGACTACAGGCGCCCGCCACCACGCCCGGCTCATTTTTTATATTTTTAGTACAGACGGGCTTTCACTGTGTCAGCCGGATCTCAACCTCCTGACCTCATGATCCACCCGCCTTGGCCTCCCAAAGTGCTGGGA